>NC_036854.1:51542115-51724155 GCF_002910315.2 Salvelinus sp. IW2-2015 | reverse complement strand
GGCTATGAGGGGTGGCAGTCCTCTTCTGGCTGTGCCGGGTGGAGATTATAACAGAACTATGCCAAGATTTCAAAATGTTCATAATGACAAGCATGGTCAAATAATAATCAGGAATAAATCGTTGGCTTTCATAGCCGATCATTAGAGTGAAAACAGCAGGTCTGGACAGTAGGGGTTCCATAACCGCAGCAGAACAGTTGAAACTGGAATAGCAGCAAGGCAGCGGCACGGGACAGCAAGGAGTCACCACGGCGGTAGTCCCGACGTATGGTCCTAGGCTCAGGTCCTCCGAGAAAGAAAGAAAGAAGGAGAAAATTAGAGAGCGCCAAGATTTTCAAAATGTTCATAAATGATAAGCATGGTCAAATAATAATCAGGAATAAATCTCAGTTGGCTTTTCATAGCCGATCATTAAGAGTTGAAAACAGCAGGTCTGGACAGGTAGGGGTTCCGTAACCGCAGGCAGAACAGTTGAAACTGGAATAGCAGCAAGGCCAGGCGGACTGGGGACAGCAAGGTGTCATCATGCCCGGTAGTCCTGACGTATGGTCCTAGGGCTCAGGTTCTCAGAAAGAAGAGAACAGAGAATTAGAGAGAGCATACTTATAATCACACACACTGGATAAGACAGGAGAAGTACTCCAGGTAACCAACTGACCTAGCCCCCCGACACAAACTACTGCAGCATAAATACTGGAGGCTGAGACAGGAGCGGTCAGGAGACACTGTGGCCCCATCCGAAAAAAACCCCGTGACAGGCCAAAAAGGAAGGATATTTCTCCCTAAGTTCTGGTCCTCTTACTCTAGCCCGCCCTTCTCCACTTCCACAGAAATTATCCTCCTCGTTTTTGGCTCTCTCTTGCCACTAGCTCAGTGTCCCTGGGTTGCTCATTGTTGTTTGAAGCGGTCTCGATTATGTACTGCCGCCTCGGTCGTTTTTTTCGGATGGTGCTTGGGCCGAGCCCTAGCTGCCTCCTCTTACCATCTGGGCCTCCTGACTTGTGCCGATCCGAGTCCCCAAATTGGTCTCGACTGCTCTCCCTTAGTATGGATACGTGCCAGTCGTACCCAGATACTCCCAGCCAGTGTGTCCCTTCATGTGAAGTAGTCTGCTTGTCGGGGGCGCTAGGTCAGGTTATGGCCGAGCTATCAACATATGGCTTCTGTGTGTGTGTGTGTGTGTGTGTGTGTGTGTGTGTGTGATAAACGAGCCAGGTCATCGGTGAAGTCAAGGTCTTCTAGAGTAGAATACCAGGTCCATTGTATTCCTCTTGCCTGATCTTCTGTGATTCAATCTATTGTCAGGTTGAAGAGTAAGGCTGACATCACACAACCTTGACGAACTCAGCTGCACAGCAAAGCTCATGTTGCTCGTTACCACAGTGCATGAAAAAATTGCTGTAGAACTGTTTTATGATGTTAACAACATGGGTGGCGATTCCACAAATTCTTAAGATCTTCCATAGGCTTTTGCAGTGAATGCTGTCAAAAGCCTTCTGGAAGTCAATAAAGTTGTTGCGTTTGTTGCCAGTCACTACATTGCTCAATGAGGGCAAAGATCTGGTCTGTACAGCTCCTTCCTTCCTCCCTTGTTTGTTCCTAAGCACTTTGTCTACAGCTGAAGACATCCGTTGTACGGTAATTTTGCYAAAGATCTTGCTGGGAACAGATAAAGGTGCGTTGCCCCTCCAGTTGTTACAATCGATTAGAGTGCCCTTAGGTACCCGTATGATCACCCCCATGGTCCAATCTGAAGGTATCGTTCCCTTCAACCAGATATCAGTGAAAAGTGAAAGGATGTTTGCAGCCACTACTGGATCGATTTTGAACAGCTCGGCATTGAGGTTATCAGGAACTGTAGCTTTCCCGTTTAGTGACTTGATGATAGTGATTATTTCGTCTTTGGTTGGTGGGTTGGTGTTTATGTTTAGYTCTTCTAGAGCAGCTTTAGGTGTTGTGTGGTAATTAGATCCACCTGGGGTTCTCTGTTGAGATCTTCTCTGAAATGTTCTGTCCATCTTGCTCCCTGTTCATTTTCCGTAGTCAGGAGATTGCCTTGCTTGTCTTTTTGATTTGAGTATTTGACTTGAATTTTCTGCCACAGATTTGGTTAGTGATTTTGTATACTTTTCCTTGCTGCTGCTTTTTCAGGTAGGCCCTTTTTGTTTCTTCCTACTAGCCTTTTGACTTGTGTAGATTTTTCTGTACTGCTKCTCCAATTCTAGTTTTAGCCTTTGATTTGGCATCTTGTATTTTTCATGTCTGTTCTTTCCTCGGATCATTTCCCATGTTTCTGGGGTGATCCATTCCTCGCATTGCCTTCTGTGTCCTATGGTTTTCTTGCTGCTTTCACTGTAAGCTTGAACCACTTTCCCCCACTTCCTGTCTATTTTCCTCAGTCGCCGCCTCATCTTCTTCTGTGTTGTTTGAAAGGGCTTGATACTTGTTGCGAACTTGCATTATGAAGGTTATCTTGACGGTTTGGTACGTCAGCATGCCAACATCAAATCTTGTTCCTTTTGTCAGTGGTCTTGAACGTTTCAGCTTTAGATTGATGTCGGCAGTCAGAAGATGGTGGCCACTGGCGACATCTGCCCCCTTTCACACCTTGATGTCCCTCAGTGAGCTTCTCAACTTGCCGTTGGTTTCCATTCCATTCGTTTTCTCTACCCCTTTCTGTAGGATGATGGCGACACCTTCATGATGTTGTCTGTCCTCCCATCCAGAGTGTAGTACTGTTTCTCGTGGAACCAGAGCTAGTTCACCTAGCTTCACTCACTTCCAGGATCTGTAGCTTGTATCTCCTCACTTCGTTGGTAACCTGTGCCAGCTTTCTGGACTCAAACATTGTTTGAACATTCCATAAGCCAACGTGCAGTTTGTATTTGGTGTTCAGTGCTCCCATCTTTACTCAGCAGTTTCCCGTAGGCTTTCACTGATGGCGGTCATACAAGTCTGGGAGATCTTTGCATCCAGTTGTAGGATTGTCATTTGTTGTTGTTTCTGTACCTCCATTTTTTTACCGGATGGGGTTGCTGGCCCCCATACCCAACCGTCCACTTCTGGTTTGAGGAGATTTTGCAATTGGCAGCCAGATGAAYKAAAAAAAAGCTGGTACTGTGTCCAGACGCACTTTAGCTAGCTAGCCATGAAAAAAAGTGTTAACCTGCTAATCTGTAGTTTAAAAACACCAGATATATGCAAGAAAAACTCATATCAAAAACAAAAGAGCTGATAAAAAAAAAAATCAACAATTAAAAACACCAAAAAAATTACTATGTACACATTTACAGTAGCTCTATGCTTGTTGCTATTAGGGCACAATGGCAACTGTAGAACTATGCTACTTGAAATAACTTTCTTGGTTGTTATGCTGGTTGTGTGGTACTGTAACTGTCTTTATCTCCCCTCCTTCCACAGGACTCCAAACTTACTGTACAGAATGCAGTAGTACCTACCGTACAGAAGGCAGACATGCCTAGACCCAGTGTACAGAAGGCAGTGGTGGTACCTATATCTTCCCCCAAAAATGAGCAGAAAGCAGAAGCACCACCTACGGCCAAAACTGGCAAAGATGAGGTAACATCCTTGGACCTGTTATTTCTTTATTAGCATGTAAGAATGGTAGGTTTGTGTTAGAAATGATATTAAAATCCCATTCAATAACTGTACAGGGCACTTCAGTGACGCATTAGAAGCAGTGTGGATCATAATACAGCCATTTTCATGGTAAAAAATMATTTTGTCGCCAAAATGTATCCCTCTTAAAACCTCTTGTCTTTCCACAGGATTCCATAGCACCAGTGTTCTCCCCTCCCTCTGAAGAGCCCCCAAGAGATTCTGTTGACAAAGAGCAGTGTGAAGAAAAGCCTGCGGGTACTCTCATGTTTGATAACATCCAAATGACAGTTTGAACAGTGTTYTAACACATTGTCATATCATACATTGTGTAATATGCTTCTTATAGAATGTCTCTTACTTATCAGTTACTGAGATTAAATCCGCATCCCCAGAGGTCAAGACAGAGGACAAGACAACAACAGAGAATGCCTCTGACTCGTAAGAATTTACACTCATATTACAATGACCAAATAGTTTTCTGCACAACAACTATTTTCCGGCYCAATTCGAACAGTGTCTGTGTTTCCATGGCAGTGGGGTCGTTCAATCAGCAGGTAATGGCAGTCCCCTCTCTGACGAACGTCTGCAGAAAGAAATCAAGAAACTAAAGGAGACCGACAAAGACGTAAATCAAGCCATTATTGTGAGTGTTTCAGTCCTTCGCCGAATACTGCCCACTGTACTTCGTGTTCACTTTTGTAACACAGTGATGTTATTCAAAGACTATGCATGTTCCTAGCTTGGTCCCAGATCTGTTTGTGCTCTTACTTGCTGTCATTGTCAAGCCAAAGGTTTGGCATGACAAGGAGTTGGCATGATTGCACAGACTGGCACTCAGGCTAGTAASTTCCTATATTTAGATATAATCTATTTACCGTATGTCAGAACTGACCTAGAGTCTGTGCGTGTCACCTCCTAGGATGCAGGGCAGAAGCACTTTGGCCCAGTAACCTGCAGTGTGTGTGGGATGCTGTACTCCGCTGCCAACCCAGAGGATGAATCCCAGCATTTGCTCTTCCACAACCAGTTCACCAGCGCTGTCAGATATGTGGTGAGAATGAGCTGTCTCCCACACATGAATGCGTCCCATAGGACTCTGGTCAAAAGTAATGCACTACTGTATATAGGAAATAGGGAGGCGTTTGGGACGCAGACTATYCGTGCCAACTCGTCCCCTCTGACTCAAACATCTCTCACATACACACACATCTCTCGACCTATAAACCACTGATTTGTCATGCCGTCCACAGGGGTGGAAGAAGGAGAGGATTTTGGGGGAGTACCCCGATGGCAAGATCATCCTTGTCCTTCCAGATGACCCCAAATATGCACTGAAGAAGGTATGTGTGCTTCAGGCTCCAAATGTACACATTATCACATATGGATAAACATTGACTATAATACGATGAAAAAAATATTCATCTAAAATACTGTGTACTTTAAATCCCCCTGATACATATGTCGAGAGTTTGTAAACCCCTGATATACAGTGGGGTCCATAATTATTGGCACCCTTGATAAAGATGAGCAAAAAAGACTATAAAATAAATAATACAAATACTGAGCTATATTGTATGGTCAAAAGAAATTGGACAGTTCTATTATTTTATACTAGATACAATTGCACAGAGATTTTGTTTTACAAGTAAGAAAAAAGCACTTTACAAAATAAAATGTAGCATTATTCCCATACCATTATTACAGAGAATCAGGAAAATTATGATACCCTCTCCCTATTGGCTAGTTAGCTTATTCAAGCCTTTTTTCAAAATACAACACTGCCCCTCTAAAAAAGATTTATCTGACTCACTTTTCAAAGCTGTCTAGAAATGCACCCATTTTGTGCTCTTGTAGGAAGCAATCACTCCCCCATTGCTGACTGCAAATTGTTTATAACTGGGCTAATAACTAACTAGCAAAGGATATGAACAAATGTGCACACGTCGCTACAGTACATGTAGCTCGCTCTCGCTTTGATCTCAAAACAAGTGCATCTACTCATGACCGCTCATGCTGTAAACACAGTCCAGTTCAAAGTGAATGGCAAAGGTCTATTTCCATAAAGGCCTACTGCAGCTCTAATTGGTTATGGCGCACATAATCTGTGTAGGGTACGGGCATGAGTCAAGCCTGTCAATACAATAGAATCCTACTCGGATGCGTTCTGCCCACAACAAAATCTATTGCATAGTTTTTGTTTCGGGATGTTGCATTGAAAGTGGCTAATATTCCGTTGAGTCGATCACAATTCCCACAGTAAAGGGAAACGTTGATACTGTTAACTAACAGGAAAACTCTAGAAAATTGAAGTTCAATCTTGTGCTGCTTTGCGTGGGCTGATATTTCTTCTGCAAGGCAGTCCCAGGGGAGAGGCGCAGCAGCACAGCTTAGAGGGAACATTGATTGGCACCCCTGTTTTTCAGTACTCTAGCACCCTCCTCTTGCTAGGATAACGACAAAGCCTTTTTCTAAAATGTTTTTATGAGATTGGGAACAACTTGAGGGATCTTAGACCATTCCTCCATATAGAATCTTTCCAGATCATTGATATCCTTTGTCTGTCCTTATGGACTGCCCTCTTCAATTCAAACCACAGGTTTTCAATGGGGTTCAAGTCCGTAGACGGAGATGGCCATTGCAAAATGTTGATTTTTGTGGTAAATTAACTGTTTCTTTGTGGATTTTGATCAGTGCTTATTGTCTTACTGGGAGATCCACTTGCGGCCAAGTGTCCGCCTCCTGGCAGAGGCATCCAGGTTTTTGGCTAAAATGTCCTGGTACTTGGTAAAGTTCATGATGCCGTTGACTTTAACAAGGGCCCCAGGACCAGTGGAAGCAAAATAGCCCCGCCCAATAACATCAAAGATCCACCACCATATTTTACTGTAGATATAAGGTACTTTTCTGCATGTGCTTCTGTTTTTCAACGCCAAACCCACCACTGGTGTGCGTGGCCAAAGAGCTCTATTTTCATAGCACCGGTTCCAATCCAAGTGCCAATGCCGTTTATCTATCAGGGGGTGCCGCAGCACCCTCAGCACCCCTACTTCCCACGGCTTTGAACACCTTGTAACTGTGGATCCAACATGCCAATTATGAAATGTTGATACTGTAAATTACGAGTTTTCAAATATCGAAACGTGAAGTGCACATTGTAACTCGTGGGTGGTTCACTTGTATGACAATAAAGCGCTATCTATTATAATCCTCAACACATCATTCAGAACACAGACTAATCTTGATTTACAGGATTTCCCTCACTTAGACAACACATTTGCAAAAGTTGCCCAATTAGCATGGGGGCATCTTCTTGTCACGCACAGTGCTCAAGTTTATAACTTCTGTCASTCAAAACCCATACAGCGTTGTGAAGCGGAGAACCTGAGCTCTGACGCCATGTATAGCATGTTACTGTATATCCACTGTTTTTCAATTTAGGCGCTTATCAATTACAAAATCTGCCAGTTTCAACCCGTATATGGGATGACGGGTGCTGTGAGTGTAATGGGTTAAACAAAATGTATTTCTCTGAGCAATTGTATTACTGTAAAATAATATAATTGTCCGATTATTATWATTTTTTGCCTACAATATATGTTTGTATTGCTTATTTTATACAGTATTTTTTGCTCATATTTATCAAGGGTGCCAATAACCTCTGTTCATCACTACAGTTTAATTGTCCTGTAGTCCAGGGTCATATTCACTAGGCATCAAACAGAATGAAAACTGACTGTAACAGGGAGGGATAAGAAACACTGGTTTTCTGTTGCAAAAGGTTTTGCTACGGTGTGCACTGATGAATACGACCCTGCAAAGAAGTCTTACACAGCCTGTTTATTGGTGGTTTGTCAGGTTGAGGAGATTAGAGAGATGGTGGACAATGACCTGGGCTTCCAGCAGGTTGAGACCAAGTGTCCCTCCCAGACTAAAACCTTCCTGTTTATCTCCAATGACAAGAAGGTAGCTGGGTGCCTTATCGCTGAGCACATTCAGGAGGTGAGAAAGACTGTGTGGGTTAAGGCTGGYAATGTGTGTGTTTGTTGGGAGGGTGGTTACGATGCAAAGTAAAGAGACTTTATTGTGACGATGTATTCGCTGTTGTTGCATGTATGTGATTGTATGTGCGTGTGCAGGGRTACAGGGTCATCGAGGAGGCGGTGCCCGAGGGCTCGGAGGGAGAGAAGGTGATGTTTGAGCGTCAGAGAGCCTGGTGCTGTTCCACCAACCCAGAGCCAGCCCTCTGTGGCATCAGCCGCATCTGGGTCTTCAGCATGATGAGACGGAGGGGCATCGCCTCACGCATGATCGAGTGTCTCAGGTCAGTCCGTCAGTCTTACTTGGGTATGAATCGAAGGAAAAAACGAACAGCTGTTCGTGCACAAAAATCAACATAATTTGCTCCGTGGGGAGGGGGGGGGTAAAGGCGTCTGCATGCTTCCCAGCCAAAACAGTTCGGAAGAGTGTTTGCATATTTTGTGGCATTTTGTTTGTTTTGGACTTCGGTAAGGTTTTTTTCAGCTGTTCGTGCACAATTTCTTTTCTCAAGGCAAGCCGTAGTCGGCAGCCAAAGACTACATCCCTTTGTTGGTGATTGGTCAAGAGTAGGTGTTCTTCAATAAAGTCTTTGTCATTCAACGAGAGACGACTCATTTTCATGGACAATTTGTCATTGAGAAATACTGCACCGGCCTCCTGGGTGGCGCAGTGGTCTAGGGAACTGCATCGCAGTGCTAGCTGTGCCACCAGAGACTCTGGGTTCGAGCCCAGGCTCGAAGGAGGTCCATGGAGGTCCATGGGGCGACGCACAATTGGCCCAGTGTCGTCCGGGTTAGGGAGGGTTTGGCCGGTAGGGATATCCTTGTCTCATCGCGCACTAGCGACTCCTGTGGCGGGCCGGGCGCAGTGCACGCTAACCAGGTCACCAGGTGCACGGTGTTTCCTCCGAAACACATTGGTGCGGATGGCTTCCGGGTTGGAGGCGCGCGTTGTTAAGAAGCAGTGCGGCTTGGTTGGGTTGTGCTTCGGAGGACGCATGGCTTTCGACCTTCGTCTCTCCGAGCCCGTACGGGAGTTGTAGCGAGAAGACAAGATAGTAACTACTAACAATTGGATACTACGAAATTGGGGAGAAAGGGGGGTAAAATTAAAAAAGAATATATAATAATATTTTTTAATTGCACCAATCATCTTAGTTAGATGTAAAATTGCGTGATTCCTCTGCAAAATGTCAAAATGAATGACAGATTTCTTTAGTTAATTCAGACTATTTTGAGGAAGTGTATAATGGCTACGGCATCTCGAAATGGAACAAACAGTATATTGCCACTTTTGTTCCTCATTTTTCAAGCAAAGTTATTTTAAGGGAGTAAGTCAGCTAGGTGCCAGCCTAACAGAAGCATGCTGACGCCTTAATGCCCCCTGATTCAGTCACATACACTGAATGTTACAAAACATAGGAACACATTCCTTATATTGAGTTGCACCCCTTTTGCCCTCAGAACAGCTTCAATTCGTCAGGTCATGGACTACAAGGTTCCATAGGGATGCTGGCCCATGTTGACTCCAATGCTTCCCGCAGTTGTGCCAAGTTGGCTGGATGTCCTTTGGTGGTGGACCATTCTTGATACACACAGGAAAATGTTGAGTGTGAAAAACCCACAGCGTTGGAGTTCTTGTAACAAACCGGTCACCTGGCACTTACTAGCATACCCCTTCAAAGGCACATACAGTGCATTCGAAAGTATTCAGACCCCTCGACTTTTCCACATGTTACATTACAGCCTTATTCTAAAATGTATTTATTTCATTTTTTCCCTCATCAATCTACACACAATACCACATAATGACAAAGCAAAAATAGGTTTTTAGAAATGTTTGCTAATTTTATATAAAAAAAATAAAAAAACGGATACCTTATTTACATAAGTATTCAGACCGTTTGCTATGATACTCGAAATTGAGCTCAGGTGCATCCTGTTTTCATTGATCATCCTTGAGATGTTTCTACAACTTTATTGAGTCTACCTGTGGTAAATTCAATTATTAGACATTATTTGGAAAGGCACACACCTGTCTATAGAAGGTCCCACAGTTGACAGTGCATGTATGAGCAAAAACCAAACCATGAGGTCGAAGGAATTGTGTGTGGTGCTCCGAGACAGGATTGTGTCAAGGCACAGATCTGGTGAAGGGTACCAAAAAATGTCTGCAGCATTGAAGATCCCCAAGAACACAGTGGCCTTAAATGGAAGAAGTTTGGAACCACCAAGTCTCTTCKTAGAGCAATTGGGGGAGAAGGGCCTTCGTCAGAGAGGTGACCAACTCTGAAAGGGCTCCGGAGTTTCTCTGTGGAGATGGGAGAACCTGCCAGAAGGACAACCATCTCTGCAGCACTCCACCAATCAGGCCTTTATGGTGGAGTGGTCAGACGGAAGCCACTKCTCATTAAAATTGCCAAGTGTCAAGTCTYGAGGAAACCTGGCACCATCCCTACGGTGAAGCATGGTGGTGGCAGTATCATGCTGTGGGCATGTTTTTTAGCGGCAGGGATTGGGAGACTAGTCAGGATTGAGGGAAAGATGAACGGAGCAAAGTACAGAGATCCAAGATGAAAACCTACTCCAGAGCACTCAGCACCTCAGACTGGAGCGAAGGTTCACCTTCCAAAAAGGACAATGACCCTAAGCACACAGCCAAGACAACGCAGGAGTGGATTCGGGACAAGTCTCAATGTCCATGAGTGGCCCAGCCAGAGCCCGGACTTAAACCCGATCGAACATCTCTGGAGAGACAGTGATGCTCCCCATCCAACCTGACAGAGCTTGAGAGGATCTGCAGAGATGAATGGGAGAAACTCCCCAAATACAGGTGTGCCAAGCTTGTAGCGTCATACCCAAGAAGACTTGAGGCTGTAATCACTGCCAAAGGTTCTTCAACAAAGTACTGATTTAAAGGGTCTGAATACTTATGTAAATAWATTTCAGTTTATTTTTAGTACATTTGCAAAAATGTCTAAACGCCTGTTTTTGCTTTGTCATTATGGGGTATTGTGTGTCGATTGATGAGAAGAAAAAACAATTGAATCAATTTTAGAATAAGGCTGTAACGTAACAAAATGTGGAAAAAGTCAAGGGGTCTGAATACTTTCCGAAAGCACTGTACATCTTTTGTCTTGCCCATTCATCCTCTGAATGGCTCACATACACAATCCATGTCTCAAGGCTTAAAAATCGTTATTTAACCTGCCTCCTCCCCTTCATCTACACGTATTGAAGTGGCTTTAACAAGTGACATCAATAATGGATCAAAGCTTTCACCTGGTCAGTCTGTCATGGAAAGAGCAGATGTCCTTAATGTTTTGTACACTCGGTGTATATACTGCTCCCCACCAGAGACTGGTTCAATCCCCACATTCACCCTTCCTACTGTACTCCCACTTGCATGTCTCCCCCTCTGTTTCCAACTGTTTAAAATCTAAAATATGTGTGTTATGTATGTATATATAATATACACTGCTCAAAAAAATAAAGGGAACAATAAAATAACACATCCTAGATCTGAATGAATGAAATATTCTTATTAAATACTTTTTTTCTTTACATAGTTGAATGTGCTGACAACAAAACCACACTAAAATTATCAATGAAAATCAAATTTATCAACCATGGAGGTCTGGATTTGGAGTCACACTCAAAATTAAAGTGGAAAACCACACTACAGGCTGATCCAACTTTGATGTAATGTCCTTAAAACAAGTCAAAATGAGGCTCAGTAGTGTGTGTGGCCTCCACGTGCCTGTATGACCTCCCTACAACGCCTGGGCATGCTCCTGATGAGGTGGCGGATGGTCTCCTGAGGGATCTCCTCCCAGACCTGGACTAAAGCATCCGCCAACTCCTGGACAGTCTGTGGTGCAACCTGGCGTTGGTGGATGGAGCGAGACATGATGTCCCAGATGTGCTCAATTGGATTCAGGTCTGGGGAACGGGCGGGCCAGTCCATAGCATCAATGCCTTCCTCTTGCAGGAACTGCTGACACACTCCAACCACATGAGGTCTAGCATTGTCTTGCATAAGGAGGAACCCAGGGCCAACCACCAGCATATGGTCTCACAAGGGGTCTGAGGATCTCATCTCGGTACCTAATGGCAGTCAGGCTACCTCTGGCGAGCCCATGGAGGGCTGTGCGGCCCCCCAAAGAAATGCCACCCCACACCATGACTGACCCACCGCCAAACCGGTCATGCTGGAGGATGTTGCAGGCAGCAGAACGTTCCACGGCGTCCCAGACTGTCACGTCTGTCACATGTGCTCAGTGTGAACCTGCTTTCATCTGTGAAGAGCACAGGGCGCCAGTGGCGAATTTGCCAATCTTGGTGTTCTCTGGCAAATGCCAAACGTCCTGCACGGTGTTGGGCTGTAAGCACAACCCCCACCTGTGGATGTCGGGCTCTCATACCACCTCTATGGAGTCTGTTTCTGACCGTTTGAGCAGACACATGCGCATTTGTGGCCTGCTGGAGTCATTTTGCAGGGCTCTGGCAGTGCTCCTCCTGCTCAAAGGCGGAGGTAGCGGTCCTGCTGCTGGGTTGTTGCCCTCCTACGGCCTCCTCCACGTCTCCTGATGTACTGGCCTGTCTCCTGGTAGCGCCTCCATGCTCTGGACACTACGCTGACAGACACAGCAAACCTTCTTGCCACAGCTTGCATTGATGTGCCATCCTGGATGAGCTGCACTACCTGAGCCACTTGTGTGGGTTGTAGACTCCGTCTCATGCTACCACTAGAGTGAGAAGCACCGCCAGCATTCAAAAGTGACCAAAACATCAGCCAGGAAGCATAGGAACTGAGAAGTGGTCTGTGGTCACCACCTGCAGAACCACTCCTTTATTGGGGGTGTCTTGCTAATTGCCTATAATTTCCACCTTTTGTCTATTCCATTTGCACAACAGCATGTGGAATTTATTGTCAATCAGTGTTGCTTCCTAAGTGGACAGTTGATTTCAAGAAGTGTGATTGACTTGGAGTTACATTGTGTTGTTTAAGTGTTCCCTTTATTTTTTGAGCAGTGTGTATATATATATATATATATATATATATATATATTATATATATATATATATATATATATATATATATATATATATTATATATATATATATATATATATATATAATATATATATATAAATTGAAATATGTAAGTTTTGGAACTTCAACATTCACTTCTTCTCTCATTGCCCTCCCACAGGAACAACTTCATCTACGGCTCCTACTTGAGCAAGGAGGAGATCGCTTTCTCCGACCCCACGCCCGACGGAAAGCTCTTTGCTACACACTACTGTGGCACCTCGCAGTTCCTGGTTTATAACTTTGTCAGTGGAACTCGTTCAGACCAACCAAGCCCTAATTTGGTGTAACCATTCGCATCAAGGTGGATTTTTGCTGAGGCCAGGTGTGACTCCTCACCAACCAACCAATCTTGTCGTGGACATCCTGTCACAAGCACATTGTGGCTCTTTTAGACTGAACGTTTAGACTCATCAAAGACTACTGTACTGACTCTTCTGAGGGGAAATCTTGGTTTTTAATCTCAGGTTGAAAACAACAAGGTGTTGTTTAAAAGATTTAAAATCTCCCTTTAATCCCTGCATAGTATTTTGAGACAAATAATATTTTTATTTATGTTTTTTAAATAAGAAACAAGCTTTTATTGGCAGTATTAAAGAGTTTACATGCATTAAGCTTGACAGCAATAGAAAACAAAGCATTTCACAAGCATTTCACAATTCATAGTTTATGAAGATACACTTAATTTTACTCAAACGGTTCTAAAACAATATCCTGTTCTAATAATGCTTTTCATTCATGTTGAGCATCTTAAAACGGTTAGAAGTTGCTAATATTAAGATGAGTTGTCGTGTACACAAGGGGTTGTTCTTACACACTTCCATGTTCATCATCTCTTTACTTTTAATGAAGGGATGCGTTGACCACCTGAGGTTRCATTATGTGATACAGAGTACATTATTGTTAAGGTCACTCTCTCAGAATTTATCAGAATGTGGTTGTTTGATTCTGTTGAGTGAAGTTTTTACTCACCATTTTCTTCACATCATGATTGTTCTCAGTCTTGCTGCCATGTGCCCTAATCATGTCCATTATTAAAATGGAGAGTCCTATTTGGGATAGTTATCCTCCTTAGGCAGTAAGTAGCATGGACTAGCAGGAAGAATAACTGAGGTAATAATGYTTGGATTTCTGTATGGGGCATTATTCTGTAGTGCTTCTAGTCAAGGCTCTTTACCCAAGTTGCCTCAGAAATATATCTAACTGCAGAAATGTTAAATGTGAGCTGTGATATAAGTGAATTGGCAAGGCAGTGAGCATTCACTCGTTTCTGCCTGTGTATGTTTGTGCCTACTGTGAATCTTAAACCTCAACCTGACTGTTAGATTTCACTGACAGACTGATCGTACTGTAGACTCCCTCAAACGTTCTCGTCCAAACTGCCCTTATTTGAGCCCCCCCTGAAATCACAATTTRTAATAATTGACAATTTCTTCTATTGGCAGAAAGTTTTATTCACATTTAGGACCTCATTGATAATACATTAAGATTTAAAAGTAAATCACGTAATATGAATAATATAAATAATATAAATAATGCCGTTGAAAGGGTTTAAAAGCTCAGGGTTATTTGGTTTTTGAGGGAGTTGAAAACACCATCCATGTCAAAGGTGATTATCACAGCAAACCAAGGGACAGTTGCTCAGCCATCAAAAAGTGTTGCGCGAGTCATACATTTTCTGGTATCAATGATTTATTCATCACATTGCCCTTCATTTTGAAACATTTTCTTTTAGAAATATTGTGGGTCGTGTAAGACAACACATTTGTTTTATAAAGAGCTGTCATGTAAATAGTTATTTAAAAATAAAAAAAACTATCCTGCCCTGCTATGGTTGAATTGATTTAAGTTGACGTGTCTCACAGCTCAGTGTTTTGAGCATGAATGTAGCATTCATAATGTGATAACCTTCACAAGTTAAGCTTCATGGTTACATATCACGACTTAGAATAGGTTGGGTGATGAAGGCTTATTCTACCACCTAGTGGACATAGTACATGCCAAKATGTTTTATTTGTACCAGTGGTGGCCAGTACAGACAAAGACCAATGTTACCATGAAGTTGAGTTGTTTGGCATCTTATCATTCATGGTGCCTCTATTTGACAGACAGGTTTCTATCCGTCTTGCTGTTGAATGTTCTAATTAGAGCCAGTCATTGCCGCCACAGCATGAATGGGTGGGTGTTCTATTACTGTCAATCCCATGTATTAGAMTAGTCAGTCACACATTTCCCTGTGAGTTTCATATCAGCTCTCTGAGACTGGCTGATGCTAGTACAGAAAATAATCGATGCTATGACTCCAGTCATAGCAACTCAATGGATCTGACCAGGCCACCGTKTCAACTGAAAGGGATTTTGTCTAACTTCAATATGTTAGTCTATCTTAAATCTGGCCACCATGCTCTCATTCTGTGTCTTTGTAGATGGATTGATGTAAACACTCTCTCCTGTTAGTGCATTCCTCGCCTCTCCTGTCACAACACCGGGCCTGCTRCATGGTTACTTCAGAGAAACAAAAGGACCTTAGAACAACATGGATACTTCCTCAGGAGGAGGGCGTGACAAAACACTGAGCTACGTTGATCCTCAGAGCTGCTCTGATACTGATCAGGAAAAATGCTGGACACGAATGGACATTTATGAAAAAAGATCTAACAGGCCAGCAGTAAATCTGAAAAGATCAAAACCAGGAGGTCAGTCTCCATTACAGCAAAATGAATGACTACTTCCAAACACTATAGAGAAAATTATTTCCTCAAATGCAGGGTCTGCTGATGAGCCATTAGACATGAACACCCACAAAATCAGTATATTCACAGAAAATTAAAATCTACAGTAGATGATCCATTTACAGGTGCATTTACTATACTCGTCAGCCTGTGGCTACAATGACCAAGGAAAATAGACAAACACAGGGTAGAGGAAACAGGTATAGATTGTTTTGCTTTATTGACATATCACAAAAATAAAGTGAGGAAACACTCAACAGAACAATAAATCACAGCTGCCAGAAATGTAGAAAGGTCATAAACATCTATATACAACTACTGTAATAAAAGTTGATCTGTTATTGCAAGTTATGTTCATGGTTATTATGTTTGTAAATGCAAATCTGGAGCTTTCTGAGTTCACTCTCTTATGTAATGATGCAAGAGAAATGCATTTACACAGATAAATGAACTGTACAGCTAATACACAATACAACATTAAGTACCAGGGGGTTACTTACAGACAATACATTTATAGAGCATGTGATCAACTAACAATATGTGCCATAAGATCAGTCCAGTGTCTCCTTTGAGAAGATTGTGTTGATCTGTAGGGGGGAAATCTAATGTAATCCTTTTTAAGATTGAATTTTAAGGCAGCAAGATTTGAAAAAAGTTAAAGGGGTGTAGACTTTCTATAGGCACTGTATATGACATCTCCTGGTACCTTGAATACCCTCAGTAAGATTGTAAGCTGCCTGTGTAAAAGAAAGTCCATATTTAAGTGTGTCACAGGATGGGGCAGTGCTGGCCACAGGAGAAGTAGAGCATCTCTAGTGCATCTGGCTCCTGTGGGATTTTCATGACATCTGTCTGWCCTTTGCCAGGCTGACGTTTGCCAGACTGGACCACCACAACCTTTCCACCTCCCGGGCCTTCTATTAGAGGGTGCACTTTATTATCTGGCATCTTGAAGTCAGTCGGGGCAAAAGATATTCCATTCTTCTCAGCCCACAGGTTTGGTTTCTCTGTCTTGTCTTTACTGTCCTTTGAGACATCACCCTTAGCACTGCCCTTGCTGACCGGGCTTAGGTCAT
The DNA here is from genome assembly GCF_002910315.2 of Salvelinus sp. IW2-2015. Taxonomy (NCBI): domain Eukaryota; kingdom Metazoa; phylum Chordata; class Actinopteri; order Salmoniformes; family Salmonidae; genus Salvelinus; species Salvelinus sp. IW2-2015. The sequence continues at coordinate 51,707,595 of NC_036854.1, read as the reverse complement.
CCTGGTGCGAGTCTGAGTCACAGCCATGAGGCAGGTTGAAATAGGTGCACTTTGGCACCAAAGGCTTCACAGACTTCACTATGTCCTCCAAATCASTGTGGCCGAAAAGGGAGTAAGGGACGTCTTCTTTTGTGTCTTTGCACACATCTTCAGTTGATGCAGATGTGTTCTTGTTGATATCAATAGGCTCTGAGACAGACTTTCTGATCACGCTCTCTCTGAGGAGCCACCTGTCTTTGTCTATCAGGAAACAGTCTCCAGGCCCGACCTGTGCATTGAAGGCGATACACCGTGTTGGATCACTGTATGTGCCTACAGAGCTTGTGGCATTGAAGTATGATAAGTCAGACATCACTTTGGTCTGTGCATTATGAAATGGGGAAAGGCTGATCTTACCAGGAAATTCTCTGGACTTTGGTTTCAGGGGAGATGGGGGCTGACTTTCACTGGCATGGTCTTTGACATTGGTATCTTTCTTTCCATAAAGCCTTTCGATTGTTCTCCTGACAACGCATTTGGTGATGGATTTCTTCACTGAATCATCCTCACCACTGGACGTCTCAGTTGATGTCTGTGATCGATGACCACCACTGTCAGAAGTCTCCGGTCTGTTGTCAGACAGATCTGAGGTGTTTGGGCTGGGTAGTCTTGTTTGTCCGTACTGAATGTCCACAACGCTTTTTGCTATAAACAATTCCTTTATTGACTTGACCCTATTTCCGTCAGGCTCTCTAGTTATACAGCCATCATAGCTAAATGCCAACAAGGATCGTGGAGCTGGGGGGCACATGACTACAGTCTCTGACGTATTTATAGGCCACGTTGTCCTTTTAAAAGTGTGCACATGAGCTTTGTGTTGCTCTTTGACATCATCACCGCCTGAYACAGCAGAAACCTCTATTTGGCCAAACGGTTTGTTGCCAGTTGTCGCTATAGTAATGCTTTTCCTTTGCTCTACATCAGCAATCTTCTTATCCAGTATTTTTACTCGCTCTGCTACAGATGGTAATGGTTCCTCAAAACAGTCGGTTGTTTTTGCTTCAGTCTTTTCATAAWGTTTATCCTCCTCAGAAGGCTCTTCCTCTAAGGTTTCCTGATACTCCTCCTCTGGGTATGGCTCAMCCTCTACACTAACATGTTCTACATCAGAGCCAGACAGCTTCTCTTCATAGCTTACMCGCTTCTCCTCTGAGCTACACTGATTATCCTCAAAGTTTGCTTCTTCTGCAGTATCAGTTTGTTGTTTGAAGCCAACATGCTGCACACTATTCTTCCCACTATCCTTATCCATCCTGTCAGCAATAGAATGCTGTTTGAACAAGCTAGGCAGTGTTTCTCTGACAGTATACTCTGTTCCTTTTTGAGTAGTCTGCTCCACCCATAAGTGAGTCTGCTCATCCTGCCCGTTAATGTGTGCATTTGCATAGCTCAAGTCATCTTCATGGCTTTCCTCTTCCTCCCCTAAGCTAGCCTTGTCTTCTTCAGGGGTGAACTCTATTTCTTCTCTACTAACCTGCATCTTCATACATTTAACCTCCTTCTCTTCATGACTTGGCTGGTTCTCAATGTGACATTCCAGCTCTTCCTCTGAGCTAGCCTGCTGTTCTTCAAGATTAGACATGCTTTCCTCACTGCTAACCTTTGCATCCATATGTTTAATCTCAGGGTCTTCATGGTTTGGTTGGTTCTCAACATGATGTTCCAGCTCTTCATCTGAGATAGCCTGGTCTTCTTCAGGGGTCGACTTTCCGTCCTCACTGCTATCCTGCAGCGCCAAGCATTTGACCTCTGGCTCCTCATGGTTTGGCTGATCCTCTATGTGACACTCATATTCTTCCTCTGAGGTAGCCTGCTCCTTGAGGGTGGATACTCTTTCTTCATAGCTAACCTGCAGCCCCACATAGCTTGGCTGATCCTCTATGTGAGATTGCTGCTCTTCCTCCAAGCATTTATCCTCCATACATCTATTTTCTGATACCACATAGCTTAGTTGGTCCTCAACATGACATTCCTGTTCTTCCTCCGAGCTAGCTTGGTCTTTTTCTAAGCTTTCCTTACAGCTAACCTGCAGCTCCATGCATTTGATCTCCTGCTCCACATGTGGGTTCTCAATGTAGTATTRCTGCCCTCCCTRRAAGCTTTCCTCCTGTTCCCTGCTAACCTTCAACTCAACAAGTGTAACCTCTGACTCCTCATGTTGGTTTYAGCTAGCCTGGGTTTGTTCAGCAGTGGACTCTCCGTCCTCATTGCTAAGCTGCAGCTCCATACATTTGTTCTCCTGCTCCACAAGTGCATTCTCAATATAGTATTCCTGCTCTTCCTCCAAGCTTTCCTCCTCCTCCACATAGCTTGACTGTATGTCCCCATCCTTCACTTTGGTCTCCAAGGGACACGCTTGCAGTTCCAAATAGCCATCATGCAATGCTAAACTGTAAGCCTGCTCTATGTCTGAGTATATCTGTTCTTCATCATGGTCAATCTGTTTGTCGCTACATTTAGCCTCTTCTTCCCAGTTGTCCTGCTCAAGTTCAGAATCTTCCTTATTCGCTGCCTGTCTGCTTCTATGGCAAGTAAAATCCTCTTTAAAGTTTTGCTCTTCTGAGGAGAAGGGCTGCTCTTGCCTACTGCTTTGGCTCTCTGTGATTGGTGACATCTTGTTTTCAGTCACCTCTTTGGGATGGTAAATATTTATAAATCTTTTAACYATGGATTTAACATCAACATTAGCATCAATATTAAGCACATTATCATTTGAAGGCTCTTTCTTAGGGACTGCAGTTGATTTGGCATTTACCCTTTCCTCTGGGAATGACAWTTCTATTTCATCCCCCTCCATGCTTTCGCTCACCCCGGTTGGAAGGGCTGCCAATGCTTCCTTCAGCTTTRCAGGCAAGTCAAGCTCATGTATTAGCTCATCGATATCCAATGCCTTTTCTTCAATGATGTAGTCCTTCTCTGGGCATTTCTCAAACAAGACATTGTGCTCTGAACTGTTCGGTGTTGAGCTGCGACTTCTGACTTTGCTGTTGAGTTCCTGGAAACCCTTCCAACTTTGAAGCAGTTGTGTGGAAGTTGACTTTTGCAATTCTGACAGACTACCTTTCAACTCCTCTGCACCCTCTATGTTGGCAATTTCTCTCAGAGACTCCATCATTTMCAAAGCCTCAGCACAGCTTACACTGTTTGCATTCAGTTCAGGTATGTTCCAGTTAGTGAAGCTTTCCTTTAAAGTAATAACAGATAAGAAAGAAAGGAGAGCTTTAGTAGATGACCCAAATGTAGAGGCCACATGGGAGGAGAAATCAGGCAAGCTGTTTGACTTTTCAAGACAAGATGGACGATTGTTGTGTGTGATTTGTCTAATTGASTGAATTGAGAAACAGAGCTTCTCTAGCACAAGTTTCATATCTGGCTGGGGAGGAAGTTTGTCTGTGTGTGACGGTATCTGTGTTTTTGTTAGGGGCTCCTCTGCTGTTACTTTGGTACTGTCTCCCCGATTTGAATTGCTCAGCTTATCATCCCTGTTCATCTCTTTGTGATTCACTAAAGCGGGACTGGGAGGTATTGGCTTCTTCTTCATAGAGGAATTGAGGTGTACTGGCGTTGATTTGGGCGATAATGGTGTTTTGTGGCTTTTTCTTGGTAAAGGTGTATTTTTCAAAGTGGGACTTACTGGTGATGGTTTGCTTTCCAGGGATTGATTTCTAGATACTGGCTTCTTTTTAACCTTGAGACTCATAGGTGGTGACACTATTTCCAATGACTGAGAATACGGTGACAGTCTATTTTTCAATGTGCGATTACTAGGTACTGGTAACTTTTCTGAAGAGAGATTACTGGGAGCATTTCTCATCACAAGAGTTGTGGGTAATGTTGCAATTTCAGGTGAGACGTTTTGTAATGGTGTTTTCAAAGAGAAATGTCTTGGTAGTGGTGTCCTTCCTTGTCGAGGACTGCTAGATAATTGGGTATTTTCCGAAGTGGAATCACTGGGTAAGGACTTATTTGGTAGTGATGTCTCTTCCAATGAGTGACTGTTAGGTAGTTGTGTTTTTTTTACTGTGATTTGAACAGGATTTGATAGATGGGCCTTCTCCAAAGTAGTATTACTGGGTATTGAAGACTTCTCCACTGACGCTCTTTTGAGTGATAGCTGCTTTTCTAGGGAGAGATTACTGATCAATCGTGTCTTCTTCATTGGGAGTTTAGGTGTTGATGGTCCTTTCAGAGTGGAGTGGTTAAACAATGTTGTTTTTTCCAAAACATGGCGAGTGGGTGATATGGGTCTTTCATCTGATGTGAGACTAGTAGGTGATGTCGACATGAAACATGAGGGACTACTAGCTAATGGAGCCTCATCTAACACAATGTTGGATATCCGGGTTTTAGCAGGCAGTGATGTCTTCTCAGATGAGCGACCATTGGAGATTGGTGCCTTATCCATCAACACCTTTTCCACAGTAGGATCACTGGATATTGAAGACTTCTCAGCTGAAGCTTTTCTAAGTGTTAGTTGCTTTTCCAGGGTGAGATTACTGACCAATCTTGTCTTTTTTGTTGAGAGTTTAGGTGATGGTGGTTCTTTCAGAGTGGAGTGGTTGAACAATGTTGTCTTTTCAAATACATGGCCAGTAGGTGATGGAGCCTTATCTGATGAAGGACTGCTTGATAAGYGTTGTTCTTCATCACCTAGACTACTAGGTGATGAACACATGAAATATGAAGGACTGCTAGCTATGGAAGACACATCTAAGTCTTTGTTGGATAATGGTGTCTTCTCCATCTGCGTTTTAGCAGGCAGTTGTGTCTTCTCAGGCGAGAGACTGTTAGAGATTGGGGTCTTCTCTATTGAGGAGATATTTGGTACTGATTTATTTTCCAATGACAGACCATTTGTGATTGGTGGCTTCTCTTCTGAGATATTTTTAGGCATTGATGTTTCTTCCAATGAATGACTGTCAGATGGTGATGGCTTTTCTACTGAGATTATTGCAGTAGGAGAGACAGAGAGACCGTTGAAGAAAGGTCTCTTTTCCACTGAGGGATTAATGTGCAACCTTTCCTGTGTAGTATCACTGTGTAATGGAGTCTTTTGCGATGATTGGTCAGAAGGACATGGTAATGTTGTGTTTTCCAATGCCAGGTTGGTCTGTGTTGCTATATTTTCAAATGTTCTATTTGGAAATGCAGTCATTTCCAAAGATGGACTACTTGGTATTTGTGTTTTTTCCTTAAACAAAGAAGGATCATCTTCTTCTGTATCCATTTCACAATTGAATGCTGATACATCTGGAACAATGTCTCCCTCAGTCTCTACCGGAGACATTGTTGGTGTCTCCACATTTTGAGTTTCCTCCACTGGGTCTGGGTACACAGTTGGGAGGGCTTTCTCTAACCAATTCTCAACATATTCATTGATATTAGAAGAGCTCAGATCATGACTCTCTTTATCAATCCTTCTCTCCTCGTGCATAGACCTCTGCCTTTTTAGTGTTCCCTCCACCTGGGTCTCCGTAGGAAATAAAACATGCAATACGTTCTTCTTTACTGAAACTGAAGTCTTGTTTCTATTTTCAGTAACATTTAGTTCTTTCACTGCCGATTCCTTTGGGTTTTCAATATTTAAATTGATTTCCTTTCCTTTTAGTTTCTTTTTGTTTTTGATGAGACTTCTGGCAGGTTTTGGTCCATACATTTTCCTTATGGATACATTGCTGCTAAACCCCCCAGTTTTCACTCTTTTATTGTTTTCAGGAGCATTTGCATTACCCTCTTTACGTCTTTTGTCTGGTGTTGTAACCTTACGAAACTGGTTCTTTTTCACTTTGGGCTTTGAGAACATTTTCTTGACTTTCTTTACACCAGTGGTGGAGTTTTCTTTGCTTGCTTCAGAGACCCACTCTGGGGTGTCATTATCTTTGGTGGGCATGGAGAGAGGGGTTTRATGGACATTTAGTACCCTGTTGCGTAGGAGAGATCCTCCAGCCTTAAACTTGGGGATGGTGAACTCAGGTGAAAGAGACTGGTCAGCCCTCCACACGCTGATTGACTTTGAGGCTGTAGAGGATCTACCCAGCTCCAGCTCCAAGTCATTACTGGAGGACAAGTGGGCTGTGTCAGAGGTGGCTGTTCTTCCGTACATCATCCCATATATGGACACACCCTGGACATTGTACTGGCTGTTAGCCAGGAAATTGTCCTGACAGGTCTGCTGCTCGTATATGTGCATTACACTTTCTATGACTTCCTCCCCGCCATTTTGGATCTGCAAGATCTCAGCCATGCCTGATTTAAAAGTGGATTGAGTCTTATTGTAATTGTTGATATCCACAGAGCCAACTCCCCTTGGTTTAGGAACTGGCTTGCTGCTGCACTGTCTGACCATGCAGTATTCCTCCTTTACCTCTCCGTTCTCAGTTGTCTCTCTGTAGGAGTTAGAACCTACCATGTTCTCCTGAATCTCATCTCCCAACATTGTTTTGATGCTCTCCACTGAGGCCTGCTTCTGTCTGTATCTCCTGGGTCCTGGGGTAGGAGCCCTCCTGGGAGAGACCACACCCACATGTGTTTTAGCATCATCCTCATTGTCTACTGCCACACTGGTAAGTCTGCTGGTCTCTGGAGATTTATCATCCTTATCATCATGATCATCCTTTTTAACATTGTACCCGTTGATGGTGCCCATGGTGTTGGGTTGTGTTGGTGGTAGGATGTTGGACTCAGGAGAACTGTTCTCCAGCTCAGACTCAGCCGCACAGAGCTGGTTGGCCACACTGGATCTGCTCAGGGTGGTGGTCCAGTGGATGGTTTCTTCCTCCCTGATGGTTAGTCGCACCTTCATCTCCACTGTCATGCTGCCATCCTGGTTCACCCGAAAGGACTTCTCAATGTCATCGTCACCGGGCATGCAGTTGTCTGCCCCTTCACCCCTATCTCCATGGTAGGAGTCGCCGTCTGTTTCGGCCACTGACTCCAGAAAATGGCCAGCCTCCAGTTCTACAGATTCTGCATTGTTACTGGGGAGGTCACACTCACTTCCTGCAATGCAGTGGTTTATCTGATTCACAAAGTATCTCGCTGACGATGGGGAGAAAAGTTTTGATTTGCCGCTAGATATAGGTTTCTTTTTCCCTTTYGAGTGGATCAAAGGAGAGAGTGTAGAACGATGGATGGGTATTTTTTGGGAGGCAAGAATGTTTCAGCAGGTCAGCAAAGAAAAGGAGAACAAAAACAATAGTTAGGAAAACCAGATTCACAGTCCACACAGTTCATACTGCATAATGACTGACCGCATACGAAGAGAGTAGGCCTTTGTAGGTCATTCATGGTATTATGGATGATAGTAATGTCTCAGCACTTTCCCACTGCTTATCCCGTACAAGCATGTAGACATGGAGGGGATAGATTACTACTGGACAGACAGTAGCACTGTAGATGTGACACATGAATGTTTAACAATGCATTTTCAATATTCTCAAAGTAATGCAAAACATGCCAGTTAATAGGCAGATGCTATCCAAATGATTTTTAAAATATCAAGACAAAAACATGCTTCAAAATACATACAAAATGTTGAGTGAACATAATGAGACTTACGGGATGCTGGTTGCTTTAGTCTTTTAGATGCCATTCGTCTAGCAGGCAGCCATGTTGAAGTAGAAGATTTTTGTGTCTTGTAGTTTGCAGATTTAAAGGCCTCCCGACCAGCAGCTACTACAATCCCAGAGCATATAATCAGAGCTGGGAGCCCATCCACCTGCAGACAGACGAATGATTTTTTTTTACTGTAATAGTGGAATAAATGTTGTTGTGAACGGCATCTATTAATGATTAAAATAGCTTACTTTTAGAATCATGACTTAAMACTAATACTGTATGTATCCAAAATATTTCCATACTGTATTGTATGTACCTAAATATGTACCTAAATACTGGTATGTACTTAAATCATGTTTGTACCTAAATCAGAAGTACAATTTAATTGATTTAATAAATTGAATTGATGAATTGAATTGATAAATGTATCATTCAATAAATATGTGACACCAGGGCTATGTATGAAATCGATCTCATGACACATCAGCAGAAGATACACATCCTGAGGTCCTTAGCAACACTATCCCAAAATGCCTTCTCAGTTAAAAGGATAGAACAATTGAGGAGCTTAAGACTTTCCCTTTTTCTGTCAGTTATTTATGGGTCCTGATGTGAGTCCAACTATTATGGGTTAGTAAGGCCAATCAGTTGGGGCCAGGTCACCTCCAGTCATGAGGTGAGGCCATCACAGAATAATGCCAATGCATGTTGTGTGACATAAGAGTTGAGTGCCTGAACCTCCATGTGTTTGGTTACAGTATCAGCATTGGTTTCCTGTCTAACTGGAGCTTGAGATTAAACATATGAAATATGTGTTTTTCATATGGAGGTCACCACTTTTTAAACAATATCAAGCAAATCTGAATTACTAATAGCAGTAACTTTAGTGTCCAAAGGCATGGGGAGAGCACTTACCCTTCTTCCATCTGGTGTGTGTAGTTTTACCACAGGAAAGTGCATCAACTTGGACAAGTAATCCAGCAGAGCCTCAAATGTGGGAGTGGTTCTCTTCTGTAGCATCAGATTATGTTTGACACTGGGGTCCCCATTCTGGAATACCATCAACCTCTTAGGTGTGCGTACAATGACAGGGGTATTTATGCGCATGGGCCTGCCAGGGTTCTGTTTGGCCAGCTGCAAGGCCCGATGCCTGGCGCTCATGGGGCGGGTATTGTACCAAGGTGGCAGCTTCTTATTGGCTACTGCCATGTTGATGGGTTTGACCTTCCGCTGGTCAGAGCAGATGTAGGCCTTCCCATCCTCCAGTTCATCTAGTGTGTGCACTGCATGGACCCCTCGGGGGGTGGTGATGTTCCTTACTCCGAATGGCAGCGGGACCTTCTTGGAGAGGCTGTCTAGGAGGGCATCGAAGGTCTTGAAGGTGCGGTTGTTGATGACCATGCGCAGGCCACTGAACTGAAGGTCACCACTCTTGTAGAAACAGATGCGCTTGGAGGCGATGGGGTCTGTGATATATGCGTGGCGTGATGTGGTCACTGTGTGCCCACTCCCTGAGGACTGGTCCTGGGCGGGCTTTGTGACCCCCACGTCACTCATTTTGATTGGTTAATAGGCTACAGAGAGAAAGGGGAGATGGATGAAGAAAAAATAATGATAAACATTACTTGATTATTATGGGATTGTGATATCTGTTGTAGTATATCAGATTCACTTTCAAGGATACAAATCAAACCTGCATTGCAGTGGTATCAGTAGTATCTTAACAAAAACATTTTTTTTTCCTAAATCAAATAAAATGACAGAATAGTTTTGGACGGTGGTTCATTAGCAGGTTGACTCCCCTCAAGGTTCTTCTAGATTTRTCCAGTGTCAAAAATGTAATTAGGAGTTGTCTAAACAAACACATTGTGTAAACATTGGTAGGCAGGTTTGATCCTTGTTGGTGTCATTCATTATAGCTGCAGAATCATGTGTCATCAGTCATTAGACTATTAATATCAATAGTATATCATTCTGAAAAATGAATGCAATTGTGATAACTTATGTCTTACAGTGCTGTAAAAAAAATATCTACATGGGAAATAGGTCATAAGAGTCTGGGGGGAAATGCAACAATTGTGTTTCCTAATGTACTTAAATGGGTACACTATTTCAATTATTTCAGATCTGTGAACACATGATCATTATGATTACAGAATTATCACAAGAGGGAAGTCCCATTAGCAGTACTCATTATGAATAAAGGATGTTAACAAAATCCAGTCAAAACATTTGACTTCTAGCTATTTTCCTCGTTAGGCCTAATTGTTTACTCGTGGCAGATGGAGTGACGTCTTGAGGGCATATGTTGTTTAAGGGATATGGTGACATCAGGTTTAACAGACTACTAGGAAGCGGGAACCTTGCCAAGTAACTGACATTTTCAATTACTTAATTACTACCCATGTAAAGCTATTATTGACAACAATAAACTACAACAATGAAACAACATCGTAATTCATTATGTATCATTCTTAGCTATTTCAGACTATTGGGTAATATCAAAGTAGTTGAAAATAGTCTGATCCTATTAATGATCAGGAATTTGTACAAATAAAAATGTGTTAATATAGTGTAACTATTTATCACATAGTCCCTTTCATATCGATCACAAAATATTACTGTAAAGTAACATTAAAGCCACTGTTATATAGAAAAAATATATACCGTTATCTATCTTTTACCTACAAGGTTATCTATGTTAGACCTACAAGGTAGCTAGGCTAAACATAGATTAACCTGTACACAGGTATGTGCGATAGCTCAACAACTCCTCTCATTGACAATAAAACAAATACATAAGTGAATGAAATTGTCAATAACATAAAAAGATTGAGTAAACTTACCTAATATCCCATCATAAAAATCCCAGAAATCCCAGTTGGTGTATCCACAAATGTATCCACAAAATGTTGTCCCGTGCTCTGCATTTTGGCTACTGTTGGCCAGCTCCGTGCTGGGAGCTAAGGGTTATTTTGGGAGGCAACATCATGGTTAATTTGCTTAATCTTTGCTCTAAAATAATCTCCCCTACAACAGTGTTGTGGGAGAAGAGAGGGACTGTGTGTAATAGGCCTGTACACTGCCCAGATCAAATAATAGCATTTATTCAGCTGTCATTCATTGTTTCTAGAACATATATTTAAGAGAGATTCCCACCTGAGGAGATAATGTGTACCTTATCTAGGCTCATTGAAACTTTAATTTTGAGTGTTAGCCTAATAATTCAAATGTACGACACCCCTTTTCTTATTACACTACCAGTGAGAATAACATGAAATACTGATAATAGAAAGTGTAATTAGTGCACATTTGCAGGTTTGTCCATTCTGACCACTAGGGCCAGCAGATGAGCAGATGGTAGCTTACTCAATTCTAATTTTCTAGCAAGGCAAGGCCTAATCTCATTGGAGACTTCTTTAGGTAATAAGGATTAGGGGGCTTTCGATCAGAGGACCCTCAGAGAGTAGCACTTTATTCTCAATGAAGTGATATGAGGTGTGCACAGCACGTCACTCTGCCTTGGCATTGTCAATTCAGGGATACAACCTTAACTTCCAAGTTTAGGCCACCTTCCCACTCCTCCTACCTGTAGCAACAGCAGTGGGTTATGACAGGCAGCAGTAGGCCTAAAATGAGGGATACGTTGTTTCATTCACCCGTACATTGGTTCCTCCTTTAAAAGATGCGTCATACTGCAGCACACCTTGCAGGCTGCTGCAGCATTCTATGTCACGTTATTTAATTGCCAGCCATTTTTTACGTTAATGCAAGTTAGTACTAGTTTAACCACCAGAGGGCATCTTTGAGAAGCATTTGAAAGTCTCCCATATTGGCATTACCAGAGAATTTAAAACCTTTTTTGTAATAACATAGTACATGGGATAGATTTTAAGAAATTTTGCTTAATAAATAATGATTAATATTATGGTGTTTCTATTCCGAGAAAAACGTACTTGTACCTTCTAAATGTTCTACTTTTGTGATTCCACATTTCCCTATAGCAGGTATTCCCAAACGGTAATCCTAGATTCAGACCCTTCAGTAGAGAAAAAACACGGGTACTCGCAATGCTGTCAGCGGTACGCCAAATAAAAATGTGATTCACATAAACATATATATATATAAAAATTCAAAATAAATTACTTTTTTTCCCCTTCACATTTTCAAACAGTCCATTTATATTTTCCAACAGGGCTAATCATTTGGGTGACATTTTTTTCTCGCCTGAGTAGCCTCGTTTCACTGCCAAAAATAAAATTGTACCATCTAGTGTTCAGCGAAATAACAACACATTGTCAAATACAGGTAGCCTAGTCAAATAATTAACATCCAATCACATTAACCGTTACTCTCTCGCGGGAATTTCACTAACGGTCCATATGTAGTCAAACGTAGCTGCTGCTCATGTTGCTATCTGTACTGATGGAGCAAAAGCCACGACAGGGAGACATAGCGGAGTGGTAACACGCATGCAAGCAGTTGCTCCCGACGCCACTTAGGTACACTACAGCATCCACCGAGAGGCTCTTGCTGCCAAGGGAATGKCTGACAGCTTGAAAGATGTTTTGGAAACTACAGTGAAAATGGTTAACTTTGTTAAAGCAAGGCTCCTGAATTCTCGTGTATTTTCAGCACTATTCAATGATGTGGGCAGCGACCATGTAACGCTTTTACAACATACAGAAGTGCTCTGCTTATCAAGGGGCAAAGTATTGACACGTTTTTTTGAATTGAGAGACGAGCTTAAAGTTTTCTTTACTGACCATAATTTTCACTTGTCTGACCGCTTGCATGATGACAAGTTTCTCACACGACTGGCCTCTCTGGGTGATGTTTTTTCTCGCCTGAATGATCTGAATCTAGGATTACAGGGACTATATTTAGTGTGCGGGACAAAATTGAGGGTATGATTAAGAAGTTGGAGCGCTTCTCTGTCTGCATTAACATGGACAACACACAGGTCTTTCCATCATTGTATGATTTTTTGTGTGCAAATGAACTCAAGCTTACGGACAATGTCAAATGTGATATAGCGAAGCACCTGAGTGAGTTGGGTGCGCAATTACGCAGGTACTTTCCCGAAACGGATGACAAACAACTGGATTCGTTATCTCTTTCATGCKCTGCCTCCYGTCCACTTACCYACATCTGAACAAGAGAGCCTCATCGAAATTGCAACAAGCGTTCTGTGAAAATTGAATTTAATCAGAAGCCACTGCCAGATTTCTGGATTGGGCTGCGCTCAGAGTATCCTGCCTTGGCAAATCGCGCTGTTAAGACACTGATTCCCTTTGCAACCACGTACCTATGTGAGAGTGGATTCTCGGCCCTCACTAGCATGAAAACTAGATACAAGCACAGACTGTGTGTGGAAAATGATTTAAGACTGAGACTCTCAAATACAACCCAACATTGCAGAGTTATGTGCATCCTTTCAAGCACACACTTCTCATTAACCTGTGGTGAGTTATTCACAATTTTCTATGAACAAATAAGGTTTTATATGTAACATGCTGACCAGACCYGACACGTCGCGTGCGTCGCAAAATAAATTTAGAAACCCATGTTATTCAATTATTGCACCCACTGCTCGCGCACGCCAACGAGCGTCTGTGACGCCAAGGGCTAAATAGGAGTCGTTCCTATTTCTGACGCAGATCGCACTGAAAGTCATCTCCTCATTGGTTTATAGAAGCAGGTACCCACGTGCCATCTCCTCATTGGTTATACCCACGTGGGTGATTGAAAGACGAACTTTGTTGCCGGTTGTCGTGGTAATACAATGAAAGTTTAGATGCGATCCCCATATAAGTTCAAAGATGAAAAAGCCTGGAAGGAGGAGAGATTAATTGGATTAATTGTTGGAGTAGAGGTCCTTGTGCATTTCAGGTAAAATACAACTCAATGTTTATATCCCAGGACAAATTAGCTAGCAACAGCAGGCTATTTAAARAGGACAAATTAACGTTAGCTAGCAAGTGCAAGCTAACTAGCTAAATTGCCATACATGTTTAATGCTTTTCGACCTGTCCCCAAATTATTGTAATTGGTTCAGAGTTTGTTTTGATATTTTAACCTGGGTGTCGTGATCGTTTGGTGTGGGGGGGCAAAATAAATGTATGCACGATAGCGCACGATGGCGCACGCGCGCAGCCGGTTTGGGTTCCGTGTAAGATGGTTAAATAAAGAGCAAAATGATTGATTATTATTATTATATTATTATTAGTGCCCTGGTCCTATAAGAGCTCTTTGTCACTTCCCACGAGCCGGGTTGTGACTACAACTCACCCTCATTCTTATGTTTAATAAATGTATTGTATAGTGTGTGTGTGTGGCAGGCTTACAATGATGGCAAAAAACAACATTTGAGAGTGCGCTGACCCTGGTGCTAGAGGGGGTACGCAGCTGGAGGTTGAATGTTTGAAGCGGTACGGGACTATAAAAGTTTGAGAACCACTGCTGTATAGTAAATACATGTACTATTAATACACAATTTCTTTTTGACATAGGTCTAACTTTCCACAGAGTTACAGTATAAAGGTATTTTTCTTAAATGTAAGCTTTATTTAACTAGGCAAGTCAGTGAAGAACAAATTTGTATTTATAATTACGGCCTACACGGGCCAAACCCAGACAACACTGGGCCAATTGTGCGCCGGCCTATGGGACTCCCAATCACGGCTGGTTGTGACACTGCCTGGATTTGAACCAGGATGTCTGTTGTAACACCTCTAGCACTGAGATGCAGTGCCTTAGACCGCTGCGCCACTCGATGACATCTGACCTGTGGGTATTAGCCAGTCATGTTTATGTTCTGTATATCTGCACTCAGAAGTTATGCAACAGCAACCAAATCTGAACTGTACTGACTCTATTTATAGCAAGAGAGGGATTGACTCAGGAGGTGGATTCATTCCTGAGAGAGCCTGGTATGTAAGGCCTTGATCAGTACAGTAAGGAACCCAGGGAAATTCTAATGGCAGTTCTACTTACAGTAACAAATGTTTCAAAACAAACATATCCGAGTGACATGATGTAACAGKAAACATGCATCACATCACAAGGCAGATACCATTTTAAAATGCTGATTGTTTGTGTGTGGGAGCAGCATGTGTTTCTGTGAGTTTGCGTGTGCTTGCATGATGTTCCAGGAAGTAATTTTGTCTGAGCCCCAACAGACAGACCTGGAAGAATTCACAACTGCCACTGTGGGCTCCCCGTGCATCCAGCGTGTGGCCTGTTCCCAAAACCAAACAGAGCTGAATATTTTGAAAAATCCTTAAAAGGAAGCTGGCATGAACAATGGAGTAAGGTCTCAGAGTAAACAGGTAAGCCTGGAGCCTGCATGCCCCTCACTCCAACCATCTCATCCAGTGATAAGAGACTGGGGAATGTTTTTAAAGCAGGGGGCTTGGGTTGGGGCTTTATGCCTTGTTGATACTGAAAATACACCCACGCTTCAAGCTTCATCCCCCTTCAATGTTAACACAAGTGTTCTGTTTCTTTAACTTTCTCAGTCAAATTCTACTAAATCAGCTGTTGATATGATACTTTGTGTTTTTTGTCTTCTTTTCACAAAGTCCCGATTACACTTAAAATCACACACTGCCAAAACAGATATCTGTTTCAACATTCCATGTGCARTGCAACACATAATGTACCACGCTCTATTTTTAACCCTTACCATCTATAACTAATTGGCGCCAAGTTAGATTCAAACCTATGCTGTTAATGGGAAAAAATGTGTGATATGTTTTGGCCCTTGTACCCTTGCTATATTTGGCCTGGTGTTCTCTATGCAGCTGCTCCTGCAGATCTGTCTGGCCGAACTCACATCAGACACCTCTCTCCGATGTAATGCTTCAATCCACGGCCACACTCCTCCAGTATGTCACACACCAAGTGTTGGGGTCAACTCCTGCTCTTCAGGTCAACAACATCCAGCATTCACAAAAATAAACACCTTGCTTTGCTCTGTGTTCTAAAGAAGTTATGGGAGGCGAGAAGGAAAAGCTTATTGAATGCATTGTTTTGAATTAAAATATGCTTATACGGCCAACGTGGGTTCCTGCTAAGATTCCAACCATTGCGGCTGCCAGGCAACCAATTATATGTAACTCAACTGCAATCTCACCAACAAGAGTCACGACTACGACTAGCCATTCCAATTAAAGACCAAGCAGCTGATCAAGCTCTTATCTAAGCTTTACTCTGTAACATACACCAAAGGAAAAATGTTCATATTTTGGGAGAATTCTTAGTACAGTATGTAATGGTACAAATTCCATTTGTCCTGAGAGGACAGTTAAATGTGGAGTAAAGTGAAAAATCTTTCCAGACAAATTTGTTAACTTCCCAAAATATGCCTGCTAGTCAGAATTCCATGATGACATCATGTTTTAGGGTTACACCTTATTCCCTTCCCCTTTTCAGTGGAATTCCCAACTTTTGAATGAGCAGTGTCTGCCAAACAGGAACTCATGCGGTCAATCCACAGACAGACAGACACAGACACAGACACACACACACACACACACCACACCCACACACACACACACACACACACACACACACACACACACACACACACACACACACACACACACACACACACACACACACACACACACACACACACACACACCACACAGAAGTCCCCACCGCTTCCATTCTCAGCTAGCTGTGCCAGGCTTTTCATTGCCCGGTGACATCCCTGTGTTTCCGCCATGGGGCAGAGGGAGAAATAAGCACACTCCGTGCGGTAAATCACTCCACACACCCACTCATTCACTTGTTTACTACTATTCAATTAGCCTGCTTCACCAGTGGCTACAATACCCTAACAGACTTTTATAATAATACAACAAAAACAGTTTCTACACAGTAATTAGCTAATGACATACAGTACCAGTCAAAAGTTTGGACACAGCTACTCTTTCAAGGATTTTCTTTATTTTTACAAAATAAAAAACTATGAAATAACACATACGGAATCATGTAGTAACCAAAAAAGTGTTAAACATATCTAAATATTTTAGATTCTTCAAAGTAGCCACCCTTTGCCTTGATGACAGCTTTGCACACTCTTGGCATTCTCTCAACCAGCTTCACCTGGAATGCTTTTCCAGGAGAATACCACATATGCTGAGCACTTGTTGGCTGCTTTTCCTTCACTCTGCGGTCCAACTCATCCAAACCATCTCAATTGGTTGAGGTCGGGTGATTGTGGAGGCCAGGTCATCTGATGCAGCACTCCATCACTCTCCTTCTTGGTCAAATAGCCCTTACACAGCCTGGAGGTGTGTTGGGTCATTGTCCTGTTGAAAAACAAATGATTGCCCCACTAAGCGCAAACCAGATGGGATGGCGTATCGCTACAGAATGCTGTGGTAGCCATGCTGGCTAAGTGTGCCTTAAATTCTAAATAAATCATTGACAGTGTCATCAGCAAAGCAAATCAGCAATTTGACCATGAAGGCCTGATTCACGCAGTCTCCTCTGAACAGTTGATGTTGAGATGTGTCTGTTACTTACATTTATTTGGGCTGCAATTTCTGAGGCTGGTAACTCCAATGAACTTATCCTCTGCAGCAGAGGTAACTCTGGGTCTTCCTTTCCTGTAGCAGTGCTCATGAAAGCCAGTTTCAGCATAGCGTTTTATGGTTTTTGCGACTGCACTTGAAGAAACGTTAAACGTTCTTGAAATTTTCCAGATTGACTGACCATGTCTTAAATTAATGCAGTACTGTCGTTTCTCTTTGCTTATTTGAGCTGTTCTTGCCATAATATTGACTTGATCTTTTACCAAATAGCGCTATCTTCTGTATACCACCCCTACCTTGTCAACACAACTGATTGGCTCAAACACAATAAGAACGAAAGAAATTCCACAAATTAACTTTTAACAAGGCACAACTGTTAATTGAAATGCATTCCAGGTGACTACCTCATGAAGCTGGTTGAGAGAATGCCAAGAGTGTGCAAAGCTGTCATCAAGGCAAAGGGTGGCTACTTTAATGCTTTTTTGGTTACTACATGATTCCATATGTGTTATTTCACAGTTTTGATGTCTTTACTATTATTATACAATGTAGAAAATAGTAAAAATAAAGGAAACCCTGGAATGAGTAGGTGTGCCCAAACTTTTGACTCGTACTGTACATATTATTACAGTGACTGCGGTCATTTGGCTGGCCAATAACTGTCATCCAAAACTCCATGACCGTCACAGCCCTACATCCCATTGTTATGTTTTACATTTTACAATCTTGAAGTGTGCAGAGTAGACCTCTCTTTTGGGTCGGTTGGGAGATACAGTTTACAATGATAACTTAATAACTCACTCAATCATTCAATAACATTGTAATAAAAAGCAGAAACGTGTCTCTGTACGTGCCCAGGGGTCACTGTGCGAGTACTGACCCCAGGGCTGAGTGCCACATGGCTGTTAGTTTTGGAGAGACGTGGGTGGGCGGAGGGTCAGTCAGCACCCCAGATAGCATTCAGGGGTGAGGAGTGATTTATCCGTCTGTGTTCTGGACGGGGTCTAAATCAGACGACCTTCCTCTGATTAGGGGTCAGTCTCAGCCAGAGCAGCCAGCCAGCCACCGAGCAAAGCAGACCAGATCAGACCAGATGAACAGCCTGCCTCCAGCACGACCGAGACACTGACCACCAAACAAATGGAGTTTCCATACGCTGCCCCAAACACACACACATCAGTGAGCCAAGAGTCAACTCAATTGAGGTGGCCTTGACATTCCCTCAACCCAACAACAAAAGGATGTGGTGAATCTCAGTCCCCCACTGTTAAACTCCTGTCCCAGTGGACTATTAAACACCACTGTCTTCCTAACTCTCAAGGTTCACTTGAAGGTTACTGCCAACCCTGAGGCCCTGGGTCCATTGTAGGCATTTTATGAACATTGTTAGCAATAGCTGACTTTCGATATCTTCAAATGAAATAAATGCACACCCCTTCAGTTCCTGTCATTTAAAATCTTCATTTTACAGTTACAACTATAATTCTGTATTTCATCAATTATCAGAGTTCCYTAATTTTGCTTTGTTTGTTCATAAATGTCCGATTATGTTATCGTCACAGTTTTTTGTAGATAATTGTTATACACTACCATATGACGAAGAAGTCATTTTCCAGTTATTCAAGACTGCTAATCAGTACAGATTATAAGAGCTGAACAATACAACAATCTACACAACTATTCCCAGACTGTTCATAACTCTTACAGCCATAACCACTATCTGTATCTGACGTTCTCTTCTACAGTATACAGGGTGGCAGGTAGCKTAGCGATTAAGAGTATTAGGTCAGTAACCTAAAAGTCGCTGGATCGAATCGCCGAGCTGGCAAGGTGGAAAAATCTGCTGTTTTGCCCTTGAGCAAAGCAGTTAACCCCCAACAACAACTGCTCCCCGGACGTGGATGTCTATTAAGGCAGTCTCCTGCACCTCTRTGATTCAGAGGGGTTGGGTTAAATGCGGAAGACACATTTAGGTTGAATGCATTCAGTTGTGCAACTGACTAGGAATCCATCCCCTTTTTCCTTTTCAGATTGGCAAAGCCTGGAAATATACTAAACAATCTCATACAGAGTATATGCAGGACATTTAGTGCCCATTTCTGTGCGATTAGCAGCCCTCTTTCGATACATGGTAACGAAATTACACTGAGACTCCGATTTTTCACTTTAAAAAAATGTCCAAACCAAAACCACTGATTTAAAAGTTTAACAAACTTTATACACAATAACTACTTTGAACAATTTACACAGTAAAAAAAAAAAAGGAAAAACTGTGCAGATGCAAAGTTTATTGACAGAATTATGGTAAAATCTCCCTCAGTTGTATTCTGTTACCAAAATGTGTATCTGCACAGTTCTTCCTGTAAATGGGAAGAACTGTAGTCCTTGTGAAAACTCTGACTACATAGGAATTTTGTAATGTAACYGACTGAAATGTTATTATTACATATCACTGATTACTTATATAGACCTAATTTAAGAAGACCACATGTGTAATTCAAGTAAAGCCATTCAGGCTTTATCCCTTCAAACTGTAGCCTACATATAGCCCACAACACTCAATCAAATTGTTCACATTCACCCCTCTCCTCTATCCCTCAGCTATTTCTCTGCCCTCCTCTCCTCCCCTCTGTATCTCTCTCTATATAATTTGCAATTCTTGTTTAACACACAACCCTGTTCTAACATTAAAACGAGACAGCATAACCACACAACAGCACAGAATGACATCCCTCAGTAGGAATTACTTTCAAAAACAAAATCACTTCTCAGATCTATGCAAATAGAGCACACAAGCAGAAGTCTGAAACTAAACCGTGACCCTGTGTGGTAGAGTGACCAAACAGTGAGCAGTGATGGGGTTACTAGGGCCCAGGATACCCATCCCTCTACTGTATGCTCCAAATAGGACCCACTGTTGTTCACGTGATGGTACTCTTTCTTACCTCCTTCTTACCTACCAACAACTCCATCTGCAAATCCCAACATCACCTGCACACATCAGGCCCTGATATCTGACACGGACCATGTGGCACACAGTAGGCATCCCATTAACTTTATATTGGCATACTGGAGTCTCAACACAGTCAGTGTCAAACTGCTTCTGTTCTGGCCCAATGTACAAGTCTGCAAAAAACACAGCAAATACAATATCTGGCCTAATTTGCCAAAACATAGGCTCACAAAATAATAATTTGTTCTTAACTGACTTGCCTAGTTAAATAAAGGTAAAATAAAAAATAAAATAAACTGGCCTGAAGACAAATCGCTCATCATCATCATAAACAATAATTTAGCCTATTTTCCTGGGCTACTATAGTACTAAACACAACTGTAATCTTAGTTATTTCGCCAAGATATGTATTGGGAGTGAGGACATGTGTGCTCATTGTTTTTCTATTATTAGAAACACGGTAATACAATTAGCCAGTTAAGTTAGTCAAATACCGACCCACCCTATCCGTYTCTATGTCGAGAAAACAACAAAAGTATTGCTCAATGTCACAGTATGTGGATCAGGAAAATGTCAGAGTAGTTTAGGCAGACTGGTGCATTTTGAGTGAAAATAASAAGAGTAGTGTCCTGTGTAACCTTACCATTTCAAATTGTAAGTGGTTATTTGGCYTAGGCTACCACTTGAACATGAACCATGTTGCTAGAAAGGAATAGTTTGGTGACACTGTAATAATTTACCAAACCGCGGGAAAACGATGTAATAATTAGCAGCAGCAGCACGCGAGGTGCCTGTGGAAATGTTCAGTTGAACGCYTGCTACACTGACAAACTGCGCGAGGCTGCCCTCTGGCGGGAAATCTTATTTATGTTCTCAGCTCAGCTCTTAACTTTTTCAAAAGGCATTAATTTGCTGGTACAAAAAACACTGTATAATATTATATTCATTCATTATATAGAACTATAAACATAAAACTATGAACATAAAACTATGTATGTAGACACTTCTGAGAAAGCAGGAGAGTAATGCCTTAATGCCTTTTGAACGGGTGTCAATTTATGGATAATAATAAACTGGGCCTAGATACTGGAAAAGAGAATGTACGTCTACTTTTTTTTAAAGGAGGAGAACCCGTTGTCTGTTCTTGGGGAACTGGAAGTAAACTGTTTGCTATTTTAATAATGATACAATGTGTTTATAATTTATTTGAAGTTCTTATTAGCTCCAACTTAAAGAGAGACATTTACTTTCCTGTGTAGGACACAATCTAAAAAAGCAGGACAGACCTCTGAAATCCTAACTTTAGATCCACTATTAATTAATTGAGTACTGTGGGTAAACATATTGGCACATTTTGATTTAATGAATTAAGATAAATCTGTTATATTTAAATTCCAATCCTTCAACTTTGAATACTACTGTTATGAGTTATTATTAGTTAGACAGTCTATCAACAGTAACTACCAAGCATTAAAGTATAGGCCACCTACCTACGCCATAGATGTCAATATGAGAAAAGAATAGCAGCTAGGGACTATCTGTTGTTGCAGATGCACCCGTGTGGGTAAGTCCTGTTACTGGCGTTCTCAGCACTTGGTGTGAGGCTATATCCCTGTTGTTTATGCTACGCCGGTGTTTTTAAAATTGCACCTGAACTGATACAAATGCACACACGCACACACACGCACACACAACAAAGGGGCCTCTCCCGGGTCATGACACTGCCCTCTCTCACTTTATTTAGATTTTATTTTCATGTATACTTTTTTTTTAGGAAATCCTACCGGTGATCCCAAAATGGGAAGAGCGGTGTGAATTTTATGGAGCAAGGTTTCCTCCCGGATGGAGGATGTTCCCAGCCAATCTTTCATGGATAGAGCAAACAGGAGTCATTGGGACGAGGAAGTGTGGACAGGTGCTCTCGGAAAGATTCAAAAATCCACAGAAATAAAACACAATGGTCCACATTTATCATATTATCACTGCCAGTGATAATAGTATATTTTTCCAATAGGAATTTTGTTTAATGGATTTTTTAAAACAAAATTCTGGTTATATTAGTAGGCATATTATCAAAGGAAATTTGTATTCTAAAATATTATGTAATATCGATGAATATATTTTGTATATGATTTATTCACAGACAAAATCGTTTTGTGAATAGAAATGACCTTCATTATACCTTGTTTCCAATTATTATAAACTTACAAACATATACTTATTTAGTTATTTATTTGGCAATAAAATGTCAGCATTCAGTCATGTGTAACTTTTCTTTTATGGGTGGTTCTATTCAAAACACACATTTTTTTTTTATTCCAAGTTGTGCTGAACCCATCATATTACTGGTAAAAGTTAGTCACTGTTTGTCAATGAGTAAACTACAATGTCCGGTGACAGACTGCAGAGGTTGAGACTATTGAAACTCACTGAGACTATTTCCTGAGGTTTCCTTAATTAAGTGGTCTTGACATACAGGAGATACTGGGCACAAACACCACCACCACTACTACTACCAGTATTCACAACCATTGACTTTTTACATATTTTGTTGTGTTACAAAGTTAAAATGGATTTAATTGTCATTTTTTTGTCAACCAACTACAGAAAATACTCTGTAATGTCAAAATGGAAGAGCAATTCTAACATTTGTAAAAAATATATAAAAAAATAAAAGACTAATATATCTAATATAAGTATTGAACCCCCTGAGTCAATACATGTTAGAATCACCTTTGGCAGTGACTACAGCTGAGTCTAATTGGGTAAGTCTCTAAGAGCTTTGCACCCCTGGATTGTACAATATTAGCAAACTATTATTTTTTAAATTCTTCAAGCTCTGTCAAGTTGGTTGTTGATCATTGCTAGACAGCCATTTCCAAGTCTTGACATAGATTTTCAAGCCATTTTAAGTRACAACTGTAACTAGGCTACTCAGGAACATTTAATGTCGTCTTGGTAAGCAATTCCAGTGTATATTTGGCCTTGTGTTGTATGTTATTGTTCTGCTGAAAGGTGAATTTGTCTCCAAGTGTCTGTTGGAAAGCAGACTGAACCAAGTTTTCCTCTAAGATTTTGCCTGTGCTTAGCGCAGCTCTATTCCGTTTCTTTTTATCATTAAAAGTTTCCTAGTCCTTGCCGATGACAAGCATACACATAACAGGATGCAGCCACCATCATGCTTGAAAATTTGAAGAGTGGTACTCAGTGATATGTTGTGTTGGATTTGTCCCAAACATAACGCTTTGTATTCAGGACATAAAGTGAATTTCTTTGCCACACTTTAGGCAGTTTTACTTTATTGCCTTATTGTGAACAGGATGCATGTTTTGGAATATTTTAATTCTTTACATGCTTCCTTCTTTTCACTCTGTCAATTAGGTTAGTATTGTGGAGTAACTACAATATTGTTGATCCATCCTCAGTTTTCTCTGATCACAGCCATTAAACTCTGTAACTGTTTTAAAGTCACCATTGGTCTCATGGTGAAATCCCTGAGCGGTTTCCTTCCTCTCCGGCAACTGAGTTAGGAAGGACACCTGTATCTTTGTAGTGACTGGGTGTATTGATACACCATCCAAACWGTAATTAATAACTTCACCATGCTCAAAGGGATATTCAATGTCTACTACCAATAAGTGCCCTTCTTTGTGCAGCATTGGAAAACCTCCCTGGTCTTTGTGGTTGAATCTGTGTTTGAAATTCACTGTTCGACTGAGGGACCTTACAGATAATTGTATGTGTYGGGTACAGAGATAAGGTAGTCATTGAAAAATCCATGCAACTTATTATGTGACTTGTTAAGCACATTTTTACTCCTGAACTTATGTAGGCTTGCCATAACAAAGGGGTTGAATGCTTATTGACTTAAGACATTTTWWAAAATTGTTTTGATTCATTCGTTAAAAAAAATCTAAATACAGAATTCCACTTTGACATTATGGGGTATTGTGTGTAGGCCAGTGACCCCCCCAAAAAATCAAAATTCAATCCATTTTAAATTCAGCCTGTACACAACAAAATGTGGATACTGTGAATACTTTCTGAAGGCTCTGTATGTGTGAGTTCTACCATGGCCTCGCTTCCCAATACCCCCACCTATCCGCCCTCCATAGGAAAACACAGCGGAGAGGAAACTGACTGCTGATGTAGTCATCTTCTAATCACTACCCGCCTGGACACAAGCTAAAAATGCCTGGAGATGCCATGAGGGACTTGGAACAAGAGTACAGAGAGCTGATCAGAACAGCCCTGGAGTTTATTTACCTCTGACTCAATCCCTTTTTCCTATGACCAAGGCTAGAGCTATAAACTTTAAATGTAGATACATTCACAGTGTCTCTTCTGCTGTTAAGAGTGTTTTTATTTGAGTACTAGTATTTATTAGTTTGTTCATGTTTACATTGCCCCATTTCCTTCAGGTAGAAATTACACTGTGTACTAATTTAGCATAAAAGCTGTGTAGTAATATTGCATAAGAGTCTTGTAAGGCTGATATTAATGTCTCAGGAAATGGTGCTGTAGACCCACTTAGAGAATCACTGATATCGTCACTGAGGTTATGGCAAAATGAAGGGATTTTTCTACACCACCCACACCCACTCCTGCGATAGCTATTTATAATCGTATTAGACAAGTCAAGGGCCCGAATCAGAGGAAAAATAAACTATTGTGTCACTGCATGGAGCAGATATTGACTTGATGTGGACTATATTTAGTGGCAACACAAATGGACACTGGTCGTTCTGACAGGCAGGGGCTGTGAAACTGATCAGGCCCAGAGAAGGAGTGCATTTGCCTGGGATTATACAATAGAACAACCATCCACACCAAACCCTGGTTTAGACAGGGAACAGACACACCCTCCTCTGTTRCTGCAGCTGTCTCACATACTGTATGCAATACGCTATCAATAACTTAATTGACAGCCAGCCCACTGGGCACACAACGTCATTTCAATGTGGAAATGTGGGTAATGATTGGTTGAGACGTTGATCAATGAGATTTCATCCTTTATTCACCTACTCAAAAAGACAGCCAGAAGTTTGTTGAATTCCCAATGTGTTATCACTATGCTTTCAACCATCTAAAAGCACAACAATGTTCAAATGGTAATACAATGTCAAATATGTTTGTATTTGTACAATGAGTTAATGTGTTATCAACGTTTAATCTAATAGCACAACCAAATGACCTGGATTACAGTTGAGATTACATGAAAAGTACATAGTGAAAGTGATCAACGCTGTTTGAGATTCTGTGCAGATTATTACAGCATTTGTGAAGATTTCCACAGACCTGCGACCTTTGCATGTTATCTTGAACATGCACGCTTTCTATGATTACATAAAAAGACATTTGTAGTTACAGTAACCTCGAAATGTGGCCATGGATGTGTTACTCATTTTAAGGTTGAATAAATACTGTTACATTAGTTTGTAAGATAGCCTTAACTTTAGGCTATTTACTATATTACAAAAGTCATGTTGAATTGTGTGTAGTTGACGCAAACAAATGTCAATATTTAAAGGAGATGTAACTAATGCTTAGTTAAATCTTAGCCACTTGCTTAATCCTTTTCTTCCACTTGTATTTTGGGTTTAGTTGGATATGTGAATCCAAAATAATTTCTTAACTTGTCGACAAGTTAGTAGGCTATATACTGTATTGTAAAAGTGATGTTGTGTTTGGTTGTCAACAACCAAATATCAACATTTGAAGGAGATGTATTTTTTGTGCCACTGACAATGGCACAAAAGAACATTGATATGTTGGATTCACATGTCCATCTCACCCAAACATTTAAGTTAAAGAATAGCACTACGTCAAATCAAATCAAATCAAACTTTAAATGCACTTTACATTTTGATTTGATTTAGTCCTATTCTTTCACTTAGATTTTTGGTTGAGATGTGGATGTGAAACCGAATTTATAAACATTATGTGGACACCTATACATTTGGCAGCCAAGTACAGGTTTCAGTCGAGACTTTTATCATCTGTTGAAATATCTTAACGCCTAGAATAAAACCCTCCAGGCTATGTCATAAGACTCAATTGAATAAAATAAACAAATAATTACAGGGGGCAGTTTGGAGAAACTAATGCTGTGCGAAAAGTCCTCTGGAATAAAGCACATGCTGGTAATAATTACATAACCAACGTTCTAAGGTGATACTAGTCACGTCTGAATATGGCTAGTAACCCTTGACAAATACTCTGCTGGAGGCTCGGGGGCAAAGCCAGATTTTTCAAGACAAATACTATCCATAAGACATAGAATGGGTCTTCTCTTTCTATTACAACACAGAGACTGTGTCCTTCATAGGGGACATATCATTTTCAATAGTGTTTAGTTGTGACATATATTGAGGTGTATCTATTTCTTTGTGTTCAGTACTGGCTAAAGCTGTTTGTGACTTTACAGTGTCTGTGAGTGAATGACACTTGTTTTACTATGACTGTGCCCAAATTTACCCCAAAGCTGTATTTGTCACTGTATTTGTGTTTGAATAAAGCTGTATTTGTGAAAGGCAGCTACCTGAGGTGAGATTAGTGCAATGCTGTGATTAAGTGCTTCTGTGTTAATGTAGCGAGCCGCCCAGGCAAGCCTAGCGGTAATCTCCCTGTCTGTTCCCCTCCCACCCCGTCCCGGCCTGGCTGGCCACTCGCTGTCAGACAGACAGGCCTCAGGACTCTCATCACTTCGCACAGTACACAGGAACACACATTAAGGACCTTTTTCCTGGGCTGTAGACTATGTCTATCAGTGTGTTCTCTCTCTCTCTCTGTCTTGTTCTCTCTTGTTCTCTCTTGTTCTTTCTTTCTCTTTCTCTCTCTCTCTCTCTCTCTGCTCTCTATCTCTTCTCTCTCTCTCTTCCGTCTGAACGCATCCTCTTCTGACTCACGAGTAGCTACATGCACCAACGCGTCCTGCTCGGGTCGTCGCGTCCGCTTCCGCGTCTATTCGCTGGTGATAGTAATATATTTCTTATTTTTTTCTCGCTCTCTCCTTTTCTCTCTATAATCTTTTGTTATCCATTTTATTGCCCTGTCATTTTAAAAATGACAATTTGCCACACCAAAACAATGCCCGTCATCTCCTATACATTTATCTGTGATAATATCAGCTGTAGATCAGTCTCTGAGATTTGAGTCGGCATATTTGTAGTCACTGTGGAAATTCCAACAGTTCTTGAGCACACATATTTCGAGTCACCTGCCCCTCTCTCTCTCTRTCTGGCCTGAATATTAAAACAGCAAATTTACTCAGCGGTTTGCGGCCATCATTTGTATCAAATTAGTGGGGGGAGATAACATTAGCTCTCACAGGGGGTGTCTGCCTCCCCACCCACCCCACCCCACCCCAGTCTGTACAGGTGACCCCCACCCACCAACTCCGCTGATCCTGAGTGCTGCTGTGGTGATAGTGGTCTGAGCCTGTCCTTATGCAAGCCATTAGCTATCACAACAGAGAGGCTAAAGTTAAACCCAGCTGCAGACTGAATTTGCACAGATTCACACCAATTAGACGGGATTCCCCAGCCTAGCCCTAGGGAAAGTGTGTCACCTGTTATAGAGGGGGTCAGCCTGGTCTCATAGACTAGACGTAGCATAGTAAATGTAAATCCGGGACACTCAAATTAGTATGATATGTTACGTTTGGTATGGTTACATAAAACAGAAGGTTACTTAACCTTTTCACGTGTGAGTTCCAAATATCTCTAACYGTCGCACCAGTGTGAGTTTTTCTATGCTCTAAAAATTKTATTTTGTAACAGAATACAAAATGTGATTGTTACACAGCAGGACGGTTAACTCGCACTGCCCTCAAACCAAGGCACGCTGCCTGCTAATTTTCTATAGGCTATGTTTCAACTTGTCAATTTCAAAWAAWWTWTATTTTCTAACAACATT
This sequence comes from Salvelinus sp. IW2-2015, assembly GCF_002910315.2. Lineage (NCBI taxonomy): Eukaryota > Metazoa > Chordata > Actinopteri > Salmoniformes > Salmonidae > Salvelinus > Salvelinus sp. IW2-2015. The sequence goes on along the minus strand of NC_036854.1, from coordinate 51,679,584 downwards.
TTGAATTGAGCTGTTTTCCGCCTTCTCATTAATTCACATAAGAAGTAGCCCATTTCACTGTTGCGGACAATTTATGTTTGAGGCTTTACTGAGTCAGACAAACTTCTCTCTTCAACGAGAGCCCAAGCACTTCCCCAGTGCTTCCCCAGATCAAGTATGGAGACATTGTGCATCTCTAGTCAGAACAGGCCTTGCACAAACGTATTCCCCCTGGCACATTTTCTGTCTGGTGACGCGCATTGCCTTCATTGTTGTTTTCCTTACAAATAATAACTTTGGTCATGTATGCGTTCCTATTAAAGTAAGTGCATTATTTTCTGTAAATATCGTGTTGTCATTTCTACTGTAGCATACCGTATGTATGGAGCGTAATGTATTATTCACATACTTTCAAATACTYGTGACAAATCATTCAAACAGATTCTTGCATAGATTGTAATGGACACATATGATGTGTTTAAAATACTTTTTTGAAGGTTGTACTGATTATGATCAGTTAAGCTATTTTCCAGRTATGTGTAGTGCCATGTTTGTTGACTTCATACAATACAGTCTGGTTGTCACGTAAGGGTCTGTCAGACTAAAGATGTTATAACAAGGGATAGTTCACTCGACTGACTTATGGTGCTTGCAAGACAACTATGGGTTGCCAGCTTAGACCCGGGGTTTTATTTTTATTTTGCATATAAACTTCTCCTGTGTCTGCCCCCCATTTATTGATAAATCCCCCATCAAAGTAATATTTCTGTCACACCCTGATCTGTTTCAGCTGTCTTGTGCTTGTCTCCACCCCCCACCAGGTGTCTCCCATCTCCCCTCATTATCCCATGTGTATTTATACCTGTGTTCTCTGTTTGTCTGTTGCCAGTTCATTTTGTTCGTCAAGCCTCCCAGCGTTTTTCCCCTTGCTCCTGTCTTTTCTATAGTTCCTGTTTTCTAGTTTTCCCGGTTTTGACCATTCTGCCTGCCCTGAGGCTGCCTGCCGTCCTGTACCTTGCACCACCACACTGGATTATTGACCTCTGCCTGCCCTGACCCTGAGACTACCTGCCGTTCTGTACCTTTTGGACTCTGATCTGGATTACTGACCTCTGCCTACCCTTTACCTGTTATTTTTCCTGCCCCCTGTTCTAGTAATAAACTTTTATTACTTCAACACTGTCTGCATCTGGGTCTTCCCTAAAACGTGATAATGATACCTTCCCCGATTTCTACCCCCTATACGTTCTGTTGCTACTGTTCCAATCACATATTTGTGATGGTTTGCTGCAGGGACCAGTCAACAATGATGAAACATACAGTATGTGATTGTACTCGTCAAATGGTTAGGGCAAAAACAAAAGTAGGGTGATTGGTCGGGGTGGAAGGGTGGGCGTATAACGTGAACGTCTAGCAACCCAAAAGGTCTTTTGTACGAATCTCATCACAGACAACTTTAGCATTTTAGCTAATTAGCAACTTTGCAACTACTTACTACTTTTTTGGCTACTTTGCAACTTTTAACCTAACTCCTGATCCCAACCTTAACCCTAACCCTAACCTTAACACTAACCTTCACCCCTAACCCCTAGCCTAGCTAACATTAGCTACCTAGCTATAGTTAGCCACCTAGTCATTTAGCTAACCTTAGCAACAACAAATTGGAATTTGTAACATATCATACATTTTGCGAATTCGTTACATTTTGTCCAAATTGCAATTCGTAACATTTCATACAAATTTTTATTCGTAACATATACGAAATGGATGATGGACATCCACAAATTAATACATACCATATGAAACATAACATATTACACTTATTGGGGTGTCCCGGATTTGTACTTACTAAGTTACGTCTACCCCTGAGTCCAGGTTGGGGGTGAGGGTGCAAATGTTTGTTTCTTTAGGGGTGGAAGCGGGAAGCCTATCAGCGTTTGGGGTGGTTAGGGGATTACTTTATGTTACAACAATACAATAAACAGAAAATAATCCCAGTCATATGCAATGCTCGATTAATGACCATCTTGCGTGTTTTATGTGAGAAAAAAATACCATACGTTGAGATTAATTCAATTGGACTGGACAGAGCAATTTCCCCAAACTAGGATATGATTAATCTGTAGAATTATAATGCACCTTTTATTTTTCTTGAATATTTCCAATCTCTAAAATGACATCATCATTATGTCTGTGGGAAGGACAGGGAATGTTTACCTTGAGATCCAACCTCTGCTTGTGTTACATAGGAGAAATGTCAAAACACTGGACATGAACAAAGTGGAGGAATATACGCCTCTGGAAAATGCTTCCTCTGAAGTACTAAAAATGGATTCTGGGGTCAGGGTGCTTGACACCTCGAAGAAGAACCTCGTCCTTTCAAAAGGAACATCTTTATTTATAAAATGGTACACACAACTATAAATATATAGGAATCGTTGTCTTGATGTGCTTAACACCTTCCTCATCCATTCCACATCAAATGTCCATATACTTTATCTGTTTTCTGAATTAATCCATGCTATGAAAAACACACAGTATACCTCTTATTTGGCTATAAAAAATATATATTTGTATAAATATGTTTAGTCCTATTGAACGACTCTCCATTATTTAGCATAGGTGTAATAAATACACAAATATTGAATTGTCTCTGCCATTAGTCAGGGGAGACTAAATCATTTAGAGACAGGATATCCGGGACATAAACTGTGCTTCCATGCTGCGAAAACAAGGCGTCATTTGTAAGTCAAACCCTGAGATCACCGCTATTCTAACCGGGGCAGGAAGCCGGACCAGAGCCTTCCACTGTGGACTAACTCTGTTGCCCGTTGAGCTGCTCCACAATGTTCCACAACGCGACCATCAGTTTATTCACCATGTATGTGTTTTCTTGAGAATATACAAAGCATTCAAATATAATATGTATTGTCTATCAAATGTGAGCAGATGGCTGTGAATTGTAGGCCTGTGGAGGATTTGTTAAATGTAAAAATGATCAGATACATGTTCCTAATATTGTTGTGAAATTAATCTAGGCTAGCACTGATGTCTATACAGTATAGGTATAAGTGATCTATCTTATGGATAAAAAAACGGTTTCAACAAATTTGATTATTAATAACATAAAACACAAGTGTAGGCTAAATGGTCTATAACCTCTTCAACTGATGTTAACATTGATTCAAATAAACAATGAAAACATTGTKTTAATAACTATTTGGTTACTTATTACCAAGGTGCATTGATATAATAATTGGTGTAATGCTGTATTTCAACAACGAAAAGGTAGGGTAAAGTAATTCAAAAACATAAAACAGTAAAGGAACATAGATTTTGGTTCAAAACTTTATTTTTCAAAAGTGTAAAGGTATAAAACAGCTATACATAAAACGTTCAAATAGTAACTGTACATTATTTATTATCAGAAAATGTATTTATGTTCCTCTTCAGAACAAAAAGAAAATACAAACCAATGTGTGAACAGTCATCATTACAATTCAGATGTCATACTATGGCTTCTTAGCTCATACAGTGATACACATTGAACGCCCTTCACACAAAAAGAAAATAACATACTGAATTTGAACCCTCAAATTAAAGAGATCCCACTGTTCCCACTGGCCTTCAATTGTAACAGAATGAAAGAGAAAGACATAGAGAGAAACGGAGACAGGGAGGGAGAGAGAGAGAGAAAGAGAGAGAGAAAGAGAGAAGACAGAAATAGTGACAGGAGACAGAAAGAGACATTTGAGGTCAGGTTATGTGCTGTAATAGCTTCAGTAGTAGATAGAGACAGGGAGGACCAGGAGGTTAGGAGGTGTAGTTACAGTAGAACACTGTGCTGGCATCAGAGAGCACAGAGGATATCAGGCTCTCAGGTCCCTGCATGTTGGCCTCATGTGCCCCATACGACAGGCCTGTCATGTCCCCAGGTCTGGAGGAGCTCAGGTACTGTTCAAACTCACTCCGGTCCACCTCACCTATCAGCTCTGATGGATGCATCTGCTCCACCTGGTCTGCTGGGTGGGAGTCTGGGGGAGGGGAGCGCTGTCCTGTCCCATGTCCTGGGTGTCGCTTGGGGTGACTGGGGCTACAATGCTGGCTGTAGTACATAGCCAATTGGTTGAAGGAGGGGGGCATGGGGCCAGCCTGGTGGCCTTGCTGCTGCTCAGTGGGGGAGGAGAGGTGTCTGTGGAGCATGTGGTTGGCGTGCTGGTTGGAGTGAGGGTCCTGAGGTGTGTACTCTGCCCCCTGGGAGTGGTAGGCGTACGCAGGCATCATGTGGCACTCCTCCTGAGAGTGGCCGGAGAAGAACATGGAGTCTGATTCCACGGCATCTAGTGGGGAGGTGTCGGGGGTGGGCAGGCTGTAGGGTTCGTAGGAAGCCCCCCCGAGGGCCTGGGCGTCGCGGTAGTGGCCGAGGGACTGAGTCGACACCTGGTAGCCATGCTCGTGGTGGTAACCCAGCCCCAGGCCCTCCATACATACTCGGCCGTCCCCACCCAGGGAGGTGCTCTGGTGGTCGGACACACCATGAACCAGGAACCCTGAGTCCAGACGCTTAATCCTCTTCACCTGCTTCCTCCGCCGGGGTCGGTATTTGTAGTTGGGGTGGTCCTGCATGTGCTGGACCCGGAGCCTTTCAGCCTCCTCTACAAAGGGGCGCTTCTCGGACACAGGAAGGGCTTTCCACGACTTCCCTACAGATCAAGAACAGAGCTCATATGAGTCATATGGCGGCATCAGGCATGCAGACTGGTGGTGTTCCAAAATAGCTAATTGCCAATTTAGTAACAACAGGAGAACACTGATTTCATAACATGATAACATTACTATTATTATTGATCAAAAGCAGTAATCGTTGTAATTAGTTCATTTGGAAATTATATTAGTTACTTACTCTATATTTGAATGGCCAAAGTAAGGGCAGATAGTTTCCATAATGTACTTTTTCATGAAAATGTGTCACTACACAAATACTACAAACCAAAATCATTGACGTAGGCTACAATAATATTTATCATATTTATTGTAAAATAAATTCATTATGCTTTCACGTGACAACAACACACTGTTTAAAATAACAATAATTCACTAAGGATTCCGTCATGTATATATAAAAAAAAAATGAAAAATTAAAGAAATACACATTGGTCTTTATAAATACCATGGAAGTAACAGGCTCACYTAATCAATTAAGCCTACTTTATAATTGTATTGTCTTACCCAACATTTTGCTCAACTCCGCATTGTGCAGGTCAGGATTTTGTTGTGCCAGTCGTTTGCGCTCATCCTTTGCCCACACCATGAACGCATTCATGGGTCTCCGGATCCGCGGCTCAGTCTTTCCACGGTTCTGGTTCKCGGAGCTGGTAGCGCACGACTCGCTCTTCACTTTGGTGTCCCCGAGAGGGCTCAGGGGGTCTGCCCACTGACAGTGTCCCATTCCAGGCATCATGACTGACATCGCGCACCTAGCCTGGGTCTGATCGTCACTGGCGTAACCCGCATCCGGACTACTCATCTCTGTTCTATCGACACCAACTGCAGCAACTCGCACAAAAAAACACAAAAAAACAGAAGTGCCCCTAGCTGTACAGATATAAAAATGAATGTTAACGCAAGAGTAACGATTCCAAACTGAATGGGAAATATCCGTCACTGTTAGATAATAGCCAGGAGCTGACTAAACTAGAGCTGACTATTTTACCCTGAGGGGMATACTATAAGAGCACAGGCAACCAATCAACATAAAGGTGGGAGTGCCCACCCCTGAGGCGCAAAAAGTTTGAAGTAACCGCCTTCCAGCCTTATTGGGAGCGCGATACCACCCATGGAGACAAGCACTGTCATCTATGCATAATACAAGCAACACATTAGGTGCCCAAACACAGTTCAAGATTAAACAGACGGAATATTGCTATTGTGCATTTTGGAGTTATGATTAAATTAGAACATATTGCGTTCGTGAAATAAACAATTTGGGATACATCATTCTAAAAGGATATGGGAAAATAATTTGTCCTACAGTCTATCAAATTTAGCAAATATCAAATAATTAATATTCGAAAAAGTCAACATTAATGCACACAAACGTTTGAATCCAACTAAAATGCTGCTTTGGTGAGAGACTTTCTCCATTGCTCATGCACCATCACTTTCAAATCTTATTTTCCAGTTTTAGATATTTTTATATCACTTCCCACCTCTAAGTTTTAACTCTGCCTTAAAGTATATTTTATTCTCACTGTTATTCAGATGTAAACCTAATACACATGGACTATCTCATCTGTAGGCCTATTGGGATGATGGATTTGGTAACTGGAAGTTCTAAAGCGCAGATTTACGCATCATTTTGACGGTCTGCCAGCGTTCACAGAAATTGACTGAGGCTGGATGTAAATGATGTTAATAACAAAAAGTGTTCATAAAAATTCTTAGATGGGGACACATTTGCAAACAGTCGAGATGAAATAAACACCCATTTATCGGCCTTTGTTGTCTGAAGAGAAGCGCCGGACCGGGGCCACAGCTAGGGGACACAAGGGCRGTCTATAGTGGTGAAAATTGGTTCTCACTCTTCAAGACCGAGCAAATGAAATAAAATAAAATGTTATTTGTCACATGCGCTGAATACAACAGGTCTACACCTTACAGTGATATGCTTACTGCAAGCCCTAAACCAACAATGCAGTATCTAGAAAATAACTTTTWAAAAAGTATGAGATAAGAATAACAAATAATAATAGAGCGGCAGTAAATAACAATAGAGGGGCGATACACAGGGCGTACCGGTACAGAGTCAATGTGCGGTCTCGAGGTAATTGAGGTAATATGTACATGTAGGTAGAGTTATTAAAGTGACTATGCATAAATAATAACAGAGAGTAGCAGCAGCGTAAAGGAAGGGGGGGGCAGTGCAAATAGTCTGGGTAGCCATTTGATTAGCTGTTCAGGAGTCTTATGGCTGGGGGTAGAAGCTGTTTAGAAGCCTCTTGGACCTAGACTTGGCGCTCCGGAACCGCTTGCCGTGAGGTAGCAAAGAGAACAGTCTATGACTAGGGTGGCTGGAGTCTTTGACAATTTTTAGGGTCTTATTCTGACACCGCCTGGAATAGAAGTCCTCGATGGCAGGAAGCTTGGCCCCGGTGATATACTGGGCCATACGCACTACCCTCTGTAGTGCCTTGAGYTCGGAGGCCAAGCAGTTGCCACACCAGGCAGTGATGCAACCCGTCAGGATGCTCTCGATGGTGCAGCTGTAAAACCTTTTGAGGATCTGAGGACCCATGCAAGTTTTTTCAGTCTCCTGAGGGGGAATACGTTTTGTCGTGCCCTCTTCATGACTATCTTGGTGTGCTTGGACCATGTTAGTTTGTTGATGATGTGGATGCCAAGGAACATGAAGCTCTCAACCTGCTCCACTACAGCCCCGTTGATGAGAATGGGGGCGTCCTCGTTCCTCCTCTTCCTGTAGTCCACAATCATCTCCTTTGTCTTGATCACGTTGAGGGAGAGGTTGTTGTCCTTGCACCACACGGTCAGGTCTCTGACCTCCTCCCTATAGGCTGTCTCATCGTTGTCGGTGATCAGGCCTACCACTGTTGTGTCATCAGCAAACTTAATTATGGTGTTGGAGTCGTGCCTGGCAGTGCAGTAATAAGTGAACAGGGAGTATAGGAGGGGACTGAGCACGCACCCCTGAGGGGCCCCCTTGTTGAGGATCAGCGTGGCGGATGTGTTGTTACCTACCCTTACCGCCTGGGGGCGGCCCATCAGGAAGTCCAGGATCCAGTTGCAGAGGGAGGTGTTAGTATCAGGGTCTTTAGCTTATTGATGAGCTTTGAGGGCACTATWGTGTTGAACGCTGGGCTGTAGTCAATGAATAGCATTCTCACATAGGTGTTCCTTTTGTCCAGGTGTGAAAGGGCAGTGTGGAGTGCAATAGAGATTGCATCATCTGTGGATCTGTTGGTGCGGTATGRAAATTGAAATGGGTCTAGGGTTTCTGGGATAATGGTGTTGATGTGAGCCATGACCGGCCTTTCAATGCATTTCATGGCTACAGATGTGAGTGCTTCATGTACTGGCACAGTACCAGCAAGGGGTCACTAATACACCAAAGTCTTTCTAATGGCCTTTTGCAGGTGAACTCTGTCACAGGTCCTGGACAAGTTCACAACACTCTCCTCCACAAAAGCAATATGTGTGAATGAGACATAGGCCTAGAGTGAGAAAGTGTATATACTTAGTCATAGAAGAAAAAAAGATCTCCATAAAAAATGTAGGAATAAAAGAAGTACAATGTTTTGAAGATGGCAATAAAATAAGTATTTAAAATGTCAGAAAACCACTTATTTTTAGTTAACCCAGATATGACCATCTTTCCACTGCTCACAAAATGTTTGTGTTAGAACACTATACCTCGCCCCTTGTAGTGTCTACAAGCCGGTACTGAGTCATCGGCCTAGATAAGACAGGAGAACAAGGAGAGGTGAGAGACCTACTGTTGATTGAATCAGCTGCAGCCAAATAGCCATGCAGAGTATTAGTGCACCCACACACCTAAKACCATTTGAATGTTTTAATAAGCAGTCGAGATCCAAGCCGTGTCCATAGTGGTCAGGAACACAAACACCAGCCAGAGACTGCAGGGGTCCTTATCAGTGTCGGCAGGGCTTAACCTGTCAGCTCTGTCTTTTCTTCGTCTGTCCGCAGGCCGTTCCCATCACGCTGTGTATATACAGTCAGATACAACATGTCAGGCTTTAGCTTTTCCTCTCGCAGGTCAAAGAGGGCTGACAGAAATATGAGAGATGCTTATACAACCCCATCGTGCCCTGTCTCGGTATAGCAAAGGGATCCAGAGTATCCTGGTTGACCCTTTTGGAGGGGGTGGTGTTAGAGGGGTCTTGCTCTGTCACAGTCCAGCGCTGGGACAGGATCTGGTGCTATAATATTGGCATCGTCTATTTTACCGCTGATGACCTGATACGGTTTTCCCCCGTGGTCTCATGAGACTGGACTGAAACCTCACGAGTTTGAAAATGTGTGTGTGCATGTTTATATATGTCTATGTGTGTGTGTGCATGTGTGAGTGCCAGCAGCCATGATACGTGTGTGTGNGTGTGTGTGTGTGTGGTTGTGTGTGTGTCTGTATCCCTTATGTAAAAATCACATTCATTTCACATGTGAGCTAATGTGATCACATGTGATCTTATGTGAAGCTAATGTGATAATATGTGACCATGTAAAAGCATCATATGAAACTACACGTGAAAACATTTGAGCACGTGAAAACATGACCTTGTGAAATAAATGTGATGACATGGGGATGCAACATTTCAACATGTGATGCCATGAAACTACACCTGACAACWTTTGATTTCCACATGTGAGATTTACATTTTTACTTGTGAAAGTTTTTCACATGTGAAAGTGCAATTCCACYTGTGAAAGTGCAATTCCACATGTGAGAGTGTAAAAATGCTAATTCCACATGTGAGTTGAAAACATGTTATTCTCCTCACGTGAAAAGGTGGTGTTGAAATCTAAATTCTCAACATTTGGTTTCACATGTGAACAATTGACCTCATGTGTCTCTTTTGTTTTAAAATTTCAACTAAAGATGTGAAAACAGCTATTTCACATGTAAAAATAGGATTTCACATGTGGAAATGCGATTTTTCACATGTGAAACTACACATGTAACATGATTTTTTTGTATGGGAAGTAATTAAATGGTACAGGGGTTTTAAGGTAAGTGGTACACTGTTCAGCTAAAAGAGTGTAAACATCTTTAATCAACATGATTACATTTGACATGATCACTTAGTGCTGACCTTTCAATATGACCCCCCTGAGATTTGAACTCACAACCTTTGGATTTGSGGTACAGCTGAGGTARCTGCTGTGCCACAAAGTCTTTGGTGTACTTAGAAGAGTCCTACAGATTCATTACATATAATACATTGCTGCACTTAGCAAAAGAGTGCCATTTGCACTGCTTTTTTAGTTTTCAGTAAATCTGACTATTCGCTCATCATTCATTTCATTGAATTATTTCAGCAATTTGAGGGTTTTCGGTAAAGTTTTCTAATGTTGCTGGAGCATACTATGTCATTTTTGTTCACAGGGCATCACCTGCAAAATCCCATGTGAAAAATATTCACGTGAAACTTCATGGGAAATATCATTAAATTAAATTAAAATGTATGTGAGAAAAACGTGGCAATTTCACATGTGAAAATCATGTGTTTTTTCCAGAAGGGATGTGTGGGCGAGTGTGTATTTGCTATGAGTGTGTGTGCATGTGTGTGCGCGAGTGTGCGTGCATGCATATGTGAGTGCGTGCGGCCAAAGCGTGCGTGTGTGAGAGTTTGTGCATGCACCCGCGTGTGTGTATGCCTTGGCTCTCTCCTGGTGTGTGGGAAAGAAAAATACACTCTTTTGATGGAAGAAGTCATAAAGTCTGGAGTTGCGGCCACATTTCCTCTACAAGGTGAGGTTCAGATTCCATCCAGAGGAGGGGAGGGGGCAATAAGGGGAGGCGACACTCCCCGTGCCCATCCCCCCTCATCCCGTGTCCCACACCCCGTGCCTGGGGAGTCTGGAGCTGGGTGGGGGCCAGGGCTCTCGACGCCAGCCTCTGGGCTCCGCGCTCAGGGAGAGGTCACTTGGCTTGCTTACACAATGGCATTATCTCAGTTCCAGCCTCGGCTACTGCAGCGGTGAGCACTTCCTGTCCCTCTGCGAGCACTTCCTGTCCTTGGCATAGTAGCACAAACTGTCCGCCTTCCAAGCAAGTTCTGACACACTGTAGAGCTGCTGGTCGCCAGACTRGCTGTATAAATGTCTGTGGGCGGCTTTCTTGGGAATTGCACAATGCGACTGCAGAGTCCTTTGTGTTGAGTTGCGAGGCAGTGGTGTTAGTTTAAATCACTGGTACGGAAGGCGTATATATGTTAGCACTCAGATCCCCAGACACACACACAGGCTATTAGAGCCTGAACTTGGTCAAAGCCATAGAAGGGCAAAGGGTTACCAATTGACTTACTACTCAAGTTTAAACATTATGGTTAATTCATTGGAAACAATACTATTGTGGATATTCCATCATACAATTTTTTTATAAATATCTTCAATACTCTTACATAAGCTTGTATATTCATCTTTCACATTTCAAGCCCCCCCCAAAAATAAGAAAAAATCTGACATGAAAACCTACACAAATTAATGAATGAATATACAAACGAACAACCGAATGAATGCTAAAACACACATAGTGCATTCACTGACCTATAGGACCTACAGGAAGTGAATACAATACATGTGTGTGATAATCTGTGTGATTTCATGAATGTTTAGTCTAGGTCTGATTATGACTAGCACCTGTCTGAGGGGGAAATGGAGGGGAGGGAGGGAGAGGTGTTTGACGGGGGAGGGGGAGGAGTGAAGAGGAGGTTAAGGAGGGTAGCATGTACTGTAACAGGTGTTCTCAGACATACACCTTCCACCTCTCTCCATCTTCCATCACCGCAAATAGAAATCACACATTTCTTAAGATGATTAATGCCACTTTCTAATTGATATGATATGAGATACCATCAGACCCTCAACCTCCATTTAAGCAAGCTGAGCTGTGAAGCAACAGCTTGTTAGGATCACATGCACTATATACCCTTCATTTTTTGAAGCCCCGTAGAATATAGAAACATAGCTAGCTCTCTAAAGCTGTAATAATCTGGCTATTCAGTATCATTCCTTTTAATTGCGTAATCAAAGTGATGAATGTATGTTTGACAATAATATTTATAACTTAAAAAAAATATATATATATTATTTTTTCTTATTATTGTCACGTTCCTGGCCTTATTTTCCTTTGTTTAGCTTTGTTTAGTTGGTCAGGACGTGAGCTGGGTGGGCAGTCTATGTTATTTGTTTCTATGTTTAGGCTCATTGTTATTTAGCCTTATATGGTTCTCAATCAGGGGCAGGTGTTTGACGTTTCCTCTGATTGAGAACCATATTAAGGTAGGCTGTTCACACCGTTTGTTTGTGGGTGATTGTCTTCCGTGTCAGTGTTTGTACCACACGGGACTGTTTCGTTTGTTTAGTCTGTACCTGTTCGTGCGTTCTTCGTTATATGTAAGTTCACATGTTCAGGTCTGTTGACGTCGTTTGTTGTTTTGTATAGTTTGTCAGTGTTCTTCGTTTCGTCTTCTTAAAATAAATCAAACATGTATTCTCCACAAGCTGTGTTTTGGTCCGATCCATGCTCCTCCTCAGACGAGGAGGAGAACAATCGTTACAATTATCTCATGACTAATGTGCTTCATGAGACCGATAGCAGATATGAAATGTTGTGCTTAGGTTGAATGGTCAGGTGACGTTCAGATGGCTGATGTGAAAGGTTGTGTGGTGGTTGAGTGTGATCGTGTTAATTTCCTACTTCCCTGTGTGAGAGTCTGTGACCTCGCCGTTTGGAGTCCACAATCCCACAATCCCTTGTGTGAAGCAGATCAGAAAATTAACCAGGGCAATATCTCGCTTTCTTTTCTGTCCTCAACTGACATACCTGGCCAGTCAATGTTGTTACAGCATAAGAGAATGTGTTGTCATGGTTAAATAAAGGCAAATAATAATGTCACTGAATACACCGGCCTCTCTTGGCAAAAGGGCTGTGTGTGTGTGTGTGATAGTGAGTGTATGTGTATGTGTTTGGGGGGTTAGTAGATTCCCTTCTTTAGGGGAATGCTGGGAACATTCCCTGGGCCAGGGGAAAGGGGTGCATGAGGATGTGTGTACCTCAGACCAGCAACACAGAGGAAAACCTCTTCTCATTGTTCTGGAGGCTTTAATCTGTCAGGGATCTGCAGGGAATCAGGTGGGAATCTCCTTGGCCATAACTTGTCATTGTTACTGTCTGTCCCACAGGGACCAGAGGACTCATTCTGACCCCCCCCCCCCCCCCCCCCCCACACACACACACAGACACAACACCCCATCACTATTGCCTGCAATTTCTTGTTTATCTCCACAGGTTAGTTTAGAGATGTGTGTATCCGCCTCATCTCCCCGCCTCGCCTTCACTTTCTGTCTGTTTGATTAAACCCAGTCCTGGGTCCAAGACAAATGTTCAATATTCCTTTAGTCATGCTAACAGGAGGATGTTTGGAAACCTTTCGCCCAAAGTTGTGGTAACCTCTGGATTTGTGGACTGCGAGGGGTCGAGCAACAATAASACGGAAACGCAAAGTAAAATAATCAAAGTCCCTTTCCTGAATACAGGACATCTATGGTAGGTTTCTTCACTCATGTAGTGTATGGCTTCATAGGATTTAAAATAATTTCTCTTCATTTCTGGAATCGAGAAAGGATGTACTGACTGATACAATGAAACTAATGTCAAAACAAACACTCAAAATGTTGAAATGGCAAATCACCAGGGATGTGATTAGAAGGATTAAAAGTAAGATAAGACTTACAGTAAGATTAGACAATGAGTCACTTTAGGTCACTACTGCAGTCTGTGATGTGATGGAGGAAGTCTGTGTCTGAAACCAGATGAATCCAGKCTTCAATTAAGGTACAGTCTGTTACAGTGACATTACCTGTGATTGATGAGTCATTGTGTCATCCTCACCATTCTGTGATCAAAGGGATAAAAGTCTCACTCACTCATAAATCACAATATAAAAATAGAAGCACGAGAATGGATAGTGGAATTACAGGGGTGACCATTAGTTAACCAGGGAAAAGGAAAACCCTTGTTTCCTCACTCAAATGAGCAGAGGTCAGTCCCTAAAGGGAGACAATGATTGCATCCCAAATGGCACCCTATTCCATATATAGCGCACTACATTTGACCAGGGCCCTGTGAAAAGCAGTGCACTATGTAGAAAATAAGGTGCCATTTCGGTTGTAACCAATCTCTTTCATCTTGACCACTTTTACTGCCCTGACCTGACTAAATTTCCACCAGTGACCACTGCATTGTCTTGGTCCCGGGCTAATTGTGACTCAAGTTTATCATGTTGATGAGTTTATCCGCAAAGACAGAGGTATGGCTGACTTCCTGACTCTCCAGGCTCCTTTTTAGACCAATCACATTATTAGGGTCAACATTTGACGCCCCTTCTTCAAACTGTATTGTTTTCGGCAGTGTAATAATGTTCACAAACTGATAAGACCCTATCGATTTTTGGTTTTGTGCAGAGAGTGATTTGTCCCTCACATGAATGGTGTGATTCAGGGAAGAAAGTCTTATTGTGCAGATACCTATAGAGACACTTTGGGACAGCCTGAACAGTAGCTAAAAACCTCTCAGATTTGTGTTGTGAGATGATACGGATGACTGCTGGTGAGAGGGTGATATATTGTATTTAAACGGGGGCATTGTTCCCCTGACAACTCTCCACAACTTCACCTGCATTTGACCATTCCGCCCTGAGAAGAAGTCCCTCAACTCATCTCATCTGACATACATACAGATGATGCATAATAACACCTTCCTATTTCCATTCCTATATTGCAACACATTTAGATGCATATGCATCCAAGTTTGTGTACCTTTTAACAAACTGGTGAGTGCTGAATATGAGTTAATTCCTAATCTGGGCACTGTGGCCCATATCTGTGAATGGGAGGAGAAAGACAGTGGGGCCTTTGTATGTGACAATCAGGGTGTGAATCGATTCATCAGGCGGTCAAATACTCCTCACTCTTTGATGTGTGGCCTTTGCCTGGTCGAGGTGCTAAAGCGTCACCGCAGAACAAAACGCTGATACCCTCAAAGGATGCTAACTGAACACCATGTTGGCGACTGGAGCGACCAATGCCGATCAATAGCCTGTGATCAGTGGTCTACTGCCTCTCTCTCTCTCTTTCTCTCTSTCTCTCTCTCTAGGCACAGACAGACAGCGAATCTGAGGATCAATATGGTGAAGCGCGTGAGCTGGAGAAAAATAGTTAACTCTCAGACTGAAGATAAGAGAGACACCATTGCATCCAGCTATATAGAAACACTTGTGTTGCTATATACACCTGTATCACTGATCTGGTTTCATTTTTAGACTTATTCAATACAGTGCCTTATGAAAAACTGTATGCTATTGCAATCATGCCAGTACTGTATATTATGGTCATGTGTGGTTTGTTGATTGTTGTGGATCATTGTGTATGTTGCAGATATTTAATGTCATACATTAGTTATAAAGGGATTGCAATTGGGATTTTTTGACATCATTGGTCATTTCCAGAACTTCCTCACAGACGTAGTGACTTCTCCTTTGATGGTTTGTGGTTACATGCTCCTCACAACTCTCATATCCCCTTCATGTACCATGACCACTGCACCGTCATAATGATACTGACATAATAAATATACAGTGCATTCAGAAAGTATTCACACCTGAATTGGATTAAATAGAGARTTTTTGGTCACTGGCCCATAATGTCAAAGGGGAATTATGTTTTTCACTTTCTTAAACAAATTAATTCAAAATGAAAAGCTGAAATGTCTTGAGTCAATAAATATTCAACCCCTTTGTAATGGCAAGCCTAAATAATAAAAATGTGCTTAACAAGTCACATAATAAATTGCATGGATTCACTCTGTGTGCAATAATAGTGTTTAACTACCTCATCTCTCTACCCAAAACACAKATTTTTTAGGGGGTGGATCAGCTTTAAAATTGCGGATAGATTGTTGCTTCTATCAATGCAATTGTCTGCATCTACTTCCAGCCTATTCAGTTGAAGTCGGAAGTTTATATACACTTAGGTTGGAGTCATTAAAACTCGTTGTTTAACTACTCCACAAATTTCTTGTTAACAAACTATAGTTTTGGCAAGTTGGTTAGGACATCTACTTTGTGCATGACACAAGTCATTTTTCCAACAATTGATTACAGACAGATTATTTCACGTATCATTCACTGTATCACAATTCCAGTGGGTCAGAAGTTACCATACACTAAGTTGACTTTGACTTTAAACAGCTTGGAAAATTCCAGAAAATTATGTCATGGCTTTAGAAGCTTCTGATAGACTCATTGACATCATTTGAGTCAACTGGAGGTGTACTGTGGATGTATTTCAAGGACTACCTTCAAACTCAGTGCCTCCACAAGTCTGGTTCATCATTTGGAGCAATTTCCAAACACCTGAAGGCACCACGTTCATCTGTACAAACAATAGTACGCAATTATAAAACACCATGGGACCACGCAGCCGTCATACCGCACAGGAAGGAGATGCGTTCTGTCTCCTAAAGATGAACGTACTTTGGTGCGAAAAGTGCAAATCAATCCCAGAACAACATCAAAGGACCTTGTGAAGATTCTGGAGGAAACAGGTACCAAAGTATTCTATATCCACAGTAAAACGAGTCCTATACTGACATAAGCTTGAAAGGCCCTCAGCAAGGAAAAATCCACTGCCCCAAAACCACCATAAAAAAAGCCAGACTACAGTTTGCAACAGCACATGGGACAAAGATTGTACTTTTTGGAGAAATGTCCTCTGGTCTGATAAAACAAAAATAGAACTGTTTGGCCATAATGACCACCGTTATGTTTGGAGGAAAAAGGGGAGGCTTGCAAGCCGAAGGACACCATCCCAACCGGAAACATGGGGGTGGCAGCATCATGTTGTGGGGTGGCTTTGCTGCAGGAGGGACTGGTGCACTTCACAAAATAGATGGCATCATGAGGCAGGGAAATTATGTGGATATATTGAAGCAACATCTCAAGACATCATACAGGAAGTTAAAGCTTGGTTGCAAATGGGTCTTCCAAATAGACAATGACCCCAAGCATACTTCAATGTTGTGGCAAAAATGGCTTAAGGACAACAAAGTCAAGGTATTGGAGTGGCCATCACAAAGCCCTGACCTCAAACCTCAATTTGTGGGCAGAACTGAAAAGGCGTGTGCGAGCAAAAAGGCCTACAAACCTGACTCAGTTACACCGGCTCTGTCAGGAAAATGGGCCAAAAATTCACCCAACTTATTGTGGGAAGCTTGTGGAAGGCTACCCAAAACGTTTGTAACTGTGCTATTTCACAAAAGTTCTGAACCTATATACATTTTACAGACCCTGTATGTTTTACATTTGTTATCTTGTTGTTATTAGTCCCACCCTTCAGCTCAATTCAACCCCTCCCATCTATCTCTTAACACCATCCATTTTGGATTTATTTTTGCCATATATTTTTCAACTGTGCTGTYATGTTTCACAAAAGTACTGAACTTAAAAAAGTACAGCGTTAGCTCTAGGTAAATGTTCCAATTTTTCAGCCGTTCTTGGACCTGTGACCAAAAACGAGCTACATATGGACAGTACCAAAATAAATGATCTAATGACTCTCACTCCTGGCAGCAAAATCTGCAGAGCTGGGAAGATTGTATCCCCCARATATATAACATTCTATTGGTTGCAATCATTTTGTATAATCATTTAAATGGAAAAAAAATTGAATTTTTTGAAAAGTTTTGAATCCGGCGTCGTTTTGTGCGTCAATTCATAAACGATGTGCCATGGAATCGGTACATCGAAAATCTCTTCCGAACTAATTAGGAATGTATATGCACAGCAGTCAATTTTTTTGTCCTTTAATGAAACTGGTATATATATTTATTTATCACAATTTTCTTTAACCAATTTTGGTCTTTAATGCAGTGCTGACAGACAAGTTCCTTACTTTTCCCCCCTTCTACTTGCCTGTTCCATTTTTGCAGTAATGCTGCAATTAGTTGGTTGTAATTTTGGGTAGACCAGACATTTCCATATGTCTGTATTAGTTGCATGTGTGACATATGATATAATTTCCTTTTTTTTTTTTTATCAATTAGTATATTTGAGTTTAACCACAATATGTGTTATATTATTTGTTCTGTCTTTTCTGGTGGATTAAGCTGAAATTGTAAACAAATGTATTTGGCTTGTTTAAAAAATAACAATATTATGGAGATGATTTCGTTTTCAAATAACCAAAAGTGAGCGGTTGTAATCTGAATAAAGGGAAAAAGGKCATTCTTGAACATGGGGTGAGACATTCTTACTAATTTACTAGACAACCATTTCGGATTTAGGTACAACTTTTGTGTGAATGATGCCTTTAGTGAGAGATCTAATGCTTTAATATTTAATAATTTCTGCTCTCCGAATTTATATTCATTATATAAATAGGCCCTTTAAATTTTGTCTGGCTTGCCATTCCAAATATAATTTAAAAAGCAAATAGGTAAACTGTGATATAGCTAAATCAGGGTGATTTTTCCACAAATAGACAGGTATTTTCCTTTCCATTATAGCAAGATCTTATCTATTTTTGCTAACGTTCATTTAACATTTATTAGAGGGAGATTATTTATTTATTTCGGGATATGTATACCGAGTATTTCCACATCCCTGTCAGACCATTTTATTGGTAAACTACACGGTAATGTAAAAGTTGCATTTTTTTGTGATCCAACACTTAACAACACATAATTTGGTTTTAATCCAGAGAGGTTAAAAAAGTATCTAGATCCTATATGATGCTTTTGAGGGACTCTAATTGTGGATTTAAAAGAAAACATGTATCATCAGCATAAAATGACACCTTTGTTTTTAAGCCATGGATTTCTTATCCCTTAATATTATTGTTGGATCTAATTTTAACAGCTAACATTTCGATGGCAATAATAAATAGATATGCCGAAAGTGGACAACCATGTTTACCTCCTCTTGACAGTTTCAAACTTTCTGAGATGTAGCCATTATTTACTATTTTACACCTAGGGTTACTTTATATAACTTTAACCCATTTTATAAGAGATTCTCCAAAATTGAAATATTCCAGGCATTTATATATAAACTCCAGTCGTACTTTATCAAAAGCCTTTTCAAAGTCAGCTATGAAAACCAYGCCTGACTTCCCCGATATTTCATAATGTTCTATTGATTCCAGTAATTGTCTTATATTATCTCCAATGCATCGTCCATGTAAAAAACCTGTCTGATTAGGATGAATAATATCTGACAAAACCTTTTTAATTCTATGCGCTAAGCATTTAGCTAAAATATTTGCATCACAACACTGAAGTATAATTTTTAAATGGACTGGATTTTTATATATACCACTGTCACGCCCTGACCTTAGTTATCAATGTTTTCTTTATTATTTTGGTTAGGTCAGGGTGTGACGAGGGTGGGTATGGTTGTTTTGTAATGTCTAGGGGGGTTTTGTATGTCTAGGGGTGTTGGTAAGTCTAGGCATATGTATGTCTATGGTGGCCTGAATTGGTTCCCAATCAGAGGCAGCTGTTATTCGTTGTCTCTGATTGGGGATCATATTTAGGTTGCCATTTTCCCTTTTGGTTTTGTGGGTTCTTGTCTAGGTGTAGTTGCCTGTCAGCACTCATTTGTACAGCTTCACGGTTCGTTTTGTTATTTTGTTAGTTTTATTCAGTGTTCATTCTTGTAATAAAGAAGAATGTACGCATACCACYCTGCGCCTTGGTCTCCTCCTTTTGACGGCCGTGACAACCACTTGGATCCTGTTTCAGTAATAATGAAATTAGACCTTCTTGTTGAGTGTCTGATAATCTACCATTTCTATAGGAGTTAGGGTTAAAACATGCTAATAATGGTCCTCTGAGTATATCAAAAAAAGTTTGGTATACTTCCACTGGTATGCCATCCAGCCCTGGAGTTATCCCAGACTTATTGGCTTTATTTGCATCAAGAAGTTCCTCTGTAATTTGCTCTTCACATGAGTCTTTCTGTACAGATGATAATTTTACATTATTAATAACAAAAAAATACATATAATTAGCTTTGGTTAGTGGAGATGGAGGAGACTGAAATGAAAACATATTCTTAAAGTACTTTACTTCCTCTTTCAAAATATAGTTTGGTGAATCATGAGTAACTCCATCATTTGACTTCTGCGTCAGGCTGGCTTGGCATACGGCCTGCGCTACCCAGCGACTTTGTGGATCGAAACCAAGAATGGTGAGCGCACATTTGACTCTGTGAAGAGGGCTGAAACATACATGAGGAAAGAACTTCCTGACTTGTGCACGTCTACTACACCCCGAGGAACTGTCTTTTGAACTTGGATACAGTGGATAGTGAACTGTTAGCACATGAGGAAACAACAAAATTACTATATGATTGACTGGATGGCTGGCTAGATGGCTAGCGTGATAATGACTGGCGAGGTAAAGTTGGATCATAGCTAATGTTGGCTGTGCTATTTAGCCAGCTCGCTAAGTTTACAAGGGTGTAGCTATAGCTACTATACATCTACACTATGCCAGGTAGTTACATTTTTGCTATATACTTTTATTTTACGCAAAGAGGTCCAGTCGGGTTTGGTTATATAGTTATGTGGCTTTTGACTGGGGTTCAAGCCTAACTATGTTGTTTATATRACTTCAGGGAATTTTAGCTGCTATTACGTTTGCTGGCTTGTTTATTGTTAGAGATGTATGCTAGCGTTAGTGATACCGAGGCAGGGATAAGCTACACACTGGCTTGCCGTTGTCACGCCCTGGCCTTAGTTATCTTTCTTTTCTTCATTATTTTGTTAGGTCAGGGTGTGACATGGGGGATGTATGTGTTTTGTATTGTCTAGGGGTTTTGTATGTTTATGGGGCAGTGTCTAGTCTAGGTGTTTGTATGTCTATGGCTGCCTAGATTGGTTCTCAATTAGAGGCAGCTGTTGATCATTGTCTCTGATTGGGAACCATATTTAGGCAGCCATATTCATTGGGTATTTCGTGGGTTATTGTCTATGTGTAGTGTTTGTATCAGCACTATTTGTTTATAGCGTCACGTTCGTTCGTTTGTTGTTTTGCTAGTTTGTCAAGTGTTCTTCGTTTCGTTTCATTAAAAGAAGAATGTATTGTTATCACGCTGCGCCTTGGTCCTCCTCTCTTCCACCATATAACGATCGTGARAGCCGCCTAATTGCCAGCTAGCTGATAGCTTTACACTTGTGTATGTGCGTACATGTGTGAATCTATAATATTTTTCGGGGGGAGGGTGAACTCAGGAGGATGGTGATTGTTTAAACTACTTGTCCCTATTGTATATTTGAGAGATGGTAGTTATCGTCTGGTAAATGTTTTCATTTATACATCATAGCTTGATGTCTTTATCCCTGACCTGCTGGGGTGCGTTTGTGGTCATTGCTTTTGGCGCCGCGCGACACAGGTTTCTGGGCGCATTGGGGAATGCCGATTGGTTGACATTTGGGTGTGCATTTAGGCTCTATTGGTGACTATGAACGTACCCGAGGTTTTTGTTGTCGTTGTTGTTGAGACATGATCAAGTGGGGCTAAATAGTCTGGTCATTATTGTTGTAATCAAATTGTATTTTGTTACTTGACTAACAATATGTTCATGCTACAAGGAACAGTCAATGTACTTCTAATTCCATACACATATAATTTAGAATTAACCTAATTCGAGCAGTGCTATGCATAGCAGGTACAGTACATCTAGTTTAAAGACTAGCGTCTAAGGAAATGGGTTCTTTAACTCCCTCAGTTGGGGAGGGGGTTGGGTGGGTTTGTGGTAGGGTCAGGGTATTAGCTCACGAGATGTTTACTACTTTATACTTTCATAATTTCATTTTGTACACGTTGTATACGCTCAACGCAATTTTGTTTCTTTCCTTTTCCCTGTTTCTTATTTTCTTTAAAGATGTCTTTAAAGATAGATCACCTAATAACTATGCATTTATGACACTTAAAATTAGGGGTACTAAATGCCCAGTCAAATGCAAACGCATTCTGAATTATCTAAAMRGGCATAAGGTTGATATAGCTCTTCTTCAGGAGACACACCTGACTGACTCTGAGCATGATAAACTGAYGAGAGAGTGGGTAGGTCTATTCATCTTTCACCTCTCGGGCAAGAGGGGTGGCCATACTCATTAATAAGCATTGCCCCTTTCAGATACAATCTCAGATTAAAGACAAAGGGCGTAGGTTTATGATCATTCAAGGTTTCATTAACACTGAGCCCGTTACCATTGTGAACGTGTATGGGCCTAACCATGATGATCCTAAATTTTACCAAGGCATCTTTTTGAAGTTAACGTGCCCATCATCAGAGATAATAATGGCAGGGGATTTTAACTTGGTAATGGACCCGTCCAGTGATAGATCTTCCTCTAATAGTATCAGCCTCACACAGGCAGCTAAAAATGTTAAAAGCAGAAATGAAACATTTTGGACWTGGAGATTTCACAACCAAAAGAATACTCATTTTACTCCCCTGTCCGTAACAGTTACTCTAGAATTGACTTATTTCTTATTCCTGCAGCCAAAGGATGTTTAACTACTGGGTGTAAGTACTTACCAAGATGTATATCAGATCATTCTGCCCTGCTGGCTTCAGTACCAGTCAGTAAAACACAACCACCCTCAAGAAGATGGAGGTTTGGCACATACTTACTAAATAATCCCACATTTGTAATATTTCTGAACACTCATATAGACATATTTTTTAGCACCAATAACAACTCTGCCTCCCCCCTAATTTTATGGGAAACTCTCCTTGCATATGTGAGGGGGAAATCATATCATTTAGTTCAGGTGCTCGTAAGATGTATAAGGCTCAAGTAGATTCATGGAGAATGAAATTAGAGATCTGGAAAATGAACATAGTGTAACATTTGACGACTCAACTCTGCAAAAATTAGACTCAAAGCGATTGGAATATAACACCTTGACAACCCATAAAGCGGAAAATGCTCTTAGGAGAACAAAACAAAACTACTACAAACATGGAGATAAAGCAGGAAAGTTGCTTGCTTGGCAGATAAGACGAGGGGATGCTAGTAGAGTTATTAGCTCTATTAAGCTACCCAATAAAACAATTGTTCACAATCCTGAGAAAATGTATCTAGTTTTCAGGGAGTTTTAAGAAACATTGTACATGTCTGAAYGGGATGCCCCTGCCACAATGCATGWGTTTTTGAATAAACTAAATTTACAACCTTTAACTGATGAGGATAGAGAGCACTTGGAGAAAGAGATTACATCAGAGGAAATTAGGGAATCCATTTTCAACACTGCTGGGGGAAAATCACCAGGGTTAGACGAATTCCCTTATGCCATAGAGACAGAAAAGTTCCCAGACACACTTGAACAGGCACTGATCACAGCTTTGTTAAAACCTGGGAAAGATCCTCTGCTTTGTGGGTCGTATAGACCAATATCTCTATTGAACACTATTGATTCTTGCGAAACTCAAAGCTCTTAGACTGGATAAGGTTCTTCTGGACTTGGTTGATATGGACCAAACAGGCTTTGTAAGAAACCGCTCATCTCCTGATAATATCAGAAGATTATTTAATATTATGCATTATTTAGAGAATGACCAAGAATCTGTAGTGTCGGCTAGATGCGGAAAAAGCTTTTGACCACATAGAATGGAACTACCTGTTTGAAGTTTTACAGAGGATGAATATTGGACCTCAGTATATAGGTCTGATTAGATTACTGTACAAATGTCCGGTAGCTCAGATGCTGACTAATMGAAACATTTRCTCACAGTTCTCCCTATCACGTGGCACAAGACAGGGTTGTCCCGCTAGTCCGCTCCTTTTTTCTTTGGCTATAGAGCCACTGGCAGAAGCTTTTAGATCTCATCCACCCATCCATAGTGTTCGTATAGGTGGGCGTGAACATCTGGTCTCGCTAAATAGCCGATMACATTTTGCTTTACCTCACTAAACCAGAAATTTCACTCCGAACATTAGTTGACATCCTGAAAGAATATGGGACCTTTTCAGGATATAAAATWAACCTATCGAAGAGTATAATTATGCCTTTTAACAGGGCAGCTATGCAGAACCCAATCTTAGACCAGCCGTTTTGTTGGAAACCACAGGAAATGACATATCTTGGATTGCAAATTCCTTCTGAAATTATTAGGACATATCAACTGAACTAAACTCCACTTCTCAAAAAGGTTGGGGAAGAATTGGATAGATGGCGGGATTTACCAATTTCTCTTATTGGGCGGGTCAATTGTGTAAAGATGAATATATTACCAAGATTCTTGTACCTTTTTCAAACCTTGCCCTTTCCTATTCCCAAAGTTTTTTTCAAACAACTTAATAGGAAGGTTTCTTCATTTCTGTGGAAAGGGAAACCCCCCAGAGTGAAACTCACAACTTTATGCAAACCATACTCAGAAGGAGGACTTACTCTACTGACTTCCAGTTGTATTACTGGGCATCTCAGTTAAAGGCTGTGTGGGTATGGAAAAATACAACAGCAAGTTCACCCTCTTGGAGACAGATAGGGGAGGAGTGTCTGACCCCTGCTACATTGGCATCTATACCTTATATTAGCCCACCTAAAGCTTTGCTAGGTCTCATAAACAACCCTTTCATGAAAAACACTTTAAATATATTGAAGTCTGTAAACAAACAGAAGGACTTATATCTATATATGAACAAKCACCTTTCTATAATAACCCCATCTTATCCAAAGCCCTGAGAGATGGTATTACATTTTCTTGGTTCAACAAAGGAATTAAAACATTTGGTAATCTCTATAGATTAGCCCTGAGAGATGGTATTACATTTTCTTGGTTCAACAAAGGAATTAAAACATTTGGTAATCTCTATAGAGATGGAGAACTACTATCCTTTCAACAASTGGCATCTCATTTAAGTTACCTCAAACTCATTTCTTCAAGTACCTATAGGTTAGGCATTATGTTGCCACTGAGCAGGGAGGTAGGATTCAGCACATGAGWAAACCTATAACTGATCAATTGTGGCTGGAAAGGAAAGGGGTAAAAGGTTTCTCTGAAAGCTTGCATGAAGTGGCATGATGACCTTGGTCTCATTGTTGAGGATGAGAAATGGGGAAAGCTCTTTTTAGATGCTCWGCGTCTTTCATTTWACACAAGGCACAAGTGGTGCAATTCAATATTTTACYTAGGGTRTACTTTACACCAGAGAGATGTATTATTGTTATTTGTTTTTGTGTTGAATCATTTATTTTCTAGCATGGAATGTGAAGGTCGTTCTGTTTCTTTTTTTGTTGTTAATCAGTGAAGCTACAACTTTGTACCTGAAGTGTACCTGAAGTGTACCTATGATAAAAATTACAGACCTCTACCTGCTTTGTAAGTAGGAAAACCTGCAAAATCGGCAGTGTATCAAATACTTGTTCTCCACACTGTATATAGATATATATTTAAATTAATCTGTTTATCTTAATTTCCATAAATATGAGGTTCTTACTGTGGAATGCAGTGTTTGATTTTCACCAAACATAATGGGACACATCTCATCCAAAAAGATGACTCAAGTTTGCCAAAAACATCTGGAAGCACCTGGATGATCATCAAGACTCTTGGAAGAATGTTCTATGGACAGATAAGTCAAACGRATACTGTAACTTTTTGGCTGATGGGTRCCATTATGCCTGGCGAAAACCAAACACTGCATTCCACAGTAAMAATCTTATACCAACAGTCAAGTATGGTGGTGGTATTGTGAAGGTTTTGGGATGCTTTMCTGCCTCAGCACCTGGARGACTTGCCTTAATACAATGAACCATGAATTCTGCTCTGTATGAGAATGTCAGGCCATCCTGCTGTGAGCTGAAGCTGAAGCGCTGCTGGGTAATGCAGCAAYACAATAATCCAATACATGAAAATGGCTAAAAAGCAACAAATTCAAACTTTTTGAATGGCCTAGTCAACGTCCAGACCTAATCCCAATTGAGATGTTGTGATAGACCTTTGGTCACCCCCAAAGCCAATTCCTCCTTTGCCTGCCTTTCRTTCCAGTTCTCTGCTGCCAATGGCTGGAACYAATTGCAAAAATCACTGAAGCTGGAGACTCATATCTCCCTCACTAATTTTAAGCATCAGCTGTCAGAGCAGCTCACAGATCATTGCACCTGTACATAGCCCATCTGTAAATAGCCCATCCAACTACCTCATCCCCATATTGTTATTTTTTGTTGTTGTTGCTCCTTGCACCCCAGTATCTTGACTTGCACAATCATCTTCTGCACATCTATCACTCCAGTGTTAATTGCTAAATTGTAATTACTTCACCACTACGGCCTATTTCTTGTCTTATCTCCCTAATCTTACCTCATTTGCACACACTGTATATAGATTTTTCTCTATTGTGTTATTGACTGTATGTTTGTTTATTCCATGTGTAACTCTATGTTGTTGTTTGTGTCGCTTTGCTTTATCTTGGCCAGGTCGCAGTTGTAAATGAGAACTTGTTCTCAACTGGCCTACCTGGTTAAATAAAGGTGAAATAAAAAAATAAAAAAACTTTAAACAAGCAGCTCATGCTTGAAAACCCACAKATGATGCTGAGTTAAAGCAGTTCTGCATGGAAGAGTGGGTAAAAAGGTATCCACAGCGACGTGAGAGACTGATCAACAACTACAGGCTTGCGTTTGGTTGGAGTAATTGCAACTAAAGGTGGCAAAATCAGTTATTGAGTGTAAGAGGGCAATTAAGTATGTCATTGCTGTGTTATTTGTTCACGCAGGTTCCCATTATCTAATATTAGGTTTTGGTTGAAGATCTGATAACATTCAGTTTCAAAAATATGCTAAAGTAGAGAAAATTTGAAAGGAGGCAATTACGTCTTCACAGCACTGTGACTTTATCCAGCTATACCTGTATCCTTACATGTTTTACAATATAAGAACACCTTTAATTATGGGGATTCTTTAATAAATGTGTTAAAGGGGTCTCTGCGTTCCATTGACCAGATTGGCGCACATTCAGGAAATCTGATTTAATAAAGTGGATATTCGTCTAATCCGTCCTGATTTATGTAATGTAACAGGCCCACAATGTAGTTACTCAAGTCCGATTTGGATACATTTGGCTGTTTTCGCTGCATAACATTTAGAAGRTGTRCCTTTTCAGGTTTAGAAGAAGTGACTTCTAAATTCTAACTCCTGTTCGTATAAGCTGGTTAGCATAGCTAGCATACAGAAATTGGTGGTGGTAGTCAGTTGTTTTTAACTGTATTGCAGTTGATTGGTGACGATGACATGAACATGTGTTGGTGTTGACATCCATACAAGCATTATACTCAGATTTTTACCTCAACATAATGTGAAATACACATATAAACAACAGCCTAAATGTAGGCTGATTTTGCTGGGGGGGCCAATGAGGAGATTCGGAATCTTTCCCCCACGGCCCTTTCCCCCACACGTTTCCATGGCATTTCCATTGTTTTGGTCGAGTTCGATTGACGTCTTTACCGCATGTATTGTGTTTAATATGTAGGCTTACCTTTTCAAATACAGTCTAATCAATTTACAGATTTATTCCATTTAAAACAATGGCTACTGTACATGCAGCTTCTCTCCGCAGGCATTATGTTGTTCTATATGGTTCTTAAATGACAGAAAAAGCTGAGTAATGTGCAATGTGTTGTTTTCACACAGCTGGGGTTTTATGGAGGAAATGCACCGTGAGTGCTTCCTCTCTGAGCTGTTCCCTTTACACTAACGGTGTATAGAAYCACATATTACTGACAGGAAGATCCTACTTTATATTGCATTTTAATTGGATGCACACCTACACACCCACACATGTTCTCATCACTCACAATGTAAGGAAGCCGTACCATTCACTTAACTCTCACACGTAGCTTCTATCAAATTCATAGCCTAAAATATGCCTTCAGTGCAGTCATATATCAAACCAGATGGTTCGTGCCAATAATAATGCCGAACAAATTATGTCTGACCTGTGAAAATCATATTTATTTTCTTCTTTTGATGACACCTTTTTGTGGATTTTATTTCACTTTTCAGTGCAGAAATGTAATTGAATTAAGATAAGACCATTGAAAAAAAGATTACAGTTAAATGAAAGTATGCAGTTGTCTATGATGTTTATTTTCAGTAACTTTACTCMGTGACCCGCACACAGTGGAATAGTTTTATCAATACTTAAGGTTGGATATCTTTTCGACATCAAGGGGACACTTTGCTCAGGTTAACCTCRCAGTGTCTGAGTTCACCTGATGTTAAATGACCTGTCAGAGATAATCTCTTGACAGGGAATTTACACACAATGGTGTCGAGCATCCATATCAACTCAGTAACAACTCAGTACCCTCTCCAAGTCAATGTGCCTTGAAGGCCTCAATCTGAGTCGCCTCAATCCGAATATAAAGAGAAATAACAGTTTCCTTCATGAGCACCTAAACCTAGACCCTAACCCCCTTCAAAGTCAACACTAAYTAACTAAACACTGGAGCAGTCTAATTCCATTGATTATGATTTACAGGTACTGTCTACATATTAGGACATATTAGGACAGCCTCAGTCTCAGCAGGAGGTCCTAATATGGATACCATATTGGGGCTCAACAGCAATGTTATTGAGTGTTGATTACTAGAATGATCAACAGGACAGTGTCTGGATCTAGGCATTAAACTTAGCCTCACACTTAACTTTTGACTTTTCCACCTAACCTCAATGACCAGAGTCAGCAGACCAACTTCCCCTCTGTGATATTCTCACAAGATAAGAGGGAAAACTCTCAGGCAGCAACACAGTCAGAGAGACTGAATACTATCCACTGCCATCAGTATACACAAATACACTAAACAACATTCATACACTGACATAGGTAGCGTCCCCAAATTGTACCCTATTCCCTATTTAGTGCACTACTTTTGACTAGGATCCATAGGACTATGGTCAAAAGTAGTGCAATGCATGGGAATAGTGTATGTGCCATTTGGGAAACAGTCAAAGGTATATATGGAGACCTCAGAGGAACTTGACCACTTCTGGATGTAAAACGTATCTTTCCGACATTGTGGTCGATGCACAGCAAGTGGACCTTGAACTTTGTAGTTATTGTTACGTTTGTGCAGCAGGTTATAAAGCTTTCTGGCTGGGTACCATCCAAAACATTGTCTTATCGCTGGGGGCTGTGGAGTTTGGGCCCTTATCAGATGGCCTTGTGGCCTTACAATAACATTGGCTCTATCAGAGCCGGGCAGACCCCTATCTGGCAACGCTGCCCTACAACAACAATAAATACAGCATGCGAGCAACACACACACACTCAGATGCTCCCAACCTGAGTGTGTGTGTGTGTGTGTGTGTGTGTGTGTGTGTGTGTGTGTGTGTGTGTGTGTGTGTGTGTGTGTGTGTGTGTGTGTGTGTGTGTGTGTGTGTGTGTGTGTGTGTGTGTGTGTGTGGGTGTGTGTGTGTGTGTGTGTGTGTGTGTGTGTGTGTGTGTGTGTGTGTGTGTGTGTGTGCGTGCACTCACTAAAACATGGGAATGATAATAGATTGACCATGACAGTGCTGGGCATGGTCACTATCTGGGGCCATATGTATCATTAGGATGCTGATTTTCCTAGTCTCTTGATACATACTGCCTCTGGCCAATGAGGAGAACAATCCCACTCCACCTGAGGAGGAACGTCATTTGAATCAAGAAGAGACAATATCCCACTGGGGGAAAAACTGGTTGAATCAATGTTGTTTCCACGTCATTTCAACCAAAAKAATGCAATGTGATGATGTTGAATAAATGTGGAAAACTGAATGGATTTGCAAAAAGTTATCAACGTAAGGGAATTTCTTCGTTTTCTTCACCCAACTTTTAACTTAAATCCACTGACATGGGACATTTTTTTGTTGAATTGACGTTAGCTCACCACGTTAGCTCAACTGTAGATCTAAACAAGAAGTTGAACTGACGTCTGTGCCTAGTGGGATATAGTGATTTGCTGAAATTGCTGAAAGCAAATTTCACATTTCAAAACCTGCTGCCACATCAACTACCACATTAATATAATGCAAGGCACTAGTAGTAGATGAGATTTTTGSATTCACCAGTGTGGTGCAATAAAATAAATTGCCGCAGAATTGTGACGTGGTGGAACGTATCTCTGATGCCACAATTATTGTACGGTGGGTGATGCACAGTTTGAATTTCACTTTATTAGCTAAGAAGTCAATCACAGATTTGATGGACCGTTTATTATGAGGTGCAGATCTAATCCCATTGTGTGKTGAAGCACAGATTTGCAGAGAAAATCAAAGCTACTGATTTCCTGTGCTGAGGAAACCCCCTTTACAGAGAATGGCTTTATAATGCCGAGTGCCCGGGGCTTCCTTAAGGATAAATAAAAACATAAATAAAAACATGTCCGACCACTTAACATTTATTGTTCCTCTTTCAGGCTGTGAAGTAGGAACCATATTGTTTATAATAAATAAGTCCATTAGCAGCTTTGGGCCAGGTGGGTGACAGGGGCCCCGGGATATCCCACTATGCCCACCCCAGGCACCTACGCCCCTAGGCCCAGGGCAGAATTCTTCCATTTAAGGCAGTCGTGGCCTAGGAAGGGGGGTGCTGGGTAGTGGCGGGCTGACTAGGCTGAGGCCCTGTCACGTTTTCTCTAGTGATAAGAGCAGGAGCAGGAAGCCATGCAAGGGCAGGAAGGAAGAGCGCTTAAGCTGCCTGGAAGGTGTGAGAGAGGGAGAGAGAGAGAGGGGAACAGGGAGAAGGAGACTAAGACTAGAGAGAGAAATATATATATGAGAAGACAAGGAGGGAGTAAGTGAGAGGAGAAGGGAGAGAAAGCAAAGCGGAGTAAGAAATTCAGTTGATTAGTTAACTGTAGACCAACCCAATGGTTAGTGAAATCTCGCTGTATGTCTAATGAAACATTTTACATTTACATTTTAATCTTTTAGCAGACTCTCGTATCCAGAGCGACTTACAGGAGCAATTAGGTTTAGACAGGAAACCGCAGGTTTAGACAGGTGTGAAGGACAGCCCTTTGGCCACAGAGTGAACCGGGGCTGTGTCCCAAATAGCACTCCTTTCTCTATGTACTGTTCCACCTTTAACAAAGCCCCATAGGGCTCTGGTTAAAGTAGTGCTCTGTATAGGCAATAGGGTTTCATTTGGGATGCTGCCCTGGAGTTCAGAGGGGAAATGGGTGAATTACTATATTTGGTCAGAGAGGCCAGCGTGTTTGTGCAGGAAACACTGCTACATACACCTGTTTTCCACAGCGTCCTCATACTTCCACTGGATATCATAAGGTGAATGCACCAATTTGTAAGTCGCTCTGGATAAGAGCGTCTGCTAAATGACTTAAATGTTAAATGTTACTAGATTCAGTTTTCTCCTAGCAGAACTCAGCTAGGCGAAGTGAATGTCTGTGCCTCGCGTACTCCCTTATAAAACCTTCACTTGAGAAACAAGAAAAAGAGGCAATAGTATTTGTCGATCTTGAGACAACGTAGCCAGTATACTCTTCCTTAAAATAGTCAGAATTAATCTAAGATGACTCAAGAAAGCTGTCATTAATTTTGAAATGTTTTGCRGAGGAGATCTTAGTCATGCAATTTTACTATTTTATCTAACTAAGATATTTGGTGCAGCATTTCTCAGGTGAATTTTTTTTGCATGAAAAAGAGTCTTCTCTTGTTAAATGACAACAAACACTTAATTGAAGAATCCCTACTGTCGACTAATCACAGATGAAGGTGCGTAGACTTTGCCTACCGAATTTAGGCTTGCCTCAAGAAAATGTTTTGTGTGCACGAACCCTTGAACGAAGACCAAAACTAACAYAAACGTCACAAATTGTCATCATAATATATGCACGAAATGACATGTATGGACATTAGTTAGCATAATGCCATATAGTGGTATTAGTAGCGATCAAATGTGATAATATGATCAAATGTAACACCTGGATACAGTAACACAGACCTTAAGTCGCTCCCACAGAAAACCTATACAGCGAAATACATTCAAATGGCTCCTCCTTAATAACATGCATCCCTATGACTGCAAAAGATGAATGCTTTAGGGGAAATCCCCCACCCATCCTTGTTATATAAAAAGTGCTAATAGCAGCAGTGAAGCCCTGTCACCTGACACACCTGACAACTATTTGGGTTGTGACAGTAACAGGAGAGAATCTCAGAATCTCAGCTCTACCACACATCTCTCGTTTTTTTCCCTGAATTCCCTCTTTTTAATCAGTCTGTTCATCTAAAAAGGATTTAAGGCGACCAATAAATAAAGCTCTCATAATGCCTCTCTGGAAATTAATTTCACGGGAAACGGGTATGGTCATGTAGGTCAATAGTCGCCYCCGCTTTTGTTTATTTTCCCTTCATATAAATGCATGTTTGGAAATACGGAGAAAGCAATTCCTGTTAACCAAAACTTAACTGGAAAATGAACTGAATTAAATTGTATGTGCACTAGGATTGACAATATAAAGAGCAGTTGTTGGAGAAATATAGTCTAGTAGGCCTATGGATGGGGAGAAATACAGGTTAGATTGCTGTGATTGTGGTGTTGCAAACTAGAGTGAGCCCTCCCCTGGAGCTAACTGGAATAACAACACTCTCAGGGCTCCCTTCTATCCATTCTTCTACTTATTGACATAACATACCTACTACTGATTCAGTAGACCATCAACAACATTTAAGTTCCACACACAAATTGTATTCATTTTCCATTTTAAACTTATACATGTAGGCCTAACTATACATGTAGGCCTTTTGAATTGTACCGCCCCATGTATACAAATATACAGTATGCTCATCAAATGATAATACATTCCCACATTTGAGACCTAATGTCCTTGAATTGACTCCTTCTTTATTGAAAYGCTTCATCTGGCGGAATGAGATAGTGCACTACTTTTGACCGGAACACCARGGGCCCTGGTCAAAAGTAGTGCACTACATAGGGAAAAGGGTGCCATTTGAGACATACACAGCCTTGTAATAACCTTTAAGTGGGTGTAGTATCCTACTAAGCGGGGGTTTCTCCCTTGCTGTAAACACTATCAGGTACAGGGGCCTCCCCGGCTGCCACTAAGCAGTAAATAAATATGAGGCTATTGTATTCCTGCAGCCTAACTGTCCTTGCTCTCTCGTGCTGAGTAAACGCACACATACAATGGGAGGCCGGGCTGCTGTGTCATTTGCCATCCCCCTGGATCCCCGCTCCAGCTCTCCTCACCATGGGAAAGTGGCTGCGGAGGAAAGGAGAGGCCGACAATAAGGTGAGTTGCAACCAATGCTTTTCCTAAATTAGGTTTTATATGGAGACAGCCCGCATATGTACGACAAAACAGGCATCTCACCATTTTTACAGCTTCCACGGTGACGTTTACTGTAAATATAAACGGGTCAGATTCCAACAGGGTTACATTATTGTTGATATGATTTTGAGTTATATGGCACTCTTTGGGTCACGTTATTATAAAACTTTCAGAGGAGAAAACAACTCTAGCCCTGGGCTTGTTGTTTTGTCCTCGCAGGGTGTGTTACCGCTGGGAGGATAAACTCAAGTAAAAACTGAAAGTTGGGAGGCWTGGTGGCCACCTTAGGGTGGGTGGCTTCCTCTGCTGTGTCTCCGCAGGAAAAAGGCGGACAGCCAGAGTTCCCTGGAAGAATGCGCTAGGAGACCTTGAGGCCTTGAGCTATAGGTACCCAGACCCAGAGAGGCCCCCAGGAGAGGCACATTACTCAGGCCTGTCACTGCCTCAAGCCAGGGAGAGCTGCCCAGGCCTGCCTATGCCAGGCACAGGCGGCGGTCACTGCAGCTCCGTCCCGTAATCACGGATGACATACTTGGAGTAGTTTTCCAGATTGGTTTTCCTGTCTCTCCAGCTGCGAGTGGGCAAACAGCACAGGAAGAATAACAGAGGTTGCAGCCAGGCTCCCAGAAAGTGGCGTTTATAAACAGAGCAAAAATAAAAGTTGAAAGGCGCACTGCTCTCCTCCTGAGAGCCTCAGAGAGAGGGGGAAGTGAGGCCACGTCCTACGAGAGTCCAATCTCCCTTAAAACCCCCTGCCTCAAAACCCCCTGCCACTCAAACCCACACGGTGTTTACAAAAGCAGTGCCACCCCGAATGACCACACTATGCCACAGCCAAATGCTTCCAAACACATCCTAAAACCATTCGGAGACCCCCAAATTACCTCCAGGTGACATTTTTATCATTACAGTATAATGCCATGTCAATCCACACACCTTATACCACAAATCAACATATAGACTATGTGAAATAACAACATCAAGCTCATGGCTGGTTAATCAGGTGTCAGGGAGCTTTATGTGGTGGCCCTGTTTGCTCAGTCAGTTCAGGTTTACATGGTGGCTATCATGTAGGTAGAAGATATGGCTCATTGCCATACAGTGGTGCTCCGGTCAGCATTGTGACTGCAGCTGAGAACCAGCTACCCCGCTGAGAGGCTYGGGCTGTATCACTCAAGCTTACTCTGCTAAGCCAATTACTACAGGTTCTCATGTCAATAAAAGCTAACAGGTGCCCACCATGGAGGGGAAACAGGAGGAGGAGGAGGCGGAGGAGGAGGAGGAGGAGGAAGAAGAAGGTGTTAGGGGACAGACAGATTGTGCCCCCAATGAGAGATGTTGTTGGAGTTGCTACTGGAATTGTCATTGTATGGAGATTGTAGTGTAGTCACACACACGCCAAGCACACACACCACACACACACACACACACACACACACACACACACACACACACACACACACACACACACACACACACACACACACACACACACACACACACACAACACACACACAACACCACACACACACACACAACACACACAACCACACACACACACACACACACACACACACACACACACACACACACACACACACACACACACACACACACACACACACACACACACATGCTCAGGTATTGTTCTTGTCCCTGACCTTCATACATCGCTAACAGATCCCTTGACCTTTGAGAATAGAAGGTCATCCAGAGAGTGCACAWTCCACAGACACATCAAAGACCATTGAAGAAGAACTGTGAAGACACATCTTAAATTGCATAGGAGCTTGTTATTGGGATTTAGAGTTTAAGTGTAGAGGAAGGTTATGCTTTGTTTTAACAGTCCACTATTTACCTGATATTTAGAAACAACATATTAAAAGCTACATTTTTATTACCTAATAAATACTTTTTTTATTCCTTTGGGATTCATTGAAAATGGTAGCACTAACCATCACCAGTAAAACACAGTTACACATATCAGTAAATATCAAATAATTACCCATTACCAAATGTTAGCATGTAATAGTTGATGAATACATACTAGTAATAATAATAATTAAATAGTATAATGTATTACATTTGTAAAGCACTTATATGTTATTACATATACCTATGAGGTTATATCCTGATAAAATTCAAGTGACCTCAGACTATTTTGCTAATGAAGTGATGTCCCAGGTGTATTGAGGTACGGAGAAAGCAGGGGGAATCTGTTCCTGTGACGTGTGGACACGGTGGCACACCATCTGCAAGGCTCATTAAATCAGTCTCATCAAATCATAAAAACACAACTGCACAACACTCATATACAGTACATACCCAAACGCTGAGTCATAGTGTACTCTGAGAATATTCAGGAAGAGCCCTGACGTTATTTCCAGAGGACGTGGTGTAGTAGGGCAGGGTAATGGGCTTGCTAAACAAACTCCAGATGATCACAGCGCGGGTAGCTCCCTGTGAGCAACTCATAGTACATACACTGATTAAAGCGTCCAGGTGATTATAAAAAAAGAACACACGCACCCACAAACACACACACACACACACAAAACACACACACACACACAGTACATACGACTACGCTTAGGTTGAGGATTGTGTGTGTAATCAGTTCCTATATGTGTTTGTTGACAAGCTCTGGGCTCAGGAGCCTCTAATAGAGTATTGTATCTTCCCAGCAGGTCACAGGGGCCACACCTAGACGCCCCATTCTATTCAGTCTATCTGTCAGACTAAAACCCCATTACTGTAATCAGCTGTCTGGTTTTCTGGTGGTGTCTCCCTGCTCCAAAGGCACCCACTCCACTCAAAAGAAGGGTCCCCACTGTGTTCCCCCCCTGGAGACCGGAGGTCCCATTTACCCATCTCTTCTCTTCTCTCCTTTCCGCTCTACTATATCTCTTCTACAACATTTATTCTCCTCTCCTCTCTTGTCTCCTCTCTGCTCTACTCTCCATTCTCCATCCCTATCCCCTCTCTTCTCTCCCCTCTACTCCTTCCCTTTTTCCATCTCCTTTCTCCATTGTCCCTGCAGATAGGAGCCAAAGCCAGGTTCCTCCCCAAGTTAGCCAATGATGGCCTGCGTCTGAGCATAGACCTGTGAGACTCAGAGGTGAAAGCCCATTGAAACTGTTGGACTGAGACT
Source organism: Salvelinus sp. IW2-2015 (assembly GCF_002910315.2). Classification (NCBI taxonomy): domain Eukaryota; kingdom Metazoa; phylum Chordata; class Actinopteri; order Salmoniformes; family Salmonidae; genus Salvelinus; species Salvelinus sp. IW2-2015. The sequence goes on along the minus strand of NC_036854.1, from coordinate 51,643,328 downwards.
GAGACTGCCCTGATGAGGTTATTGTAATCTGATTGTCCAAACAAGAGCTTGATTGGAGTTGCCCCAGATAGACTCATAATTAACTGTTCTGCCCTTAGATTTTTATCAGAGACTAATTAATGGGTTTTAATAGGACTGGTTGGTTTTTAAGCTTTTCATTTCAAGCACACCACACACCTACAGTGGATGGTGGTCATTTTAAGCTGGAGTCAGAAATGTCTTAACATGTCTCCTTAGTGAATCCCCTTGCCTATTTATTTGTATTTATTAATTCATTAATTTAATTATTTTCCAAGCTCTTTATGTTGTCCATTCCAGTGCCAAGTCTATCAAACAGCCTCTCTATTAAATTATAGAGAGAAATCAAATTTCTCGTCACGAAGCCGTCGAGAGTCTCAAATCAGAGTTTCCTGTTTCCTGTTTGACTCTTCTTCTCGTCCACAGACAGAGAAACATTCCTGAAGGAGAATTCACGAATGAGCACTATCAGTAGAGAGCAAGTCTGGGTAGCTGCAGCCCAATATGGCAACCAGACTATGAGCAAGTGGTTGTGTCGAAAGAAGTGGGTGTATGGAAAGCGAATCCGCTAATTGGGCAGATTTCTTGCCACTCGAGACTGTTTTGCATGGCTGATTGAGCTGCACGGCGAGTTGATAAGCCGGTGACTAGAGTAGTGGTGTTGTATGGAGGTGCCTGCCGACCTGAGGTMCTTCCCACTGGGCAGCTGTATCAAGGTATTAACGGCGGTAGTTAAAGTAGCAATATTTCTTCCTACCGTGATTTTATTTCAAGTAGAATAGCAGCCGCTCCATTTGAATCTTATTACCATCTAACAAAAAGATAACAATAATACATATAAGAACAACCTGTAAAGATTGTTGTTTTTTATTTGGTGTGGGGGGGTGTAGGCACCTACATCCTTCAGTAGGCCTCATGAAGTTAAACTCAGACATCTCAAAACTCACAAAGTCAAACCGACTGCACATCTCTCCCACTTGACCCATCAAAGCCCAGGAAACATTCCTCAATAAAGCCCTGATCAACCACATACCTGACAATAAGTGACAACTGCAAGCAGACTGGTGCCACCATAGGTCCCAGAGCGGTGGGGCAATTTTTGTCTCCTGGGGTCCAGAGTTTTTCCTTATCTGTTAACCTAACCAGGAAAACTCTAGACCCTTATAAGGTATGACAGCGATTAATCAGTTGTAAAAAGGTTTTATAAGGGCCATGATGGGACCAGTTTTTCCTAATCAGGTCACATGGTTTTAAAAAACTGGGGGGGAAGAAAACGATGAATCCTTTCACTGCTATCATTGACACTGTCTCTGTTGGTCCTTCAGGAAATTCCTGAAACGGAATATGGATTGTAGCTAAGAGACCAAATTACAACAGAGAAACACAGTAGAGAAATGTAGGATTAGTTTAGAGAAGGGATCAACAAATTGTGCACAAGAGAGAGAGAGTAAGAGAAAGAGAGAGAAAGAGGGAGAGAGAGAGAGAGAGATTGAGAGCTTCTAAAAGGAAGTGATTCCCAAACCTTCCATAACAAAGACATCACCTATAGAGAGATGAACCTGGAGAAGTGACCCTAAGCAAGCTGGTCCTGGGGCTCTGTTCACAAACACAAACACAAACAGACCCCACAAAGCCCTAGGACAGCAACACAATTAGACCCAACCAAATCATGACAAAACAAAAAGACATTACGACACATTACGACACATTGCAAAGAATGAACAAAAAAACTGAGCAAACTAGAAAGCTATTTGGCCGGGGGGGACACAGTGGCAGAATACCTGACCACTGTAACTGACCCAAAAGTAAGGAAAGCTTTGACTATGTACAGACTCAGTGAGCATAGRCTCGCTATTGAGTGAAGCCGCCGTAGGCAGACCTGGCTGCCAAGAGAAGACAGGCTATGTGCACACTGCCTACAAAATGAGGTGGAAACTGAGCTGCACTTCCTAACCTCCTGCCAAATGCATTACCATATTAGAGACACATATTTCCCTCAGATCACACAGACCCACAAAGAATTCGAAAACAAATCCAATTCTGATAAACTCCCATATCTTTGGGTGAAATACCACTGTGTACCATCCCAGCAGCACGATTTGGGACCTGTTGCCACAAGAAAAGGGCAACCAGTGAAGAACAAACACCACTGTAAACACAACCCATATATGTATGTTTATTTATTTTCCCTTTTGCACTTGCACATTGTTTCAACACTGTATATATACATAATATGACATTTGAAATGTCTCTATTCCTTTGGAACTTTTATGAGTGTAATGTTTACTGTTCATTTTTTTATRGTGTATTTCACTTTTGTCTATTGTCTATTTCACTTYCTTTGGCAATGTAAACATATGTTTCCCATGCCAATAAAGCCCTTTGAATTGAATTGAGAGAGGAAAGGAGAGATTTCAAACCTTCAAAATATCCTGTGTATTGAGCTTGTTGTTGTATTTATGTGTGAGAGAGATAGTGTCTCTCAGTCACACATAAACACACACTGTCTGACGGTTTTACATGAGTATCATGGGAATGGACCTGACGTCAGATTTCTTCCGTTCATTCAGGGATCTGTGGGTTGGAGCCTGGAAGTGCTGAGTGGAGCAGCTCTTTAGGCCCCTAATCAGCCCTCTCTCCTTGGGCAGGTCGCTGGAGCTCAGTCCCCTGGCCTCCATCTTGCGCTTCCCCCTTCCCCACAATTAATAACCATCCCTGTCATTATTCAATGTTTCCTCATGTGAACCCTCAATAAAGGATGCATCAAAAAAATATGTGTTGGTGAATTTGAGTGTGGAGTGGGGACTTGTGATGTGTTTTATTGTAGCATTCGTTGCTTGGCTGATGGAGCTAACCTGCCTGGGCCTGTGCCCAGTCAGGTTGGGGCAGAGTGAGAGAAACATTTTCATAAATGGATAAACATTTGGCAGCCAGAGGCATARGAGTCGGGAGATGTGTGGATCTTTGGCATATATTTAGAGCCTTTGTGAGATGTTTTAAAATGAAACAGGAAGTGCGGAGGTTTATGCCCCTGGCGCCCACCCTATTTTCCTCCCCTCGCCCAGTCAAGAAAGACATAGGCCCAGAGATAAAACAGTATGTCAACAGCCTGGCTTCTGCCAACGGCTGGGCAAGCAAAAAACCCAACAGCCTCTCAGTCCACTCCAGTTTGTTGACATAAGTAATAAATATTCCAGATCATTTGTTGCCAGTCATCCATCAAAATATAGTTTTCTTTATAAATGAATCTGTTGAAATGTTGTATAATTTAGTGCACCACACATTTTAATCTGTTAATTGTATAGCATTCACTTGAGAGTAAGGACATCCAAATGTAAGGTTATTTTAGATGTATTTATTTATAAGAAATACTGGGTTGGAAACATTCATCAATAAGAATACATTTTGACAAAAACAAAATATACAATATAAATAACAATGCTAAAAATGTCATCTTTAAAACATATAATAACATTTCCATACTTCTAAATAATATRAAATAAGTTGGGGAAAAAAACAATCATTTAAATTATTACATTTTGGAGTTGACATAGACAGGTTGGTTGTTTAGCAACTCAACCGAAGCGTGCACAACTATGGGGGAAAACAGACAGGGTTGGCTTAGATTGCTGACAACATGTAAACTATATTTTGTCTCCAAATGTTTATTGAAAACATAAAACCTTCGCACAATGAGCACTTGTTATCTCTCAAATACATGGTTAGCTAGCTACAGAATTTTTGCCATATTAGCATAGACATGACATGAGTTCAAACCCCTCAAAACAAGAAATGGTATCAATAACAAGATACAACGAGCTGAAACGAGCCACCTACGATTCCCCACATGGCAGCTTCTTGTCATGTTTCRTAGCTATCTGATCGTTCAGAATCATAACACAACACAGCCTTCTGCCTCATCGATGAGAGTGCATCATTTTCATGACGTTGTCAGCCAACCCATCTATACTGTGAACAACAAAGACAGCTAAAATCTTTGCCATATATGGCAAATTACATAGTTCAGGCCTCCCGTAGGCTGCCTTGCTGGTGATAACTGTACTCCATTGGCTCAGGCCTACATGGGGGCGGGCTCAGGTACTGTTCAAACTCACTGCGGTCCAGATCATACAGCATATCTAGGTGAATCTGCTCCAGATAGAACTCCAGAGAGAGGTCAGTGGAGGAGAACAGCTGGAGGCCCTGGACCATGAAGTCCCCCTGCTCCCAATGAGACACAGCATAGGCTGGGCTGGGGGCCTCACACTGCTGCAGCCCATGCTGGGTAGAGTAGTATGGATGAGGCTCTGCTGGGTATGTCCCTGTGTTAGAGTATTCTAGAAGCTTGTTAGGGAATGTGGATGATGGGTCTGGGTAATTGGACCTGTTTGGGTAGGTCTCGGGCATATGGGAGAAGTATGCCTGGGAGTTTGGGTAGATGGCTGGGTTTGGGTAGGCTTGCTGCTGGTGGCACTGGTTTTGGATTAGGTAGTTGAGAGGGACCAGGGCCTCCACAGGTAGGGCTTTGGGGCCCTTCTTCAGCTGCTTCTTCCTGCGGGGCCGGTACTTGTACTTGGGGTGGTCGATGGTGTGCTGTACTCTCAGGCACTCTGCTTCCTGCATGTAGGGCCGCTTCTCTGCCAGAGACATGGCCTTCCAAGTTTTACCTGCAGCAACACAATCATATTAGATATTAGTATAGAAACACCACAATATGCATGCTACGCTCAGCTAACTTGCTATGTCTGTCCTCATCAATTGGTTAATAGGCTAATAATGATTTTGGTAATTGTTGAAATATGAATAGTCTCATAATAGTTTTAATTCAAATGGAAATTATGTGAATAAAACTTACCGAGCATTTTGCTGAGTTCTTTGTTCTCTAGTTCAGGGTTGAGTTTGGCAAGGCGTCTGCGCTCCTCCTTGGTCCAGATAATAAAGGCGTTCAGCGGCCTTCTGACCCGTGGTTCTGCCAATGGTTTCGGCTCAGGACTAGAGCAGCTGGAGTCGGAGTTGACCGAGAGATGACAAGATGGTACAGAGCCGAGGGATTGCGCCTCGGACATCTGCTCACTCTGGGAAGACGTACCGCAAAACTCGTCGCTTTCAAACATGGCTTTCGTTGTGCAAAGATCGGAATGTGGGGGGATCCGATCAAAGTACATGGTTATGTATCTTTTTTACCTTTGATGTTGCTTTGAGGTTGCTCTCCTACTCCACTAGTGATGGACATTGGCTATATGCGTTCCCGGGTGTCTATCCACCAATAGTAGGCCAGGAGGAGTGGATTTAAGGTGTCAAATCAAGGTGTTCTCTCAAGTCCGTGATAGTTCTTGATGCCTCGCTCAGTCGATCATCAATCAATCAAATGGCCATTTAATGTTAAATCAAAAATAATACCTGTAGGTCTATTATTTGCCTATCGAATTTTAAAAAACTATATAATTTAATTTTTTTAATGATTCGTGATAAATGCTCTCATGATTCGGTACAATGACTGCTCGATTGGATCACGACAATCTTGGCAAATGTGACATAGGCCGTCTTTCCCTTTGAAGTTGAAGGCTAATAATAACAACGTATCCATTATGGATTTACCTTTTATGAAGCTGGCAAATTCCTATGCCTTATGCCAAATGAATCGGATGCCTACTTTGTTCCCCTTTTGAAATATCTTTCCGTTTTTCTATTAAGGCATGACTTCCCTTTCCTCTGTGTGTTATAAATACAATTAAATCAATTGGACATCTATCCTCTAACATCAAAGTTCTCTGGCAGGACTTTAGTTATTCATTATAAGTCACGTGCCAATTGCACGCTCCTCAAATCAAATCAAATCAAATTGTATTGATTAGCAGATGTTATTGCGAGTGTAGCGAAATGCTTGTGCTTCCAGTTCCCGACAGTGCAGTAATATCTAACAGTAATCTAACAATTCCACAACAACTACCTAATACACACAAATCTAAGTAAAGGGATGGAATAAAAATATATACATATAAATATATGGATGAGCGATGACCGAGCAGGATAGGCAAGAAGCAATAGAAGGTATAAAATATAGTATATACATATGAGATGAGTAATGCAAGATATGTAAACATTATTYAAGTGGCATTATTAAAGTGACTTGTGATCCATTTATTCAAGTGGCCAATGATTTCAAGTCTGTATGTAGGCAGCAGCCTCACTTATCAGGTCCACTGTCTCTTTCAAAGCACGTTTTACACCTATGGGTACACTGAAACAAACGTGATCAAGGCAGGTTTATTATAGGATTATGTACACACATATTTACCCCKAACAAAAGCGAGATCTAAACGTTTGATAAGGGTGCATGACAAGCTTATCTTTGTGTGTGACAGTGGCCTATTTCAAGTCGATTCATCAGTAGGCCTATAATACAATAGTCTATTGAGCTAAAGCTATCTTGGACATTCTGTGGGTTTCCATGGGTTAGCACAAAGACATATCCAGTATGTAAAAATATATATGTAAGAAAAATATGAAGCCTATTTTAAACAGGCCTTTTTGACATGTTGGCCATGTTCGTGTTGCCTTTGCCGTGTCAGCCATTGCCGTGTCAGGTTTTTCAGAGTGATAAGATTTGCACAGGAAGTCCTAAAAGGTCAGGAAGGAAAATCTTTTGGAGTTGTGTGGGACAGTACAACCCCCCAGGGAGCTAGGGCGAGCTTGTTTTCATATAAACATGTTTCATTTTCACAACTCGTGATATTGTTCATGAACTCACAAATGTAGATATGAAAATGACCGCAGCGCGTCAACAAACCCTGGCTGTGAAGCGCAGCCTTTGAGTTCAGTCAGTGTATTCCGTATGATTTGCAATTTGCATGACTAGTCTATTACAAAAAAAGACCTAACATTATAGAATTCCTCTTGGTTTCATATGATAATCCCACTCTATTTTCGTTGATTACACATCTGATTATACATCCCCATCAACTTCAACAAGAGGCTAGTGTCATTACAGCAGTTTATGCAGATGTAGAATCAACAAGACACAGGTACGCCTGTCATCCATTCTGGTTTGCACCACCTGTCATGTTTTGTTGTGGCTAGGCGTTGTGAAAATACACACCGCACAGCAGTGTCTTCATTCATTTAGGCCTTCGCCTGCACTGTTTCGCAGTGACAGATGAATTGCTGGATATGTCTTCAGGCCCCGTAAAAGAAAAAGGTAATGGAAGTTGACACCTTGATCAAACAGACGAGTCAGTTCTGATGTTTCTTCGGTTCAGTCAATAACAGGGTGGTCAATGTTTCTTTTTCTTCTAGATGCTCCTCTTTTAGACTCTTCAAAGTCAAAGATCAGTCTGGGCGTCGGCGCAACGAAACTTTGAGCCCTGAGGTGTATGTTTGTGAATCGATATAATGTATGTTTGCTTATTAGACAGACTAATGATAACAGAACGAAGTAATCGAATTTAGGCGCTCCAATTAAAGCATAGGCTGATAGCCACACTAAATATGTGTTAGTAGACTATAGCCCTATTTGTTAAAATTTGCTCTAGCCCTATAGTTAAAGATGTTAATGATATTTTGTCACATACTGCATTCATGATCTCTCACAGGATTCGTTAATCAAGATTATGCGCTTGACATTGCATATGAAACTAATCAAATTAAGTTATTTAGCCCGAATAAAAATACAAAATGATTAAAAAAAGATATCCTTATTATTTATTAGCATACTTTAGAAGCCTAATATTAGCCTAATAAAACACATAAAACATTTTATTTTAACAACACAAAATGTATTGCAATGTCTTTCAGGGAATGTTAGAATTAAGGTTGGAATCCACATCCGAGTGTTAAATAGCACACACAGGCAGCGGCCGTGTGAAAATCGCTAATGGTTTGAATTAATTAGCTTGAATGACTCAGCATGAATACAATAATATTAGTTTCGGTTGACATTTCTGTAAATAATGTTTGACATTCAAAGTAGCGTATCTTATTCCCCCCCTTAACTCTGGTATCTATTTACCTTTGGCATTTACTGGTCAGAAAATATAAACGTGATTTATTTTTTATAGCTGTTCCAAATGTTCCTTATATTCTTAACCATTATTTTGTTATGAATTGCAGGTAGATGTGTGTAATCTCATTGGTTTCTTAATAAATTAATGGATGGCAGTTGACCCACAGTAGGCCTATCATTGCATTGTTTCACGCATGCCATTGTGAGTGTTGAAATCCAAACAGCTAGGGACAGTGATGTTGCTGAATGGTCACTATAATGTTTGAATGGGGATTGTTCTCGGAAGATTCCCCATCACAATGTTCCATTGTATTGGACAGAAGTCATATATGAGACACTCCTGAGACACTCTCTGTCTTCAGTCTGATTTGGAGTGAGCCAGGATGGCCCAGGTGTAGAGATCAGCATTGGAGGTCTCCAGGGGTCTCCACTACAGTCTCTTCACCCGAAGAGCACCTTCTCTGGAATGGGTCACCTTCTCCATGGATGTAAGAACAAGGATTCCCGCTATGACAGTGTCTTGGATGTGGATGAACCTAGGACATGCTGGAGCCAATGCTGTCCCTCAATGGACCAAGGATGTACAGTACAGTGGGAAGAAGAAGCTCATTGGATGGGTCACCTTCTACGTGGATGGGTCAGAACAAAGATTCTTGCTATGACAGTGTCTTGGATGTGGATGAACCTAGGACATGCTGGAGCCAATGCTGTCCCTCAATGGACCAAGGATGTACAGTACAGTAGGAAGAAGAAGCTCATTGGATGGGTCACCTTCTCCGTGGATGGGTCAGAACAAAGATTCTTGCTATGACACTGTCTTCGATGTGGATGTTCCTACACTATCCATAACCTAGAAAGGTTCTTCAGCTGTCCCCATAAGATAACCCTTGAAGAAACCTGTTTGGTTCCAGGTAGAACCCTTTAAGGTCCAGGTAGAACTCGCTTGGGTTCAATGTAGAACTCTTTCCACAGAGGGTTCTACATGGAACCCAAAAGGGTCTACCTGGAACCAAAAAGGGTTCTCTTATCTCTTATCTGAACATTTTACTTTCAGTTCCACCACATACAAACGTAACCCCTGCATGCAAACCACACTGACACAATACAAGATGGTCCCATTGGTGGTGATGATGATTATATCCAGGCATGGCTATCAGCCTCATGTCACTCCATCCAATGAGCTTCCTCTTTCTACTGTACTGTATGTCCTTGGTCCATTGAGGGACAGCATTGGCTCCAGCATATCCTACACGGGTTACTTCAGCTGTCCCTCAATGGACCAAGGACATACAGTACAGTAGAAAGAGGAAGCTCATTGGATGGAGTGACATGAGGCTGATAGCCATGCCTGGATATAATCATCATCACCACCAATGGGACCATCTTGTATTGTGTCAGTGTGGTTTGCATGCAGGGGTTACGTTTGTATGTGGTGGAACTGAAAGTAAAATMTWCAGATTCACCATRTCCCATCCTCGGATGATCTTCARCAACTGTACTTTCAAGCTCTGTGTATTAAAGTAACTCCAATGACAAATGTGTCACTGCAAAAAGGAGACATAGGAAAGAGTATTTCTAACAAGAGGATGTTTGTTGACGAAGCTCTTACAAAACAGTCCCATGTGGAGATACAGGTGAGTTTCCTCACAGTGGTTTATCATAGGAACTTGTGATGAGGTTTGAGCTGCGAGCTGCATTGTTTCGTAAAACTGTGTGAGAGAGGGTGGAGTGGGAATCTGGGGACTTTTGTTCAGACTCCTAGTGTATTGTATGGGCTCAGCAGGCTGCCATCAGATACACTGTCAGGCTAAGACACTATTCTATGTAACAGTCGTGTTCCCCTCCTCTCCCAATTCAATTCAGCAGGCGTGTCCCCTCCTCTATTCCTGCACCCAGTCAGTACTAATCATGTGTCTGAGCACACATCACATAGACCCAGGCCTCAGCCCTGGGTGCTAGCCCCAGCACTTGTAAACAGTGCCCTGCCCTGTCCTACGTGGGGATAGCTGAGACGATTACATGCCCCCTGGGGTGGCTGGGCTTAACGTGGTCTCATTAGCTGAACACAATGATGTCCCCACCTCTCAGAGCAGATAACACACCAGACCCCAAACAGAACTTACAACAGTACAACCACATCCTCAGACCACTAAACCCTGGTTGGCTACAGTGCTGCAGCAGGGACCAGACACAGAATGGGTGTATTCGGCTACATCATTTTTGGGATAATTTCATCATGATTATTTCTTTATTAGGGTGATTTGTGCTTTTACATACATTCTAAATAGCTCATCTGCTTTTCCTTCAGTTTTGTTTTCAACGTTTAGTTTACGTCCACATCTTGGTAACTGAAATAAGACAAAATAATAACAAAATCAAGGTATTTATATTACAGTGTTGTAATACATTCAGTGATGAGGAAGTACATCTTAACAGTATAACCAGCACCTTTGCAAGAGCACAACACAGCTGGTTTAGAAAAAGAAAAAAACACCTCTAGAGATCCAATAGGAACCAATGATGACTCTGTCCATTGTATCAGCCTACTGTGTCATGATGCAGAAAAAACATCAGTGTTCATATCCCATAAACCGATTCCAACTTTATTCCTCCCTAGTGAGTTATCCATAAATGTCTTTCATTGTAAAAATGCATTGCTCAGTAGCTCTGAAATACACTATTGAAGGAGGCATCAAACCTTTCGAGTCAATTCTATTCTTTGCAAATTAGGAATTGTATTCTGGACCTGGCTCTCTGATAAGAACCTTATCTGTTGAATTGAGTGGTTTGTTTATTGTCCGGGCTGTTGAGCTTTGGCATTTGATGAAGTATTGTATTGCCACAGCAGGCTACTGCACTACATCCAATACAGGCAGTCTCAGTCACTGAGCCTCTCTGCCGTTCTACCCAAGCACTGCTGTCATGGAAACTGTATCTCATCATGGTCCTGTGCAATGTGCCAGATTCTCATATTTGACCCAAAGGTAAAGACTTGTCCCCTAGGGAGTGTATAGCCCCTTGATCTGACCCACTGCTCTTCCCTGTCCTGTCCCCGGTCTTATCTGTGTGATCTGCCCATAGCCCAGGTCCCCTGGCAGACAGACAGATAGAGCTCCATCTTATTGTAATTGTCTCTAATTATTAACTGGTCTAGAATCAGTATCAATGTATAGCCCTCACTAGACCTCTGAGATACCATGATATCTGTGTCTTTCCTAGACGGCCTACTCAGAGATAGCAGATAAGTAATCACAATGATCTGATCTGGTCTGCTCGGACAACGACAATATTTGAATGTTTAATTAGATAGTGTGAACTGGGCAGACTATCAGACTCAGACATTGGGTTATTTGTAGCACAAGCCATGGTAAATGCTTGATAAACTCCCAGCAAATCTTTTTAGTCTTAAGTAGGAGAAATGCTTAGACCACTCGATTGACAGGCCATGTGAATGAAGTTTCGAACAAATGTTAAGTCTGGTTAAAGTGTCATTTAGTTTAGTCTAAAACACTTAAGTCTACTATTATACAAATGTGGATGCTTTCTGCGTAGATACTTTKAATTCAACATTAACTCCAGACCAGGGATTTCAGAGAAACCTCTCAAAAGTTTAAACAGTCTCTTCTTTTTTTTAAATGTTCAGACCTGATCCAGATTAAAAAGGATTTCTGTTGCTTTGAAGATAAGGACTGCAGCTCTGCCATAAACAGTAATTGTGTAGTTTCTTTCCTGTGGTGTGATTTATTTAAAGTATTATGCTGTAAGGTTTCAGGATTGTTTTCCTGGCAGGGCCTGCCATGTGTGTACTGTATCTACTACGTATGTATGGAGTTTATTATCGGCAACAAGATGCCAATCCTGAGACCCTCCCCCCATATCCACACACTCAGAAAAACACTCACGATGGCCTTCGAATGTGACATTTATGCAGCGTATACAGAAATAGCATAAGACATTTACAAATGCTATAACTAAATGCGTAGTAAGATTAGAACATTTACATTTAAGAAATTAAGTTGTACACTAAAATTCCCCTAATATTGCAATTGTAAAAGTCTAAAAGAATGTTCAGAGCTATTCCACCTTTGGCAATTGATATTACAATACACCCAAGCAATTTGATTTACATAGTGGAAGATAATACAGATAAAATAATACAAATAAATATTAAGCTATTTATGGAGAACACATATAGAAGAGGCCGGGGAGTATGACTTTTCTGATGCTATTTATTCTGGAATGCCAATGGGGCAATATGTTGTAAATTCAATAGCTTACATCTGTTGGGAAGAATATGTAGAGACGACTACACAGTATAAATATGCGTTGTTTAAAAAAATGTGTCTGATCTAATTAAAATCATGAGGAATGATGAAGAAATTAAAGATTATTCACTATATGGATGTTGTTTTGCATGTGCACATATTACCGATTGCATCAAAGAAGCCCTTTAGTCAGATGCATGTTTTCTGAACTGGGGGTGCACTCTAATGGTGGAATTCCAGAAATGTGATGTGGAATACCTTGTCCTCTTCCTGTCTGAAAGGGTGATCATTTAGATAACAACCAGGAAGTGTTTTTGGAGCATTACATTAACATCATGACATTTTTTAAATACCTTTTACGTTTCAGTCAGCTTTAGAGCATAACAGGGGCAAACTGCAAGTGTGTGCCTCAGATTGTGTTCCAAACAGGGGGTGTAGAATCATTCCAACGTCCAGGCCAGGATACAGCTGCCTATGACTAATTTAAAAACCCCTTCTCAATCTAAGGCAGGCCTTTTCACATGTAACACACAGCAGGCATCTGTTTCCTGTTTTCATTCAGAGTTTTTATTTTCCTTATTTCCCCCTCACCTGTTGGGGTCTACGTTCCTTCCATCATGTTGATCATTGGTGTTTCTCAGTAAGGGGACCTAAAGCACCGCCAGCGGATTTGATCATTACAGCACTTTCATCTGAGACTGCCGTGCGGTCATTAATCAAAGTCAATACATTAGTCAAAGTGTGAGCTATCCCAAGGCTATCCCTCTTCAGTGTATACTATATATACAGTACCAGTCAAAAGTATGGACACAGCTACTCATTAAATGGTTTTTCTTTAATTTTACTATTTTTTATATTGTAGAATAATAGTGAAGACATCAAAACTATGAAATAACACATATGGAATCATGTAGTAACCAAAAAAAAGAGTTAAATCAAAACATATTTGATATTTGAGATTCTTCAAAGTAGCCAACCTTTGCCTTGATGACCGCTTTGCACACTCTTGGCATTCTCTCAACCAGCTTCATTAGGTAGACACCTGGAATGCATTTCAATTAACAGGTGTGCCTTGTTAAAAGTTTATTTATTGTAATTTCTTTCCTTCTTAATGCATTTGAGCCAATCAGTTGTGTTGTGACAAGGTACGGGTGGTATACAGAAGATAGCCCAATTTGGTAAAAGACCAAGTCCATATTATGGCAAGAACAGCTCAAATAAGCAAATAGAAACGTCAGTCCATCATTACTCGAAGACATGAAGGTCAGTCAATCCGGAAGATATCAAGAACTTTGATTGTTTTTCAAGTGCAGTCGCAAAAACCATCAGGCGCTATGATTGAACTGGCTTTCATGAGGACCGCCACAGGAAAGGAAGACCCAGAGTTACCTCTGCTGCAGAGGATAAGTTCATTAGTTACCAACCTCAGAAATTGAAGCCCAAATAAATGCTTCACAGAGTTCAAGTAACAAACACATCTCAACATCAACTGTTCAGAGGAGACTGCGTGAATCAGGCCTTCATGGACGAAATGCTGCAAAGAAACCACTACTAAAGGACACCAATAATAAGAAGAGACTTGCTTGGGCCAAMAAACACGAGCAATGGACATTAGACCGGTGGAAATCTGTCCTTTGCTCTGATGAGTCCAAATTAGAGATTTTTGGTTCCATCCGCCGTCTGTGTGAGATGCAGAGTAGGTGAACGGATGATCTCTGCATGTGTGGTTCCCACCGTGAAGCATGGAGGAGGAAATGTGCTTTGCTGGTGACACTGTCTGTGACTTATTTAGAATTCAAGGCACACTTAACCAGCATGGCTACCACAGCATTCTGCAGCGATARGCTATCTCATCTGGTTTGCGCTTAGTGGGACTCTCATTTGTTTTTCAACAGGACAATGACCCAACACACCTCAAGGCTGTGTAAGGGCTATTTGACCAAGGAGAGTGATGGAGTGCTGCATCAGATAACCTGGCCTCCACAATCACCCGACCTCAGTCCAATTGAGATGGTTTGGGTTGAGTTGGACAGCAGAGTGAAGGAAAAGCAGCAAACAAGTGCTCAGTGTATGTGGGAACTCCTTCAAGACTGTTGTAAAAGCATTCCAGGTGAAGCTGGTTGAGAGAATGCTATCAAAGGCAAAGGGTGGTTACTTTGAAGAATCTAAAATAATAAAACAGATTGATTTGTTTAACACTTTTTTTATTACTACATGATTCCATAGGTGTTATTTCATAGTTTTGATGTCTTCACTATTATTCTACAATGTAGAAAATAGTACAAATAAAGAAAAATCATTGAATGAGAAGGTGTATCCAACCTTTTGACTGGTACTGCATATACAAAAGTATGTGGACACCCCTTCAAATGAGTGGATTCGGCTATTTCAGCCACACCCATTGCTCACAGGTGCATAAAATTGAGCACACAGCCATGCAATCTCCACAAACATTTGCAGTAGAATGGCCTTAATGCCTCCTGAGTGGTGCAGTGGTCTAAGGCACTGTATCGCAGTGCTAGCTGTGCCACTAGAGATCCTTGTTCGAGTCCAGGCTCTGTCGCAGGAGACCATGAGGCGGCGCACAATTGGCCCAGCATCGTCCGGGCTAGGGAAGGGTTTGGCCGGAAAGGATGTCCTTGTCCCATCGCGGTCTAGCGACTCCTGTGGCYGGCCGGGCGCATGCACGCTGATACGGACGCCAGATGTACGGTGTTTCCTCCGACACATTGTGGTGCGGCTGGCTTCCGGGTTAAGCGGGCATTGTGTCAAGAAGCAGTGCGGCTTGGCTGGGTCGTGTTTCAGAGGAAGCATGGCTCTCGACCTTCGCCTCTCCCGAGTCCGTACCGGAGTTTCAGCGATGGGACAAGACTGTAACTACCAATTGCCATGAAATTGAGGAGAAAAAGGGGTAAAACAATTATGAAAATAAAAAAAATTAAAAACGGCCTTACTGAAGAGCTCAGTGACTTTCAACGTGGCACCGTCATAGGATGCCACCTTTCCAACAAGTCAGTTTGTCAAATTTCTGCCCTGCTACAGCCCGTCAACTGTAAGTGTTGCTATTGTGAAGTGGAAACATCTAGGAGCAACAACGGCTCAGCCGCGAAGTGGTAGGCCACACAAGCTCACAGATCGGGACCGCCGAGTGTAAAGATTGTCTGTCCTCGGTTGCAACACTCTCTGCCTCTGGAAGCAACATCAGCACATTAACTGTTCGTCGGGAGCTTCATGAAACGGGTTTCCATGGCCGCGCAGCCACACACAAGTGTAAGATCACCATGCGCAATGCCAAGCGTCTGCTAAAGCGGTGTAAAGCTCACCACCACTGAACTCTGGAGCAGTGTAAACACGTTTTCTGGAGTCATGAATCATGCTTCACCATCTGGCAGTACGATGGACAAATCTGGGTTTGGTGGATGCCAGGAGAATGCTGCCCGCCCCAATGCATAGTTCCAACTGTAAAGTTTGGTGGAGGAGGAATAACGGTCTGGGGCTGTTTTTCCATGGTTCGGCCTAGGCCCCTTTGTTCCAGCGAAGGGAAATCTTAACGCTACACAATACAATGACATTCTAGACAATTCTGTGCTTCCAACTTTGTGGTAACAGTTTGGGGAAGGGCCTTTCCTGTTTCAACATGACAATGCCCCCGTGCACAAAGCGAGGTCCATATAAGAAATGGTTTGTCAAGATCGGTGTGGAACAACTTCACTGGCCTGCAGAGCCCTGACCTCAACCCCATCAAACAACAGGCCTAATCACCCAACATCAGTGCCCGACCTCACTAATCCTTGTGGCTGAATAGAAGCAAGTCCCCACAGCAATATTCCAATGTCTAGTGGAAAGCCTTCTCAGWAGAGAGGAGGCTATTATAGTAGCAAAGGGGGGACCAACTCCATATTAATGCCCATGATTTTGGAATGAGATGTTTGACGAGCAGTCGTCCACATACTTTTGGTCAAGTAGTGTGCGTAACCTAACCTCAATTTACTCCTCCATTCCCTATAAGCATTGATCATAAAGCATGGTGCCTTTCTTACAGAGATGTACAATAGAAATACATTATTTTCAGATTTTGGCTGAAACGCCCCTAAGACAAATGAGAGAACAATGGCATTAAATTATGAACATTTAATACAGTATTCACAGTACATCATTTGTGTTGAAAAAGCAGAATCTGTTGGAAAGTTGTGCTAAGAGACGTTTATTTTAAATCACCCATCATGACATTTATGTACATAAACGGAGCATGTTTATTTTAATCATTTTTAAGAATTGTAATATTGGAGCAGTTTGTCGTCGGTCGGTTTCAGAATCTTTTTCTCTGCCATGTTGACCACCCAGCCTGGCGAGAGGCCAAAGAAGATCTGTCTGGGGTCCTTCCTCATAAAGAGCATGTGGAACAACTCGTCTTTGGAAATGTCCGGTAAAATGTAGCCATACTTCTGGGCCAAGGCTATCCGTGCTTTTTGAACCTTCTCTGGGTCTGCCAGGTAACCACGGTTGGCAGAATCTGTGTAGTACGTGACCATGTCCTCCCCAGGTAACATTCTCTTTGGAATGGGCTGTCCACTTAAGAAGAACGGCACAGGCTTACACAGGACCGCTACAGACAGAACAAAGCACAGAGTTACTACCCCTCCAAGTGTAAAGTGTAAGTGGCGTCATAGCAAGATGATTAAAGTTTTGGCTTAATGTGTTTCTATGGAGTAACACTTTACAATAAGGTTCTATTTGTAAAGGGTTTATAAAGGACTTATTACTACGTAAATGCATTATAAATCATTAATAAATAAGTTATAAGAAAACAAAATATCTCCAGCTATTAACCATTTATAAATGCACTTAACAAATGCGTTGCATAATCATGCAACCTTATTTTCAACGGTTGCAAAGTTAACAATAGTTATTTTCTCACTTTTGGGTATGATGCATTCTTGGGTATGATGCATTCTATATATTCATACTTGATCAGCTTTAATATTGCGGATAGATTGTGGCTTCCATCAATGTAATTGTCAGCATCATTTCCAACCCCCATATATATATATATATATATTTTTGTCAATATATATAAATTATATATTTTTCTTTCAAATATATTTCCCCCTATACCCCAATGATGTGTCTCGCCCCATGTTTGAAACCCTGATGACGCAAATATATTTTGGGGTAGCCTAATGGTTAGAGCGTTGGGCCAGTAACCGAAAGGTTGCTGGGTCAAATCTCAGAGCTGACAATGTAAAAATCTGTCGTTCTGCCCCTGAACAAAGCAGTTAACCCACGGTCAATTAAGGCAGCCCCCGTACTTTAAATAAACAAATACAATTGGTACACTTATTTATTCCAGGAATGAAGGCTTCATCTCAAGATCACAAGTCACATTATTGGTGCAGTTTGCTGGTTTCTGAAAAACGTCCAACTTTGGAAGATCTGTGAAACGCGCTTAAAATAAACGACCTGGAATGTGCACAAAATGTTGTGTTGGCACTGACATTATGTGACAGTGCGTCGTGAAGAATCATGATGGACGTGGCTATGAGAAAGGTGCGAAGGCCAGACCAAAGAGATTGCGCAAAATAAACGTTGTTCACAAGATACAAATGTTGACAGCGGAGAAAGGGTAAATTCTCTATGCAATTTCTTTCAGTTTTGAATACAGAAGTTCTCCTAGATGATTTAGCATGCTGCTCAGCTAGCTAATGTTTGCTAGCACATCTGTCCTGCCTACATAGCTAGGAAACGTTAGCTAGCCCGCTAGCTAGCAGTAGATAAAACCTAAAATGTATTTTTGAATATAGACATTCTGCTTGACGATTTAACACAAGATACTCTTTGGCATGATATAGCTAACTAAATAAGTAGATCACGTTTGCTGGCTAGCTAGCTCGAAAAAGACACCCCGTTTTAAGATTTAACTTGCTAGCTAGCTAGTGTATTAGCAAAAAAWTTGATAACTACCTAGCTAAGCCCTTTCATCAGTGTTAGCTAACTATTAGTGTTMGCAAGTAATGTTAAACACTAGCTATTATTATTAATATTATTAGCTAGCAGTGGATAACATAACTAGCTAAGCCTAAATGGTAGAAATTATGATAATGATGATAGTAGAGTAATGTAGCTAGCTAGTGTCTATGCRAAATTGCCATAAATTCCTCTCCCTAACATTCCCAACTTGCGGCCCCCCAAGTTTTCTGAACAAAAAAACATATATATATATATTTTTTCTCCCATTGTTGGACATAAGACTGTAAAACACCAGGAAATAAGCTCCAAGTGATTTTATTGTAAAAAATATGTTCCCAAGTATTCCCACGCATAATAGAGAGACACGTGATCGTATACAAATGTAAGCAAGGTTAGAAATTATTATGTTCCAGTCAAACATATCAGTTTGGGCTTCTTGCGGTCAATTTGCAGTTTACAAATGACTTGGAATTATGTTCTGGCCCCCCGACCATCCGCTCAGCAAACACATTTGCCCGCGGCTGAATCTAGTTGATGATCCCTGCCATAAGGTCTCAGACTCCAGGATGGGGAAAGAAACAGAAGGGGACTGTGTTGTATTTTAAATAGTTCATCTGTTATACATTCCTATTCTGACTTGTAAATGTTAAAAAGGGGAGAAAAAGACACCCCCTGTTTATCTGAATTAGATAGGCTACTCACTATACCAATTACATTTTACATTTACGTCATTTAGCTGACGCTCTTATCCAGAGCGACTTACAAATTGGAAAGTTCATACATATTTATCCTGGTCCCCCCAATGACAGGCTACAGATTTGAGTCCCCCCAATGTATCCTTCTCTTAAATTAAATTTTGTTCTTACTATGTATTGCATGTTTGAGGAGGTTATATACTGTTATAAAATGTTTGTATCTTGACATTAATAAATAGCCAGAAGGTTTCTACTTTCTTTTAAGGTATATTTTTTTGAATATATAAATATTGGTAGGCCTAGCTCATTKATAAATGGTCAGTAGGGTTCCACTTTCTTTAAAAGGTTCTAGATCTGTTATTCTCATTGAAAGCAATAAGTGGTAGATCTGTTCTATGTGCGCTATTTCTATGCTTCCTGTTTTGAAGTTTTGTTTTTACCTTCAATTTTGTACACCAGCTTCACCCGCTAAAAATACAATATTCTGGGTTATGGGAAAATCATTTTACAGCGGTTTAGATGGTTCAATGATTGTCTACACAATGACTGCTTGTATTGTSACAAAACTGAAATTAGGCAACCAGGAAATGGCAGAGCGATTTCTGCGACGTTTAAAGGAATCTTTTCAGCAGTTATAAATATTGGTAACTAATTTGTTAATYGTCAGTGGATTGACACTTTAAAATAAGGTATCATTTGAGCAGTTATAAATGTTCATAGATCTGTTACTTAAAATAAGGTATACTTTTAGCAGTTATGCATGTGGGTAAATCATTTATAGGTTTGAGAGTTCACTCAGAGTTTAGACATACTTATAGGACAGTATTGGGTACTCATCACCACATACATGAGAGAAGATAGCACATAGTTAAGCATGTTCAGTCAATGAATGGTGGGTATGAAGACCAAAACAGTCCATGTTGTGAGAGGATATATCTTCCACTGTTACACAGACCAAAGGTATTAGGGTTACCATTTCACACCAGAGCGTTCACCATACTTGGWGAAGTGAAGTGGTAAGTGTGTGTTGATATAATCTGGTAAGGGGTAATAATTTAATTATGTCCTGGATGTAAATTTGTCCAGAGCATCAGGGTTTCAAACATGGGCCAAGACACATCATGAAAACAAAGCTCTTCTGTTRSTGGGACAGAGCACCAATGCATCACACCCAAAAGTGAGAAAATCACTATTGTTCAACTATGCAACTATTGACAATAAGGTTGCATAAGAGTTCATCAATATAAGCATTTGTAAGTGCATTTATAAAATGGTTAATAACTGGAGGTAAATATTGTCTCACTATTTGGCAAACACTGACCAGTTATTGCACTATTTTGACCAATGCGATATAACCGTTTATTAATGGTTTAATGCATTTTCAAATGATTAAATAACATAATTATAACCCCTTTATAAACACTTTACAAATGGAACCTTATTGTAAAGTGTTACCCACTACGACATTACCATCAATACTACTCACCGAGACTTCTGGGGTCATAGAAACCTGTAGTGACGATCCCTCCGTTTCTCTCAATGGCAGCAATGGCCTCCTCAGACGCCATCTGAACTTCTATGTTGACTTTCGCTGCAAAGATACCAGCACCCTGATAACACACACAATTGGATGCAAGAATAGAGAAAATAGATTTTCAAATCAATACAGAACGGGGAAAAAACTGCCTCTGGTCTAGCATAATCACACTACAATCTAATTAGCTAAATACTGCCCCCTACTGGCAAAATATATGTGCACTAAATAACAGATCTTCCTTGCTTTACATAAACATAAGTAATCAACTGCCTTGGTGGGATCGTGCTTCATCCCCAAGCTTCCGTAACAATGAATTCACACTCAAATCAAGCGGAGACACAGTCATGACAGCTCATAGGTGTAAATGTAGCCAATGTAAATACCTCGCCAACAAGCTGAACACCATAGTCCCTCTTCTGGGGCTGGATGGTCACTCCCCTGCCGTTGACCAGCTGTGTCAGGTCAATGGGCTGAGTGGGGTCAATCCGGCCCAGGTCAATCAGATACTGCAGCCTGTTCAGGGTCAGTGGCTGGTACTGAGCCCGCCGACTAGGAAGAAAAGCACAAATTTGTGAGCATAATCTCCTGTCCCTAAACAAACGGCTATAACGTATAGAAAATGTGATTGACATCAAGGCAATAACAACTACAGTACAGAGATACAGTATGAAAAGCTACAAAGCCCTACTTTGTTGCTTCTCAGACTGCATCTCTGTATTGTAACATTATGCCCGTATGACAAACATGGCGTGTTCAACAATGCACATGGGACAACAATGTATTAACCTGTGTCCCTCATTGTAGCCGTATTTGGGGATGGCTAGATAGAAGGGAGTCTGACCCCCCTCGAACCCCAGGCGAGGTCGGTTGCCTCGCTGCCTCTCCCCTTTGTGACCCCGGCCACTTCTGTTTCCTCCATGTTGGCCTCTGCCTCGCTTCTTCTCCTACAAAATGATAGATGAGACAGAATTTGATTCACATTATCAGTGTTTGTGCTATTCTTTCTCCACTATTAATGTTTCAGAATATATTACATGTGTAACAATTGACATATTACATAGTAATCAAAAGTAAATTATTTGTCATTGTCACAATTAATTTATGCAATGATTTAGCTACAGATTGGTTATATCACATTATCTGGTATACAAAGATTTTTATGACCATTATTTGGCGGTACCATGGCCTCGTTTCCCAGTTGTGATGTAACTTAAGGATTACAATGATTGTTCCAGATAAAAAGTTGTCTCTTAAATAACGATGTAAGTGTTTTCCCCAAACAAGCACACGGAGAGAACGTTTGCTAAGTCTGTAGTTGTCACGATCGCCATAAGGAGTYGACCAAGATGCAGCGTGGTATGTTTCCATCCTTTATTTTGGAATAGAAAACTCAAAGGGAAAAAACAATAAAGTGAACAAACGAAACGTGAAGCTCAAAATAGTGCTCACGGGCAACTATACCTAGACAAGATCCCACAAAGCACAATGGGGAAATGGCTACCTAAATATGATCCCCAATCAGAGACAACGATAAACAGCTGCCTCTGATTGGGAACCATACCAGGCCAACATAGACATATAATTCCCCTAGATAACCCACCCTTAATCACACCCAGACCTCACCAACATAGAGAATAAAAAGCTCTCTATGGTCAGGGCGTGACAGTAGTTAGACCATGTGTTGCTACCGATAGGATCAAAAGAAAAGCAGTGCTGCTCTCGGATSAGCTTTCACTATTCAAACCTTTCCATAGCATTATAATTACTCCACAATATTGACGACGGATCAGTTCCTAGAGTGATATTACCACCAATGGCTGCAAAAATTGATGCGGCTTATTCTAAATGCTTACCCTATATTAATGCACTAAATTAAGATTTGGCACATTGTGCACATGTTGTTATACATCATTAAATATATTTAGCCAAAATGTACAAACAGTATAATAGAAGTCATTTGAAAGAACATAACATTTATTTTAATGTGATCGAAATGTACAGTGCATTCGGAAAGTATTCAGACCCCTTTACTTTRCCCACATTTTGTTACGTTACAGCCTTATTCTAAAATGTATTAAATTGTTGTTTCCCTCATCAATCTACACACAATACCCCATAATGGGGCCTCCCGAGAGACACAGCGGTCTAAGGTACTGCATCGCAGTGCTTGAGGCATCACTACAGCCCCAGGTTCGATTGCAAGCTGTGTCATAGCCAGCCGTGAGCGGGAGATCCTTGAGGCGGCGCACAATTGGCCCAGCATCATCTGGGGTAGGGGAGGGTTTGGCCGGCCAGGATTTCCTTGTCCCATCGCACTCTAGTGACTGCTTGTGGCGGGCCGGCCACCTGCAAGCTGACCACGGTCGCCAGTTGTCCTCTGACACATTGGTGCAGCTGGCTTCCGGGTTAAGCGAGCAGTGTGTCAAGAAGTAGTGCGGCTTGGCWGGGTTGTGTTTCGGAGGATCGGTGGATACATCTCATTATTGTAACATGTTTTTATATTCGATGACGTCAACAGCTGGTATTCAACGGAGAGAGATGCTATGACATATTTAGTGCATTGAACTCAAAACGTTATATAACCTGACAAAATGTAATTTAAATATAAAACAAATACAGTGTAGTGATATGAATATCTGGTTAACTAGTGGAACCAGTAAGCTAGGTAGCTAGTAAGGAAACCTGAGCTTCGAGATAGAACTGGACTACCCTAAAATGAGGTAGTTGTTGATCAATATGATGAACCCGTATTCACATTTACGAACCTGATGATATAAAAACGGGGTGAACGTACAAATCACAATCGACTTATTACTCAAGAGTAATTTAGCTAACTCTTACTTAACGTTATCATTTGATTTAGAAAGAATAGAACAACATAAATTTTAAGTCCATGTAGCTATATACCTGAGCACAGTGTTTTCAAAACATCCAGTACTTTCATGACATTCCCTTGACCTCCTTGTCTCTCTAAATGCCAGGGGTTTACAAAACATAACTAAAAGAAAAGCACCGTTTTCAAAACAAGTATACAAATGCATGGCTTATAATATCTGGAGACTTCAATGAAACACCTGATAACTCTTTAGATAGATTTCCACCTAGAATAGCTCAGAGATCTCAGAATAGTGACATTATCACCTCATTTTGCAGTAAACTGACAGTGGTTGATACATGGCGTTTCTTTAACAGAAACTTAAACAAATACACCTGGTGTAATAGGTCAATGATGGTCAGATCCAGAATTGATCTGTTTCTCATTTATCCCACACTTTTACAGTATGTACAAGAAGTAAGTCATAAACATGCTCCTTTGACTGATCATACAATTATTTTATTGACGTTAGAATGTTCTGAAAAATCCAGTGGCATTCGAGGATACTGGAAACGTAACAATTCACTCCTAAAGGATCCAGTCTTCAACAAGAACATAAAGAACTTGATCATAGACTTGTTTAATTCAAATGATTTAGAATCAAAGCATGGAAGTGGGAAATATTTAAATTCAAAGTAAGATCTATCGCCATTACACGCAGTAAGGAACTAAAGCAAACAMTTTTGAAAGAAGATGAGCTTACGAATAAATGGAATGTTCTTTTAGAAAAGGATACCCTTTCAGCAGAGGAAGAATGAGATTTGAATACAGTGTCTCGGTATTCAAATCTCTGGAATAGAACTAGATCAAATGTACATGAATTTAGCTAAAGGGCCCTTTATTAGAACTAGAGCAAAATGGGTTGAGGAGGGTGAGAAAAACACAAACTATTTTTTTGCTCTTGAAAAAAGGAACTATAAGAGAAAATCTCTTTCTGCCATAAATATTGACAACGCCTTGTGTAAAGACCCAAAGATCATCTCTAGCTTTGTGTGATCTTTCTATGAACATCTGCATCAATCTAATTTTAACGGGATTGAATGTGAACATTTTATAAAACACGTCCATGGTCATGTTCCAATGATTTCTGATGAGTTCAAGTCCATATGGGAAGATGAGTTTTCTATTGTAGAGATTAGAGATGCTCTTAAATCTATGAAGAAGGGCAAAGCACCTGGAACAGATGGTCTTTCTGTGGAATTCTATTTACACTTTTGGGAACATTTAGAGGGACCAGTATTCAACGTGTTACAAGAATGCCTAGCTAAGGGTGAGATGATAAGCGCCATGAAACATGGGGTTATTTCTTTAATACCAAAACCTGATAAAGATCCCCTTTTCATAGATAATTGGAGACCTATTACATTATTAAATATAGATTATAAATTGATAACTTTGGCATATGCTAATAGACTTTAAAAAAACACCTTGTTAATGAAACCCAAACTGGTTTCATGAAAGGTCACCACATCAGCTGTAACATTAGGTTRGTTTTAGACTTGATTGATTAGGCTGATTCAATTGAATCAGAGGCTATTATTCTATTCCTCGACTTTTGTAAGCATTTGATACAATTTAACACAAATTCCTAAGACATTCGATGTARACTATTGGTTTCGGAACTAGCTTTGTCTCTGTTATTAATACATTTTATAAAGATATGAATAGTTCTATTATGATTAATCGGAACACATCTCAAATATTTAATATTCACCCTAGTGTACGCCAGGGTTGCCCTATTTCAGCTTTCTTATTCCTTTTAGTTGTAGAAGTACTATCTATTAGCATAAAAAAAAAAAAAATGAATTAAAAGGTATTTCAATATTTGGAAAATACATTTAAATATCTCAATTAGCAGACGATACAGCTATTTCTAAAAGACAAGGAACAAGGATACACTTAATATTATCAAATCGTTCTCTTCTGCTTCTGGTCTGGAACTTAACTTAAATAAATGTGAAATATTATCCATACATAACTCAAATTACCAATCTGTTGAGAATATTCCAGTGAAAGATAATGTGAAATATTTAGGGTTGCACATAGCAAAAAAAACACATTGTCAGTCAACATCTCAATTTCTCTCAGAGATGAAAGAAAACAAAATCCATCTTTAACAACTGGCCCCAGCGTGACCTCTCTATTATTGGAAGGTTTTTAATTGTCCAAAGCAGAGGGTCTGTCACGTTTTGTCTACCATGCTCAATCCCTATTTGAAGTGGATCAAACCAGCAAGGATATCAACAAAACTTTCCTAGACTTTATACGGAAAAATAAACAATGCAAACTTAAGAAGTCTGTAATATCAAACCAAAGAGCTGATGGTGGGCTTGAAGTACTAGATTTGATTGATATCAACAATATCTTTAAAGTAAAKTGGATAAAAAAGATGTATGCTTAGCTCTGAATCTATATGGCACTTCATTCCCTGTCATATTTTTATGAAATTGGGTGGTCTTACATTTTTGTGGAAATGCAACTATTCTCCAAATGTCATGAAAAATACATTTTAYCCTGGAAAATAAGTTACGTCCACAACTTCTCCCCACACAAGGCACTTCTGTGAAACAACAAAGATACTGTTGTTAAAAACAAGTATTTCTTCTTCCCGAAGTGGTTTGAAATAAATATTATATTTGTGCTTGATTTATTTGATAAAAAAGGAATTATTCTCTCATAGAAAGTTCTTAGAAACATAACTTCCAAATACATAAATTTAATTCTATATGTAAAGCAATACCTTCAGGACTTAATGAAATCTAATTTGTGTTTAGGAGAACATGTCAAGATAGATGCACAACTTACAGTGCAGCAGCTTGATGAATCCACAGATGTGGCTAACCATGCAATTCTAATGGTCGATGTCAGACACGTCTGGGATAATAACTTCGAGGAGCGGGTCCTTTTTAATGCTGATTTGCCCACCACCACCACAGAGGCTGTCTTTAACACAATGGATATGTACCTGGGCTCCGTGGGACTTGCCTGGGGTGGGTGCGTCGGTGTGACCACTGATTGGGAAGCTGCCATGACGGGAAAGCACTCCGGAGTATTACAGCGGATCCTGGAGAGAGCTCCAAGTGCAACCACTGCTTCCTACACAGGAAGGCATTGGCAGCAAAGGACATTGTGCCTGAGCTCCACACCACTCTCCAGAATGTGATCAAGTGTGTCAACTATATCAAAAAGAGTTTGACAAAAAGCAGGTGTTTCCAGGCCTTCTGTAGGGATATGGGGAGCGAGCGCCAACAGGTGCTTAATCATGCAGAGGTCCGCTGGCTTTCCAGGGGTAACGCGTTGGGTCGCTTTTATGAGCTTCGAACATTTCGATTGAGAGGAATGGGTCGCGCAAGTTGCTTAGCTGGCGGATATTTTTGATCATCTGAATTCGCTCAATGGAGGGAGGGGGCACAATCGATTTGAACAAAGGGACAACATGGATTTGCAGTTTGGGCAAGTTTCTAATGGGAGGATTGACATGTTTCCCAATGCTGATTTTGAGATTCAGAATCTGATCAACATACCACATTGCGATACACTGAAAAAAGAACTTAAACAGCATCATGTCAAGCTGCAGGGAAAGTTTTGCGACTAATTCCCGGAGGAGTGACTACTTCCCGGTGGAGAACAGGACACTAGACGACAGGACACCGGCCTCCTTTCGAGTGGAGATGGGAATCGTCACGTTGCCAAGCAACGAAAAGGATCTGCTGGTGGAGCTGTCATTTGATCGCGGACACAGCCACAGTTCTGGTGCAGAGTAATGGGAGATTATTCTGCTCTCGCCTGTAGTGAATCATGCTACCGTTCAGCACTGCTTATCTGTGTGAAAGTGGCTTCTCTGCTATGGCCGTGCTGAAAACTAAAAGCAGAAACAGACTGGACAGCCAGCAAGACCTCCGAGTTGATCTGTCAACCATCACCCCAGACTTCAATAAACTTATCTGAAGAAACCCCCAGCTTTCCCACTGATAGGCCACACACACACACAATAAATAGGTTAATGAGTTATTGTTCACTATGTACATTTTTTATTGTTCATTAATTCTGACATTTATATTACATTTTATTGAACTGGTTAAAAACGTACACCTTTAAAAAAACTTTTCAAGGTTGTGAAACTATTCACATGGTAATTGATGATTACGAATTCCTAATGATTGTTGTTTTTTCTATTTTAAGCACTGGTATGTGTTACTGTTCATTAACATTATTGGACTGGTTTTAATGTCATGTTCTGAGTCTGATAATTTATTACACTCCACAGGTGAACTGGTCGCCTAATTAAATGGCTTATTCTCTTGAACTGATAATACATGTTGTTTTCTCAGTTAATCCAGGCTGCATCACATCCGGCCGTGATTGGGAGTCCCATAGGGCGGCGCACAATTGGCCCAGCGTGGTCCAGGTTTGGCCGGGGTAGGCCGTCATTGTAAATAAGAATTTGTTCTTAACTGACTTGCCTAGTTTAAATAAAGGTTACATTTAAATAATTGTGAAAAATATTTGAATGACTTTCTTTAATACCATAATAGTAGACTGTGAGACAGTCTATTTTGCAAGTAAAGCCTGCCCAAGAAGGCAGCTGCAATACAACATTACAAAATGTAATAATCAGCAGTCCATAATATTGGGTCGCGACGAAATTGTCATTGTCAAATTTGGGTCCCCAAGCAAAACCATTTGAGAACCACTGACTTAGAGGACATATGACTTTTCTGTGATAAAGAAGGGGAAACTATTATACACTTTTTATATGAGTGTGACTCTGTGAAGTTATTTTAACTATTTAAGAGTTAAGGATTTACATGTTTTATTTTAATAATAAGACCCATCTATTCAAATGAAAACAGAACTTCTGAATTAGTCGTTAGTCGTTAATTTCATTCTCTCTGGTAAACTTTATATAGACAAAAACAAATATTTTAAATCTGTCCCCAAATGCAATATATATTTCTACTTCAAATCCAATATTTAATAAAATCTCTAGAATTAGTCAATAACAACAACAAAAAACGCTATTCTTACAACTCTATCATAGGTTTGTACATTTGTAACCCTTGACCTTATTTTAGGAACTTTAACTTGTGAAACTCAATTCATGTGTAGTGATTAAAAAAWWWTTTTTTTTACTTTAATGTTATTTTATGTTTCTTCAGAGAAAAAATACGTGTAGTGACATCCTATGTTTGTGTTGTTACTGTATTGTAATTTGACATGTAATAATAATAAAAAAGGATTTAAAAATAAAAATAAACATGCTATGACATAAACATGCATAGCCATCTCGAGACAACTCGGATGTAAAATTGTTTTTTCTCGAAGGTGCAGGGATGTCACATCTCCTATTTTATACCAGTAAGTTACACTCGTAACAACTCAAGCATTAGGAAACATCTATTTGATCAAATAAACCTCACGTAGCAAATAAGCCATTATTTGTTGTTGTTGACCAAATTCGACAGCAAGAACTCCTTGCTTGGTGGGCGAATAAACGCCACCTGTTGGAGGGAGACAGATTTTACGCCGAGTTGGGCCCTCTTCCTCTCTGACTATTCTAGCCATGACAGCTAGCTTGCTAGCTTTTCAGCAACTTTTGGGCTAGCTAATACACGCATACTTACAGCTTTCTTTGTCCCCGGTTCCGCTCGCAAGTTTGCTAATGTAATACGAGGCAAATTCTGCAAAATATCTAATGCCTTCCCACCAGTTTTTTTGGTAAAAGACATTGTTCTCTCCACATGCCAGTGTTACCCAAGGACAAAATCAGGAACCATGGATGTGGCTCACGTGACGTGACATATTCACATGCCGGAAGCGGAAGTACCATTGTTTCACTGATTTTTGGAACATCTAGATTTCCTACAGCTTGATTGGATTATAATATTGTCCTATCCATTGTGTTTACCAGTTAAAGAATGTGTGCTGCGCTCGCTCTCTGCCAAACTGATGCCCGCGACTACGTAAACAAACTGTACCCACATAACTATCGCAAATCATTCCCATCCAAGCATACATCGTCAATTCTGTTGTTGAATGCCAACTACGTACGTTGTATGCAGTGGCGGTTCTAGCTTGTATGGCTCCCTTCAGCGCCCGTCGCACTAACTAATTTTTTCAGACATTTGGAACACAAAAAATAATCATAACATTTAAAACTATATAAATATATATATAAAAATAAGACTCATAAATATCAAAAAGACGTAACAAAGACAAATCGAAACAAATTTGTGTTGATTTGGCACTCGAGCATCAATACATTATCCATCCCCCAAAACTGAAAACCAAGAGTCAAGACTAAACCAATTCACCTTGGTGGTGTACAGTACTGTACAAAGTTAGAGGTGCACTATTTGATAGATTCCCCCACTCTCCCTACCTCGGGATTCCAGTGGGGAGACCTGAGGTCAACCTACCCCCACCCCCGTCCCCATCTCGTACTTCTGAGTGGGAGACTTTCCCAGGCAGTAGCCTGCCTAGCTTACAAACTAGAATCAGGGCGCCCACTCCGACAAGGTTAATTGACCCACAGTCCCACACGGTGACATGATATCATTGACGTAACGTGCAAATGAGCGATAGAAAACCGATCCTGCAAATGTCACCATTCCGATTTTTTTTTATGTCGGTGCCCCGCACCTGGCAAGATGRCGCCCTGGGCGGCTGCCCATGTCGCCTAAACCTAAATCCGCCACTGGTTGTATGTGCGGTAATAATATGTCATTGCCGTTGCCTGCTATTGTACCTGCCGCTCGGAAAGCTACTGCAGCGGTGAGTGAGGGATGTTTGGCAGCGAYCATTGAAGGCAACATGCATGTTGTTACAGACAATAACTTGCTCTCACATTATTGTCTCACATACGTCTGTATTCCCAGTAAATGCCCCCCTAGTGGGCTGCTAGTATCAGTTGTTTTAGTGTAGGGCTGTAACAAAAGCCTGCACAGTAGCTTGCAGGTGGAGGGTTGAACACCCCAAACCTAGACCTACCAGCCATTGACATTGACGCGTTGTCAATAAAGCTAACCACATTGTGTATTTCTGTATTTCTTTTGCATTACAGGTGATATTTCTTCATGGCCTGGGTGACACTGGGTATGTGCAGTACAGCTCATTCATTTCATCCCTCATTTTACTCCTACCACTCACAATTGACTCAAGAGTTATCTGTATTTATTTCCATTTACTGTAGTCTTAAGCTCATAAGATGTCTTTTGCTTTTGTTCATAGCAATGTCTGGGCAGAGGCCTTTGCTGGGATCCAGACACCACATGTGAAAAACATGTGTCCTCACGCGTGAGTACCTCTGTGGACAAGCACAGCTCCTGTATTTGGAGATTGTTGATGATCGTGATTATTGATTACAGTTTGTTAATACAGTTGAAGTCGGAAGTTTACATACACTTAGGCTGGAGTCATTAAAACTTGTTTTTCAACCACTCCACAAATTTATTGTAAARAAACTATAGTTTTGGTAAGTCGGTTAGGACATCTACTTTGTGCATGACACAAGTAGTTTTTCCAACAATTGTTTACAGACAGATTATTTCATTTATAATTCACTGTATCACAATTCCAGTGGGTCAGAAGTTTACATACACTAAGTTGACTGTGCCTTTAAACAGCTTGGAAAATTCCATGGCTTTAGAAGCTTCTGATAGGCTAATTGACATCATTTGAGTCAATTGGAGGTGTACCTGTGGWTGTATTTCAAGGCCTACCTTCAAACTCAGTGCCTCTTTGCTTGACATCATGGGAAAATCCAAAGAAATCAGCCAAGACCTCAGAAAAAAAATTGTAGACCTTCACAAGTCTGCTTCATCCTTGGGAGCAATTTCCAAATGCCTGAAGGTACCTCATTCATCTGTACAAACAATAGTARGCAAGTATAAACACCATGGGACCACGCAGTCGTCATGCTGCTCAGGAAGGAGACGCGTTCTGTCTCCTAGAGATGAACCTACTTTGGTGGGAAAAGTGCAAATCAATCCCAGAACAAAAGCAAAGGACCTATTGAAGATGCTGGAGGAAACAGGTACAAAAGTATCTATATCCACAGTAAAACGAGTCCTATATCGACATAACCTGAAAGGCCGTTCAGCAAGGAAGAAGCCACTGCTCCAAAACCGCCATAACAAAGTCAGACTATGGTTTGCAACAGCACATGGGGACAAAGATCATACTTTTTGGAGAAATGTCCTCTGGTCTGATGAAACAAAAATAGAACTGTTTGGCCATAATGACCATCGATATGTTTGGAGGAAAAAGGGGGAGGCTTGCAAGCCGATGGACACCATCCCAACCATGAAGCATGTGGGTGGCAGCATCATGTTGTGGTCGTGCTTTGCTGCAGGAGAGACTGGTGCAATTCACAAAATAGATGGCATCATGAGGAAGGGAAATTGTGGCTATATTGAAGCAACATCTCAAGACATCAGTCAGGAAGTTAAAGCTTGGTCGCAAATGGGTCTTCCAAATGGACAATGACCCCAAGCATACTTCCAAAGTTGTGGCAAAATGGCTTAAGAACAACAAAGTCAAGGTATTGGAGTGTTCATCACAAAGCCCTGACCTCAATCCTATAGAAAATTTGTAGGCAGAACTGAAAAAGTGTGTGCGAGCAAAGAGGCCTTAAAAACCTGACTCAGTTACACCAGCTCTGTCAGGAGGAATGGTCCAAAATTCACCCAACTTATTGTGGGAGTTAAACAATTTAAAGACAATGCTACCAAATACTAATTGAGTGTATGTTAACTTCTGACAGACTGGGAATGTGATGAAAGAAATAAAAGCTGAAATAAATCATTCTCCCCAAGTGGTGATCCTAACTGATCTTAGACAGATAATTTTTACTTGGATTAAATGTCAGGAATTGTGAAAAACTGAGTTTAAATGTATTTAGCTAAGGTGTATGTAAACTTCCGACTTCAACTGTATATGCATTTATTAAACAGTGAAAGTATTTTCTTTTCTTAAAATTTTTCAGTCCAATCAAGCCTCTTACATTAAACGTGGGCATATCCAAGCCTTCCTGGTAAGAAGTCAAGTTTATTTAAATTTATAAAAAGAAGGCAATATCAAAGAACAGTAGCCGATTTGGGTTAATCACTTCCCTCTATGTTATAGGTTTGACATCATCAGATTGCAAACAGATGCAGAGGAAGACGAAGCTGGTATTAAACAGGCTTCAGAGAAAAGTGAGTCTACATGGTTTAGATGTAGCTGCACTAGGGCATACAGTATGGTAATGTTTTAAACTGTGTGAACCTGAGCTTGATTCTATTTGAGTTTGATTTCATTGAGTGCTGCCTGTCTTCTCAGTTAAAACGCTGATTGATCAAGAAGTGAAGAATGGAATAACATCCCACAGAATTGTTCTTGGTGGGTTTTCTCAGGTAGACTAGCCCATGACAACAAAAAAACTGTAAAACAACACTGAAGTGTACTAAACTCAGTGGTAAGACATAGCGATAGTAATGATTTATGTGCTTTGGTGTATACAGGGTGGAGCGTTGTCTCTCTACACTGCTCTCACGACCCAACAGAAGCTGGGGAAAGTGGTTGCTCTCAGCTGCTGGCTCCCTCTACAGCACACCTTCCCTCATATACATAAGATCCATTCTATTGTTTTGGAATGTAAACAGTCTATTAGCTTGTTACTTTACCAAACCACACAAATCAACAATGGTCAAAGTAAATTCCCAGACATCGACAAAATCATTCTAGAGACTTTGCAAGTCATAGCTGATTTTAAATATAAGCCTAATGTTGTCCTTCTCAGGRGTCGGCCAACTCTGCCAACAAGGAGATACATGTCCTCCAGTGCCATGGCGAGGCGGACCCTCTGGTGCCCGTAAAATAAAATAAAATGGAGAAACTGAAGACCCTCTGTAACCTATCCAACATCARCTAAAATACTTATCCCAGAATGCCTCACAGTGCCTGCCCTGAGGTTAGTATGGTTTGTACAGCAGCTGTGTGAATTCTGTAATATGGTTGAACTTAGAAGATTGGCACTTTTTGAAGTCTTTAAACATGCATACTAGAGTTTATATGAAATTATTGTATTATATTTTGTGTAGTAATACTTTTCTCTCTTGCGTCCAACAGGAAATGATGGATATCAAGCAGTTTATTGAAAAACAGCTTCCTCCAATCTAAGGGTTAGACCTACACACCCACTGCCATTAGAGCTCATTGAAGGTGACTCCTGTGATGCTCCATAGAKTCTCTGAACCACATATCTCACTCAATATAACCTGCTGCTAACTCTGACTGTCAGAAACATAGTCAGGGACAGGCCTTAGGGCTAGCTAGAGACAAGCCAAGGAGAGGGACACCATAACTTCAAACAATTGTATTCTCTGCTGGAGCCTGGTGGAATCTTTTAATATTTTAATCTGTTGCCAGATGCCAGTACTGTTGTCGGTGTAGCTATTTGCTATTGAAAAGCCATCTCTTCCAGGGAGTATTTTTTTGATTGTATGGTTTGAAAATATGAATCTTAATATGTTGATTTGTTATGGGGAAATAAAACCCTGATATAATGCAATAGTAAAAGAAGACGACAACATATTAATTATTGTGCTTTATTTGATTTGTAAGAATTGAAAGCCATTTTCTGTTAATTCAATACACAAATACAGTATATGAATGGTCACATACTATTTATTTCATACATGTATGTTCCTGTTTATGTTTTGACTGAGAAAGAAATAGGACTAAATTAGCATCACAGTATTCATATCACAGGCAAGATCTTTTTCAGGGTATCAGCTCACACTGTACGTAAAAAGTTACTATTCTTTGAGAAGAGCTGAAAGCACCACAATTTAATATCAAGTGTGTTCAACTGCTGCACCATTTTTGTGATATTTTATTCAAACTGCAGTACCAGTCAAAAGTTTGGACACACCTACTCATTCACCTACWAATTTTTCTTTATTTTTACTATTTTCTACATTGTAGAATAGTAGTGAAGACATCAAAACTATGAAATAGCACATATGGAATCATGTAGTAACCAAAAGTGTTAAACAAATCAAAATGTATTTTAGATTTTAGATTCTTCAAAGTAACCACCCTTTGCCTTGATGACAGCTTTGCACACTCTTGGCATTCTCTCAACCAGATTCACCTGGATTGCTTTTTCAACAGTCTTGAAGGAGTTACCACATGTGCTGAGCACTTGTTGGCTGCTTTTCCTTCACTCTGCGGTCCAACTCATCCCAAACCATCTCAATTGGGTTGAGGTCGGGTGATTGTGGAGGCCAGGTCATCTGATGCAGCACTCCATCACTTTCCTTCTTGCTCAAATAGCCCTGACACAGCCTGGAGGTGTATTTTGGGTCATTGTCCTGTTGAAAAACAAATTATAGTCCCACTAAGCCCAAAACAGATGGGATGGCGTATCGCTGCAGAATGCTGTGGTAGCCATGCTGGTTAAACGTTCCCTGAATTCTAAATAAATCACAGACAGTGTCACCAGCAAAGCACCCCCACACCATCACACCACCTCCTCCATGCTTCACGGTGGGAACCACACATGCAGAGATCATCTGTTCCCCTACTCTACATCTTACAAAGACACAGCGGTTGGAACCAAAAATCTCAAATTTGGACTCATCAGACCAATGGACAGATTTCCACTGGTCTAATGTCCATTGCTTGTTTTTCTTGGCCCAAGCAAGTCTCTTCTTCTAATTGGTGTCCTTTAGTAGTGGTTTATTTGTAGCAATTCCACCATGAATGCCTGTTTCATGCAGTCTTCTGAACAGTTGATGTTGAGATGGGTCTGTTACTTGAACTCTGTGAAGCCTTTATTTGGGCTGCAATTTCTGAGGCTGCAGAGATTCTATGCAGCAGAGATACCTCCGGGTCTTCCTTTCCTGTGGCGGTCCTCATGAGAGCATCACCATAGCACTTGATGGTTTTGAGACAGCACTTGAAGAAACGTTCAAAGTTCTTTCGTATGTCTTAAAGTAATGATGGACTGTTGTTTCTCTTTGCTTATTTGAGCTGTTCTTGCCATAATATGGACTTGGTATTTTACCAAATAGGGCTATCTTCTGTATACCAACCCTACCTTGTCACAACACAACTGATTGTCTCAAACGCATTAAGTTAACTTTTAACAAGACACACCTGTTAATTGAAATGCATTCCAGGTGACTACCTCATGAAGCTGGTTGAGAGAAAGCCAAGAGTGTACAAAGCTGTTATCAAGG
Organism: Salvelinus sp. IW2-2015; assembly: GCF_002910315.2. Lineage (NCBI taxonomy): Eukaryota > Metazoa > Chordata > Actinopteri > Salmoniformes > Salmonidae > Salvelinus > Salvelinus sp. IW2-2015. The sequence goes on along the minus strand of NC_036854.1, from coordinate 51,607,742 downwards.
CAAAGGGTGGCTACTTTGAAGAATCTCAAATAGAAAATATATTTTGATTTGTTAAACACTTTTTTGGTTACTACATGATTCCATATGTGTTATTTCATAGTTTTGATGTCTTCACRATTATTCTACAATGTAGAAAATAGTAAAAATAAAGAAAAACCCTGGAATGAGTAGGTGTTCCCAAACTTTTGACTGGTACTGTATGTTGAAGTTGTAGTGGTAAACGATCTCATGCCAAGGCACTTTCCCATGTCTTCTTAATATTAAGTGAAATTAGATTTCATAAAAAATAACTGAAAATACTTTAAGTCTGACAATAGAACTACACACAAATGCAATGCTAACAGATACAACATGCTTTCCCCTCATAAAACTATAGAAAAGTGCAATGTCAAGTGCTAGGCAATATAAAAATATAAATATATTTGGAAACATCTTGCAATCTGAATTGGAATACAGCGTATGTTCTTGCTCGCTTTGAGGATTTTGGAAAGCCAATATTTAAGGTAGTAAACAGTAGTTACACCTTAATTTAATATAGACATTTTTGTAAATAGAGCCTATTGATCAATCAACATGTGAACTGTAACTGAAAGCTGGACCTAAGATACACAAGTGTCATCTAAAAGCAATGTGTAGAGTGATTGATGGAGAATAAAAGTCTATGGCTCTGTGGCAGGTGGGGGTTCTTCCAGGTCCTGCAGTAAATCTGCATACGCTGTAGAGTTCATGTAGCGTGGGTATGAGTCTCTCTGCATCAGCGTGTAGATCTGCTGCTGGGCGTCCTCAAACGTGTGGGACGTGGGCTCCAGCATGTTCTTGTTGATCACGTCTCGAACACGTGAGTCCAAACTCACCTGGAGAAGTAATTAAACAACCAGAGAAGTTGAATAAGAGCAGTAGCGGTCTAATGAATAACTATAATAAGTAGGAATTATGTCAAATCTAGAGTAGTCTTGCTGAAGCAAGCCACACTAATAAGAATACTCTATGGAAAAAGCATTTTAGGTTTACAGCTATAAATGAGCACAATTATAGGATACTTCAGTCTCAAGAAAGGCCAAAGCAGTGTAAGCTCACCTCTTTAGGGGAGAGGATAGAAATGAAGCCCTCATAGATCTGTCGTACTTTCTCCTCCACCACAGTTTTGTTGGTCTCCTTTTTGAGCTCTTCGCAGGCCAACCAGAACATCATGTTCTCTTCACTAAACTCTGTCCTTAGGAACTGTCGGAAGCAGCCCCGCCCTGCGGGGCTCTTCATCAGCCTCTCAAACGACATGGTCCACATTGTCGCATCCTCCAGAGTAGGCTTGGGGCTTCAAAAAAGGGACCTTGCTCTTTATTTCATACAATAGATGTAGTTGAGAATGTTTAATGTTGACGTTTCAGCTCTAGCTCTGTATAATTACATATAGAACTCAAAACATTACATTACATATTAGTAATTTAGTAGGATCTCTGTGTCTAGAGATTTTATTAAACAGTCTCAACCATATCCCCTTTTCTTGTTTTTCCTAAACTATGAAGCTAACCCTATAGGGGATATTTACTGTGTAGTGCTGTTACCTGTCGTCATAGTTTGCGATTCCCTCTGTCCTCCTCTCATAGGTGTTTCTTTGAATCCTCTCATCCTCTGTCATAACAGTCAGACTGAAAAACAGTMAAAAACYGAAAATATACTGTATGTACAATGTAGGGTTTTCGGCTATTGTCAATTGGTGTGGTGGGTAGCAGGCATGTTGTTTGTTCCAAACTGTGAACAACAGTGGTGGTAGGTGCACATGTCCCGGATGCGTGAGTTCTGCAGGGAGGTCTTGTGTAAACACTACTGTCATCCAGTCCTTAGAGATGTGCTGTAGTTAATTTAAACAACTAGTGTAGCAGTCACCTGTAGCCTAATTAAAGGCAGGTGAGAATCCACCACATCTGGGCTCTCCAGCCACACACTGTAGCTCTGCGACAATTAGCACAACTTAATTGAGGTTGATGTGGAGTCAGAGACTATTCCCACTCCCTGAGGTGTGAATTAGCATGCTCTTATTCTGCACACAACAGGTAGTGCTGTCCTAAGAGAGCAGTCAGAGGAAGAGGCATAATCCTTGCTTACGTATACACCTATGACTTCAAAACATAAATGTCCCTGTGGGTTTTGTCCACAGAGACCGTGTGTAGCTGGCAGATGCTCCGTTTTTATGCCTCTGTTTGTGTCCTGTGCAGAGTATATTGTACAGTGCATTCGGGAAGCTTTCAGACCCTTGACTTTTTCCACATTTTGTTATGTTACAGCCTTATTCTAAAAAATATTTTTTTCTCCTCATCAATTTACACACAGTATCATATAATGACAAAGCAAAAACTGTTTTTTCTAAATTTGTTACAAATAAAAAAATGAAATACCTTATTCAAACCTTTTGCTCTGCGACTCTAAATTAATTTCAGTTGCATCCTGTTTCCATTGATCATCCTTGAGATGGTTCTACAACTTGATTGGACAATTAAATTGATTGGACATGATTTGGAAAGGCACACAACTGTCTATATAAGGGCCTACAGTTGACAGTGCATGTCAGAGCAAAAACCAAGCCACGAGGTTGAAGGAATTGTCTATAAAGCTCTAAGACAGGATTGTGTCGAGGCACAGATCTGGCGAAGGGTACCAAAAAATGTCTGCAGCATTGAAGGTCCCCAAGAACACAGTGGCCTCCATCATTTTTAAATGGAAGAAGTTTGGAACCACCAAGACTCTTCCTAGAGCTGGCTGCCCAGCCAAACTGAACAATCTTGGTCACCAGGGAGGTGACCAAGAACCCGATGGACTCTCTGACAGAGCTCCAGAGTTCTTCTGTGGAGATGGGAGCATTATGCTGTGGGATTTATGTGGCAGGGACCYGGAGACTAGTCAGGATTGAGGGTAAGATGAATGAAGCAAAGTACAGAGAGATCCTTGATGAAAACCTGCTTCAGAGCGCTCAGGACCTCAGACTGAATTGAAGGTTCACCTTCCAACAGGAGAATAACCCCAAGCACACAGCCAAGACAACGCAGGAGTGGCTTCGGGACAAGTCTATGAATGTCCTTGAGTGGCCCAGCCAGAGCCGAAATTGAACCCGATCGAACATCTCTGGAGTGACCTGAAAATAGCTGTGCAGCAACACTCCCCATCCAACCTGACAGAGCTTGAAAGGAACGGCAGAGAAGAATGGGAGAAACTCCCCAAATACAGTTGTGCCAAGCTTGTAGCATCATACCCAAGAAGACTCAAGGCTGTAATCGCTGCCAAATGTGCTTCAACACAGTACTGAGTAAAGGGTCAGAATACTTATGTAAATGTGATATTAAAGTTTTTTTTGTAAAAATTTGCTAACATTTCTAAAAACCAGMTTTGTCTTTGTCATTAAGGGGTATTGTGTGTAGATGGATGAAGGAAAAAAACTATGTAATCCATTTAGAATAAGACTGTAACATAACAAAATGTGGAAAAAGTCAAGGGTTCTGAAGACTTTCCGAATGCACTGTATGTAGGTTGCTCCAGATTAGAGGCGTCATGTCCATAGGGGGCACGTGCCCCCTCAGAGATGTCCTGTAAAATAGAAATAATAAAAATGCGTTTCATTCATAATACTACTATCCACCTAGCAATACTATGAAGTTGGCTTTAGCTAGCCCAGATAGGTTCCCAATCTCCCAACCTCATAACTAGATACCAAGAAGCCATTGCAGGCTATCAATCAAGTAGCTATCTTGTCTAACTATCTTAGCTGGCATGCCGGCTGTCGGTGGACTTTAGAAACACAAGAAATTACTAAATGCACTGAATATGACTCACATTCCTTTCAAACTTATACCCAGATTTGAGCATATTTAGTTTCTTTAACAAAATAACTACAGAGGATACAGACAGCTCAATAGGTATGCTTAGATATGCAGAAAAAMAAACATATTTTTGACATAGAATTAAGTATAATGATTATGGCTCTTGATTGCAGGAAAGACCGTTTCAGTTGTTTGAAAAATGCAAAATTCTCCAACTTTCTGTCTGGGGGCTTAGTCCCATTCCAGACCACTCCCCAGCCATCTTCACATACTTGGTGCCCTCTCAGATTTTTGGGGTGCATGATACCCCTGCTCCGGAGTGCAGAGTTTTGGTATAAGCATGGTATATATAATGTAAGGTAGCTATGGGTTACGTCCCAAATGGCACCCTATGGGCCCTAGTCAAAAGTAGTGCGCCATATAAGGAATAGAGTGCCATTTGGGACACGAACCCCTACTATGGATAGTATAGTGGTACCTACCAGGAGCAGCTGCAGCAGCAACACCAGCAGAAACAACAGGCATTGGAGGRGTTGGTGGGCATGTTCCCCATCCTGTGCTGTGATTGGAGGACACTGGCCGCGGTTTCCTGGTGCATTTGCATCTGTCTCTTGCGCATTCACAGCCGCTCTGACCCCATGGGCTGCAGACCAAGACACACAACACCACCTAGGTTGTAGGTGAGACAGACTCACAATACTGCAGACCCCCCCCCCCCCCCCAAATACAATACAGCACACTGCACTCACTTAGCTATACAACCTGGACACTCAAGTTGTTCAGATAATTCCACATAGAAGGCAGGCATCAGTCATCCATCTGTATACTTGACTCCATATCTTCTTGTAGATGACATTGAGGGAGTGAAAAATATGCCATTTTAAAGACTTGCACACAGTGGCGGATTTAGTGATAGCGACATGGCAGCCGCCAGGGCGGCATCTTGCCGGGGCGGAACGGGGCTCCCACACACATTTTTGAATGGTGACATTTGCACGATCGGTTTTCTAGCGCTCATTGCATGCCACGTCAATGATATCATGTTACCGTGTGGGACTGTGGGTCATTTAACCTTGTCGGAGTGGGTGCCTGATTCTAGTTTGTGAGCTAGGCAGGCTACTCCTGGGAAGGTCTCCCACTCAGAAGCACGAGATGGGGAGGGGAAGGGGTAGGTTGACCTCAGATCTCCCAACTGGAGCCGAGATAGGAGGAACCGGGGAATCTATCAAATAGCGCCCTCTTAATTTGTACAGTACTAATGCAATTAGTAAAATCAGACACACTACAAAATGCTACCAAATAAACCACAATTCATTCATAATACTGTGAATATATAGTTTCACAGACATATGTTGCATTTTTTTCTGGTTTGTGTGAAAATTGTTAAGAATAATATTAAACCAGTCTGCACACCACCAAGGTGAATTGGTTTAGTCTTGACTCTTGGTTGACAGTGTTGGTGGATGGGTAATGTAGTTGATGCTCGAGTGCCAAATCACACAAATTTGTTTCTATTGTCTTGATACTTCTTTTTGATATTACGAGTCATTTTTTGTATATTTTTATATTCGTTTTAATGTAGTGATTATTTATTTGTGTTGTTCCAAATGTCTGAATAAAAATTGCAGTTAGTGCAGATTGGTGCTTTTTGGGGGTGGGGGGGTGGGGGGGGGGGTCGCCCAGGGAGCCATACAAGCTAGAACCGCCACTGCTTGTACAACAGCTCGAAACCACGGAAAAATAGTAGCCTACTGAGGGAATCCCCACGGCATGTCGTCACATCAGCTCGAGCGCGCATGTCTTGCGGAATGCTCTGACCACTTCAGCAGAGCAAGAATGATCGCTGTGCGAACTTCTTTTCATTGTCAAAGCTATAACTTATTATAGCGAGAAATGTAGTACCAGTTGGCTATGCAAAATACCGTCATTGACATTAATACATAAACATATATAAGCTATATCTAAGCTATTAGACGCCTATTACCAAGCCTAACATTCGCAGGATCAAATCATTTTAACGCGCTCTGGGTTGAGGAATGCATGGGATGAGAAAGACGAGGCGTTGCTGCCTCCATCCAAGCATCCTCAGATACAACACATATGGAGACTTGGGGGTTAGAGCGCTTTTGTTTTTTACCATTTATATTTGTTTAATCAATATTGAGAACATTTTAAACGAAATACTGTTTGCTGACATACAGTATAATAACGCATAAGATGTATTTTACTTTCAAGATGGAGAATATGGCATCTAATGATCTGATGCAAATTATGACTACAGCAGCAATAAATAAATGACCATTCAATTCGGTAGCTATTTCCAAAAGATAGAACGAGATTGTCAAGAAACCATGCTGGCAATAATTATCGAGTGTCCATCATTTTCCATTTAGATAGCTGATGTTGAATCTAATTCAAATTTTAGCATTCAATTATATTTCAAAGAGGAAATTCCAATGTAACTGTACTCACTGTGTCACCATGAATGCCAGAATACAGGTGATTCTTGCCTCAATCACAACCGTCTGCACTGTGTTGCAGTTCGTTTGCTCCATGCGCATGCGTTTTGTTTGAGTGSAAAAAAAATATGTTCTGCAGCTGAAGCGTTGAAGGGCAGACCAGCTTTTACTGGAGGCTTCAAGCAATGTTTGATGATGCTCTCATAAGCTCATCTGTAGCATAGCCTACTTCACAACCACTGAATGAAACCTATACATGATCCACCCACCATGAGTAGCTAGGTTTCCATCCAATTGGCGACAGATTTTCATGAAAATATTCTAAAATCCACATGTAGAAAATATGCGCAATTTAACCACCACTAGTGTTGTCACCAAACGGACTCGTTCCAGATACAAATCAGTGCGTGATGACATAGTGTACACAAAAATATTTGTTTCGCTTCATTTTTCATTGTACCAAATAAAATGTCCATCGCATTTTCCAAAACTGTTGCGTTAAATAGCAATAGCCTTCTCTGGTTTTGGCACGTGCGCTCTAGGCAACAACAGATACGGCGCGGGTAGGCTTAGTCTACACGATGAGTATTTGTCAAACAGCAGTCAAGCATCGATCTGATCATCATGTCTCCAGAACAAGACCCTCGATATTTATCAGAAAAGAGCATCAAGCTCATCACATTGCACTTTCACAACCCTGTGAAGTTCATCATCATTTATTTAATCTGTAGCCTYATAAACTGCATGGTTTCCTGACAGGTCGCAGTGGGAGGAACACACAACATGTATTTTATTTGTATTTATTTGTTTTACCACACAACATGTCATCATGTGACTACATGTGTACTTCGATATGATGGTTATTGTATCAATATTTGCGCATGAAAGCGTTCCCTCCTACATTTTTCGCATAATTAATTTTACCGACACAAATAGATCCCACCTTGTCTAGCATATTTTGTTTTGTAGACATTTGTAAAGTGTACCGATACATTGTATGTTTCCATTATGCCTGTCATGACATGTTTTATCCAACATATGCGCATAAAAATGTTGGATGGAAACCTGGTTAGTGATAGAGATTTTATTCTATAAATTCATCATCAGGATACAGTATAACCCCTCTGTAATTCACATAAAGACCACAYGATGTCACCAAACTATTTTCCCAAAACGTACCCTGGCTGTCACTGCTCATGCTCAACAAAACATTTTCTCCGTGTTGTCACAACTTTTGGAGATACTTCAAGAAAACGATTTTGTGAGAAGTTGATCACAGTTTTTGAAAATGTGAAAAACTTMTAGATATTTTCCAATGAAGTTAGATCTATATTTGTTTTTTAAATATGCAAGTAGGAAAGGCTTAAAATAAATAACCCACTTGTTTAGAGAGAAAATCTAGATACTTTTTGAGTAAAGTAGTAATATGTTGGATGAGTGTGTTGAGGGCAACTAGCCTTTTAGCAATTTTACACAGCATTTTATGTCATTTTGATGGATAGCAAGCTACGTTTTTAAGAGAGAGCTTTTCAATTGGCGTCTCTTCCCCTGTTTTCAGTCACAGGTGGGGACTGGATTAGGTGTGAGCAGTGTAGGAGGTGGGCTCATGAGTTGTGCTCCAATTTGACTGGGGATAGCTTTATTCGTGACCTATGTACAACTTAGAATTGTGCAATAGCAGAGCATAAGAGAGCTGCCACATCAATGTTACACTGAGTTAATTAGTTAAGTTATTGTTATTAAATGTTATATTTAATTTMAGAAGTTATATTATATTCCAATAAATACATTTCTTTATGAATTAAAAACAACTTTTGAAAACCTTTTGCTCATGAATGTCATTTTAAAGACTGCTGGGATTTAAAATCTTGCATTATTTAAATATGATTTAGTGCAATTGTACATAATGGAATGTACGGGAAACGAACAACAAAGAACAAAGAAAATTAAAAAAGAGGGACTTTACATCAAATCTCCTCATAGTGAGGTTAGTAATGGTGACATGTGCAACACCATTCCCCCCCATATTTTATTTAAATAATTAAAATAAGACAACTAGACTTAGCTTTTAAGTATTACTTACTAAATAATTTCTAAATAAAACATGAAATGGATTTTAACACACTTGGGTGAAACCCTTTGCCATAATCTTCTACCGGTGTCAGGTTTTGAAGGTAAGACCCAGATGCAGACTGTGTCAAAGTAACAATGTTTATTACAGCAACATGGGCAGGCAAACAAAAGGTCAAGTCAGGCATGGGTCGGTAATCCAGAGGTGGGGCAAAGGTACAGGACGGCAGGCAGGCTCAGGCAGGGTGGTCAGGCAGGAAGGCTCAGGCAGGGTGGTCAGGCAGGCGGGCTCAGAGACAGGACAGGCAAGGGTCTAAACCAGGAGGGTGAGAAAAAGAGAGACTGGGGGGGAAATTAGGCACTGAGATAAACCGCTGGTTTATCAAGACGAACTGGCACAGACAGATAGAAAACACAGGTYTAAGTACCCAGGGGATAATGGAGAAGGTGGGCGACACCTGGAGGGGGGTGGAGACAAGCACAAGGACAGGTGAAACAGATCAGGGCGTGACAACCGGGGTAACTGGCACACCCGTGGTTACGGCCTTTTTATAAAAATGTATTTCATGAAAAAAAAAAAAGTCTGAACTGTAGCCATTTACTTCCCTTTATGGTTGAATTGCCTAAGCATAACCTTCATCCATATACCTTTTTTTTCTCCAAACATTTCTTTTTTTGTGTCAGCAATTAGACATTGTTCTCGGGGGGTAGTTACCACCTAGTACCCTAATATGACTATGCAATGGTGTGGGTCATTGAGATGTGAGGTGTTAGAATTTGTGACCCATGTCTTCCATGATACAAGGCCAACTATGTCAGCCAACTCACAGCTGGAAAACAATCGCACCTCCTTGGAGCGCCTGGATTTGGTCTCTCTTTGCGTAACGGCAGTAGGAGCCTACAGCCACAAGAGAGCAGTAGCGATCTTTGTTAAAATGCACGATGCAGTTTTCATAGGACTTGATGGATGCTGTGTAGAATTAGTTTCCGATGGAGCGCGAAGTTAACAGATCTCTTTGCTGCTAATACTAATGCTAAAACACATCTATCAACACGTGTTTCGTTTCCAAGTAGAGAATGGTCTTATCGAAGACTAAGGTAGGCTTAACTCCAAGACAATGTCCATTAGGCCTCTGCCTACGTTATAGCCTGCTTAGGCCTACATAGGTGTATAGTGGTGGCACCCATGCAGCACCAAATGCCAACTAAACTGTGTGGGTTCCTTTGAATTCAGCCGTAATGGACTTTGTCAGAGAGGTGAAAACAGTACAAGCCATCAGTGACTCTCAGCAAGAATAGATTCCTCCATCTGTTACATATCTCTATCCAATAGACCTGGTTTAATGTGATTTGAAAATTGTTTTCTCTGTTTATTGAGCTTGAAATTCAGCAGAAAAAAAGGACTTGTGCTTTTATCCATACATAAGGCGAATAGACGAAGGCTACTCTGTAGTGAAACAATCAATCAACTGTACTTGTTAATKATCTCTGCCGGTTCACTGAACTGTAACAATCCCTATCTTGCCAGTAGCCTATTGCAAGTTTGAGTGTTTATGCTAATGTGTGTGTGCATGTGGGTGTAACTGAATTTGTGTGTTTGTGGGTGTGTGTGCGCACGTGCATGCTTAGGTGCATGCATTAATGCGTGCACACATGTCTCTGTCCAACTTCTTGACAATTGTAAAGTTGGTGTTGCAATATGCAGACATCTAGTGTCTAGGTTTGATGGGGAAAATAATTGGGTAATAGGGTAATAGGGTAACAAGGTTCTTCTAAGACAGATACTGTTGAGCAGATGTTCTGACGCACAAGCACCTGTCCTGAAGGACATCCCCACTGTGTTACACTACACAGCACTTGGAACTGGTGAGGACCGAGCTGGGAGGGTGTTTTATTAACTGTCATCTCAACTTTCTCCTCTTCGCTCCTATTAAGAAGGTCAAACGAGGGCTTTATAGTTTGATAAAATAGCTGTTGTGTGTCTGTCTGTGTGTTTCAGAAGAAGAACATCTATCGTACAGAATATCTTACCTCATTTCACGGTACAACACTCTCTGGGCAGTCGGTCTCTCCCCTGAAGCTGAAGTTGCAAATATGACACTGGAAATATGTTATATGGTTATTGGGAGATATGGCCTCATTCTGAATATCTATCCTCCTCTACTTTATATGACAACTGGGCTATAAAATACTTTCAATTTAACAGACCTCTGTTTCAGGTCTCTCTCTCTCTCTCTCTCTCTCTCTCTCTCTCTCTCTCTTCTCTCTCTCTCTTCTCTCTCTTCACACACACTTCTGTCTTCTCCTTGTTCTGTGGTGTGTGTGTGTGTGTGTGGTGTGTACTGTGTGGTGTTGTGTGTGTGTGTGCGTGCGTGCGTGCGTGCGTTGCGTGCGGGTGGTGTGTGTGTGTGTGTGTGTGTGTGTGTGTGGAGTGTGTGTGTGTGTGTGGCCGAATAGTAATCTTTTCAGACTGATAGCCTGGTTAATAGGCGAAGCCATTGGAGCCCATATAAGTTATATCTCCTCTGAGAAATGTATTACAGCAGTGTATGTGAGAGTGTGTGATATTTCATATCAAACTATGAGACAGCACATCTGAGTCCCTCTCAGTGAAGATTTAACACTGCATTGAGGGTTGTTTTTATTATGCATATGTGAACTGCCTGTAATGTATTTGACTTAAATGCATATTTGATCATTTAATTTMTCAATAAACCACAAAATCCATGACTTGAATGCCTTGAAATACACATTAGATAAATCCKAAAATTGTCTTGTGGTTCAGCAATATATGGCATATACCTCAGCTATAGGCTATTGTGTTCAAGGCAAATGAGGCCATATATTACTATAACTGCATTTCTGTATGTGACATTATGACCTCATGGTTTGACACATGAATCAGGCGCTGGCAGTTTATGGTTCTTTGAGGAATTCAATTCACAGATAGCCAAAATCAATTGGAGAGATAGTGGCATAAGTGTAATTGTCAAATGTTCGAATATTCAAGTTGTAAAATACGGAACGTTAAGGTATACATTATTTGCATTTCAAAATGGGAAAAAGTTGCAAATTCATAAGCAAATTCAATTCCTATCTCAGAATAACAGAAGATCTCTCTCTAATGGATCATCTTCATTTTCCTCCTGGACAGTAATTGCCATTTCTACATGCTTCAAATATAGAGCAGGGTGGCCTGAGCTGTGCAATGCTGAGGGGAGGCAGTCTAAGGATGGGAGGCAGTCCCTCAGGCAGCCCCTGAAAGACTGCCCCTTTGGCCAAAGAGTAATTTTGTTGTCAGAGAATGTAAGACCAGGATTACCCTCTGCTCCATACCTTTTAAATCCAATATCCAGTGTATGCATGCCGGAAGTAGCCTGTGTCTCAATGATGTAGTGAAATAATGTTACACGTGAAGTGGCCAGGTGAATAGAAACAAGTATTAGCATCTAGATGCGTATTCTGTTGTCGCCATGTGAAGAAATCTCAAAGAAACATGGAACAATATCAAACTTTTTACCACAATGTTAATAATAAACTGTAGATTAAAGATTAACCAAAGAGTGCGCTGAGATTCGGGAAGCAAGTACAGGGAGTGAGTGTTTTAATAAAGAAATAAACAAAACAATAACCACGAACCACAAACACCACACTGACATGAAACAGAGTCCATAACACCTGAGGAAAGAACCAAGTGGAGTGACAGATATAGGGGAGATAATCAAGGAGGTGATGGAGTCCAGGTGAGTGTCATGAGATGGAGATGGCCGCCTCGCTTCGCGTTCCTTGGAAAATATGCAGTATTTTGTTTTTTTATGTGTTATTTCTTACATCGGTACCCCAGGTAATCTTAGGTTTCATTACATACAGTCGGGAGGAACTACTGAATATACGATTAACGTCAACTCATCATCGTTCCTACCAGGAATATGACTTTCCCGAAACGGATCCAGTGTTTTGCCTTCCACCCAATACAATGGATTCTGATCCCAGCCGGCGACCCTGTGCGACGCCGTAAAAGGGGCAAACGAGGCGGTCTCTGGCCAGGCTTCGGAGACGGGCACATCGCGCTCCACTCCCTAGCATACTACTCGCCAATGTCCAGTCTCTTGACAATAAGGTTGATGAAATCCGAGCACGGGTAGCATTCCAGAGAGACATTGTAAATGTTTTCTTCCCTGGGGTGAAGGAGAGGACAAAATGCAGCGTAGCCATGTGCCAACATGTTTAATTATAAGAACAAGTGAACACTACAAACAACTTACAAAATAACAAACGTGCAAAACCGATACAGACCTATCTGGTGCAGAACACAAACACAGAGACAGGTAACAACCACCCACAACGAACACAGTGAAACAACCTACCTAAATATGACTCTTAATTAGAGGAACGCAAAACACCTGCCTCTAATTAAGAGCCATACCAGGCAACCCTAAACCAACATAGACACCACAACATAGAATGCCACCCAAACTTCACGCCCTGACCATCACACACATACAAAACAACAAGAAACAGGTCAGGAACGTGACAGAACCCCCCCTCAAGGTGCGAACGCCGGGCGCACGCAGCACAAAGTCCAGGGGAGGGTCTGGGTGGCATCTGACCACGGTGGTGCTCAGGCTCCGGACGCTGTCCCACACCACCATAGTCACTCCCCGCTTCTGTATCCCCTCCCAATGACCACCCTCCCAACTAAAACCAACCTAAATGAAGGGGCAGCACCGGATAGGGGCAGCACCGGGATAAGGGGCAGCACCGGGATAAGGGGCGGCAGGTTCCTGGCTGAGGAACTCTGGCAGGTCCTGGCTGAGGGACTCTGGCAGGTCTGGCTGAGGGACTCTGGCAGGTCCGGGCTGAGGACTCTGGCAGGTCCGGGCTGAGGGACTCTGGCAGGTCCGGGCTGAGGGACTCTGGCAGGTCCGGGCTGAGGGACTCTGGCAGGTCCGGGCTGACGGAAGGCTCTGGCTGATCCGGTCTGGCGGAAGGCTCTGGCTGATCCGGTCTGGCGGAAGGCTCTGGCTGATCCGGTCTGGCGGAAGGCTCTGGCTGATCCGGTCTGGCGGAAAGGCTCTGGCTGATCGGTCTGGGCGGAAGGCTCTGGTGATCCGGTCTGGCGGAAGGCTCTAGCGGCTCCTGTCTGGCGGACGGCTCTAGCGGCTCCTGTCTGGCGGACGGCTCTGTAGGCTCATGGCAGACGGGCGGCTTTGCAGCTCTATGGCAGACGGGCGCTTTGCAGGCTCATGGCAGACGGACAGTTCAGACGGCGTAGGGCAGACGGGCAGTTCAGAACGCCGCTGGGCAGACGGGCAGTTCAGGCGCCGCTGGGCAGACGGGCAGTTCAGGCGCCGCTGGGCAGGACGGCAGACTCTAGCCGGCTGAGACGACTGTAGGCCTGGTGCGTGGTACCGGAACTGGAGGTACCGGGCTAAGGACATGCACCTTCAGGCTAGTGCGGGGAACAACAACAGGGCACACTGGACTCTCGTGGCGCACTCTAGGCCTGGTGCGTGGTACCGGAACTGGAGGTACCGGGCTGAGGGCACGCACCTCAGGCGAGTGCGGGGAGAAGGAACAGGGCTCTGGAGATGCACTGGAAGCCTGGTGCGTGGTGTAGGCACTGGGGTACTGAGCTGGGGTGGGAAGGTGGCGCCGGATATACTGAACGTGAAGGAGGACACGTGCTCTTGAGCACCGAGCCTCCCCAACCTTACCAGGTTGAATGGTCCCCGTAGCCCTGCCAGTGCGGCGAGGTGGAATAGCCCGCACTGGGCTATGCAGGGCGAACCGGGGACACCACCTGTAAGGCTGGTGCCATGTTCGCCGGCCGAGGAGACGTACTGGAGACCAGATACGTTGGGCCGGCTTCATGGCACTCGGCTCGATCCCAACCTAGCCCTCCAGTGCGGCAAGGTGGAATAGCCCGCACTGGGCTAAGCACGCGTACTGGGGACACCGTGCGCTTTACCGCATAACACGGTGTCTGACCAGTACGACGCTCTCTCACTCCACGGCAAGCCCGGGGAGTTTGGCTCAGGTATCCAACCGGCTTCGCCACACTCCCTTTAGCCCCCCCCCCCAATAAATTTTTGGGTGAGCCTCTCGGGCTTCCAGCCTCTCTTACGTGCTGCCCTCCTCAATCCACCGCTCCTGGGCTGTGGCTGCCTCCTTCACCTCCGAGAGCGGCGATTCTCTCCAACCCTTCCCCAGGGTCCTTTTCCGTCCATGATCTCCCAAGACCATTCCTCCTGTGTCCAGTAGTCCTGTGTACTGGGCCGCTGCTGCTCCCGTTGCTACGCCTGCTTGGTCCTGGTTTGGTGGGTGGTTCTGTAAAGGTTTTCTTCCTGGGGTGAAGGAGAGGACCAAATGCAGCGTAGCCAGTGCTCAACATGTTAAATTATAAGAACAGTGAACACTACAAACAACTTACAAAATAACAAACGTGCAAAACCGATACAGACCTATCTGGTGCAGAACACAAACACAGAGACAGGTAAACCAACCACAAACGAACAAAAGTGAAACAACCTACCTAAATATGACTCTTAATTAGAGGAACGCAAAACACTGCCTCTAATTAAGAAGCCATACCAGGCAACGCTAAACCAACATAGAAACACACAACATAGAATGCCCACACCAAAACTCACGCCCCTGACCATCACAACCATACAAAACAACAGAAAACAGGTCAGGAACGTGACAGACATCAGGGATTGCAACGTGCTCTGCTTCACGGAAAAATGGCTAACTCAAGAGACGCTAACGGAGTCGGTGCAGCCAGCTGGTTTCTTCATGCATCGCGCCGACAGAAACAAACATCTTTCTGGTAAGAAGAGGGGCGGGGGGGTATGCCTTATGATTAACGAGACGTGGTGTGATCATCATAACAACACACAGGAACTCAAGTCATTCTGTTCACCTGATCTAGAACTCCTCACAATCAAATGTCGACCCGCATTATCTACCAAGGGAATTCTCTTCGGTCATAATCACAGCCGTATATATTCCCCCCAAGCAGACACATCGATGGCCCTGAACGAACTTTATCTGACTCTTTGTAAACTGGAAACCACACACCCTGAGGCTGCATTCATCGTAGCTGGGGATTTTAACAAGGCTAATCTAAAACAAAACTCCCTAAATTCTATCAGCATATCGATTGTGCTACCAGGGCTGGAAAAACCCTAGACCATTGTTATACTAATTTCCGCGACGCATATAAGGCCCTCCCCCGCCCCCCTTTCGGAAAAGCTGACCACGACTCCATTTTGTTGATTCCAGCCTACAAACAGAAACTAAAACAACAAGCTCCCGCGCTCAGGTCTGTTCAACGCTGGTCCGACCAATCTGATTCCACGCTTCAAGACTGCTTCGATCACGCGGATTGGAATATGTTCCGCATTGCGTCCAACAACAATATTGACGAATATGCTGATTCGGTGAGCGAGTTCATTAGGAAGTGCATTAACGATGTCGTACCCACAGCAACGATTAAAACATTCCCAAACCAGAAACCGTGGATTGACGGCAGCATTCGCGTGAAACTGAAAGCGCGAACCACTGCTTTTACCAGGGCAAGGTGACCGGAAGCATGACCGAATACAAACAGTGTAGCTATTCTCTCCGCAAGGCAATCAAACAGGCTAAGTCCAGTACAGAGACAAAATCGAGTCGCAATTCAACAGCTCAGACACAAGAGGTATGTGGCAGGGTCTACAGTCAATCACGGATTACAAAAGAAAACCAGCCCCGTCGCGGACCAGGATGTGTCTTGCTCCAGACAGGCTAAACAACTTTTTTGCCCGCTTTGAGGACAATACAGTGCCACTGACACGGCCCCTACCAAAACCTGCGGGCTCTCCTTCACTGCAGCCGGGTGAGTAAAACATTTAAACGTGTTAACCCTCGCAAGCTGCAGGCCCAGACGGCATTCCCAGCCGCGTCCTCAGAGCATGCGCAGACCAGCTGGCTGGTGTGTTTACGGACATATTCAATCAATCCTTATCCCAGTCTGCTGTTCCCACATGCTTCAGAGGGCCACCATTGTTCCTGTTCCCAAGAAAGCTAAGGTAACTGAGCTAAACGACTACCGCCCCGTAGCACTCACTTCCGTCATCATGAAGTGCTTTGAGAGACTAGTCAAGGACCATATCACCTCCACCCTACCGGACACCCTAGACCCACTCCAATTTGCTTACCGACCCAATAGGTCCACAGACGACGCAATCGCAACACACTGCACACTGCCCTAACCCATCTGGACAAGAGGAATACCCATGTGAGAATGCTGTTCATCGATTACAGCTCAGCATATAACACCATAGTACCCTCCAACTCGTCATCAAGCTCGAGACCCTGGGTCTCGACCGCGCCCTGTGCAACTGGGTCGGACTTCCTGACGGGCCGCCCCCAGGTTGGTGAGGGTAGGTAACAACATTCCACCCCGCTGATCCTCAACACTGGGGCCCCACAAGGGTGCGTTCTGACCCTCTCCTGTACTCCCTGTTCACCCACGACTGCGTGGCCATGCACGCTCCAACTCAATCATCAAGTTTGCGGATGACACTACAGTGGTGGCTTGATTACCAACACGACGAGACGGCCTACAGGGAGGAGGTGAGGGCCCTCGGAGTGTGGTGTCAGGAAAATAACCTCACACACTCAACGTCACAAAACAAAGGAGATGATTGTGGACTTCAGGAAACAGCAGAAGGGAGCACCCCCCTATCCACATCGACGGGTCAGTAGTGGAGAAGGTGGAAAGTTTTAAGTTCCTCGGTGTAGCACATCACGGACCAAACTGAATTGGTCCACCCACACAGACAGCGTCGTGAAGAAGGCGCAGCAGCGCCTCTTCAACCTCAGGAGGCTGAAGAAATTCGGCTTGTCACCAAAAGCACTCACAAACTTCTACAGATGCCCAATCGAGAGCATCCTGTCGGGCTGTATCACCGCCTGGTACGGCAACTGCTCCGCCCACAACCGTAAGGCTCTCCAGAGGGTAGTGAGGTCTGCAGAACGCACCACCGGGGGCAAACTACCTGCCCTCCAGGACACCTACACCACCCGATGTCACAGGAAGGCCATAAAGATCATCAAGGACAACAACCACCCAAGCCACTGCCTGTTCACCCCGCTATCATCCAGAAGGCGAGGTCAGTACAGGTGCATCAAAGCAGGGACCGAGAGACTGAAAAACAGCTTCTATCTCAAGGCCATCAGACTGTTAAACAGCCACACTAACATTTAGCGGCCGCTGCCAACATACCGACTCAACTCCAGCCACTTTAAAAATGGGATTGATGAAATTATGTAAAAATGTACCACTAGCCACTTTAAACAATGCCACTTAATATAATGTTTACATACCCTACATTACCCATCTCATATGTATATACTGTACTCTATATCATCTACTGCATCTTGCCATCTTTATGTAATACATGTACCACTAGCCACTTTAAACTATGCCACTTTATGTTTACATACCCTACAGTACTCATCTCATATGTATATACCGTACTCTATACCATCTACTGCATCTTGCCTATGCCGTTCTGTACCACCACTCATTCATATATCTTTATGTACATATTCTTTATCCCTTTACACTTGTGTGTGTATAAGGTAGTAGTTGTGGAATTGTTAGGTTAGATTACTTGTTGGTTATTACTGCATTGTCGGAACTAGAAGCACAAGCATTTCGCTACACTCGCATTAACATCTGCTAACCATGTGTATGTGACTAARAAAATTTGATTTGATTTGATTTGATTTGATTTGGATAATCAGCAGCCTGATGACCTAGAGGCAGGAGAGGGAGTATACGTGACATTAACTTTGTTCAACCGAATGCCATTTTCCCAATTCCCATATTGTGCACAATGTTATAACAAATATAATCCTTAAGAGTCTATTGACGCACCCGTGCTTCAATCTAAGTAACATAATGAAAAAGTCCCCATAAAAATCTGTCCGTTTAAACTAACATTTCTGTTTTTTAGCATGGGCTGCGTCTCAATCCAGGCATCCGCATATGTCGGCCTTCCCAGACCCAGCGGCAGAACGAATCAGTTGGACTGGGGACACGTTTTTTCACTGGACCTCCTATGTGTGCAGAAGCTTGTGAGTTCACACTTTTTTAAATGGCTGTAATAGTAAAGACCATAGGCAGCTCCTGAGTTTCAATTTTGGGGAAGCTTACAATTTATCTTACCATTTCTACCGATATGCCAACACAATCTCACACTCAATTCATGCAAATATATACAAAAAAACATTTCAGCAGATTTCATGCATTTTTGTGTAGCTTAATTCGTGTGTAAAGACACACAATTGTGCGACTTAATTCATAGGAAAATACAAATTAGTGTGCGACTTCATTCATAAGAAAATACATTTTTGGGGCAAGTTTCGGGAAACAATCTTTTGAAGGTTATTAGAGCAATGCTTGATGGGCAATGGTGTTCTACACTGCACATTTATTTATATTAAAAGCAAACGTGTTAACAACCCAATATATTTGATCAACCAGGTTGTCACCGAAATAATTATAACAGTAGCCTTACGTTTTTTAATMATTTTTTATTAATGCCAATACTGTTTTCTATGGTTGTTTTAACTTAATACTCTGGGATACTAGTGCACTTGTAGTCAGAAAGGCAATTTTTTTGTGTAGGCCTACACGGTATTCTTCATAATGCATTTCAGATTTTGTGGAGAAGTGTAGAATTTACCTGTTTGTGTCATGTGACAGGAAGCAGTTTCAGAAGCGAAGCCATGTGCAGTGTTGCCAATTTAGTGACTTTGTCGCTATATTTAGCGAGTCTTCAGACCCCTCTAGCGACAAATTTTCAAAAAAGCGACTAGGGACTTTTTCTGGTGCTATGGAGACTTGGATACTCTGAAGTGAAAGCACGTATCATTCTTACTCTTCTCAACGAGCAGCGGGTGCTGCCGTGGGCCCCACTCCCGCACTCACAAGCGGCCCAGTCATCGGAGATGTTCACCCCTCCGCATCCAGACTGTAAATAAATTGCGCATGCAGGAAGCCGCCGCTAGCTGATCCCGCCCTGGCTTACATTWAAAAAAARTATTAACCTGAATTAGGGCCAGACTAGTTACCATATTTATTTTCACATTGCCATTGATAGTTTTTTTCAATTGTCTCTTTTTGGTCCATTTAGATTGTTAATGTAGATTATATATGTAACGGATGTGAAATGGCTAGCTAGTTAGCGGTGGTGCGCGCTAATAGCCTTTCAATAGGTTACGTCACTTGCTCTGAGACCTTGAAGTAGTGTTTCCCCTTGCTCTGCAAGAGCCGCGGCCTTCGTGGAGTGATGGGTAACGATCCTTCGTGGGCGACCGTTGTTGATGTGTGCAGAGGGTCCCTGGTTCGTGCCCGGGTCTGATAAGGCTGCGAAGGTTCAACTGAGATAGGAACAATATCACACCTGAACTTGGTTAAAATAATTGTTTAATTCAAAAGTTAATAAATGGCAAATGCAATTTCCGTATATATATATATATAAGCTCAGTTACGAAGCACAGCAGCAGATCCTGAACGAGTCAAATGTGCAAGACAACTCACTCAGATGGAGCACTTCCTAGAGTTCATGCAGAAAATGCTCATCAATGACCATGCAGAGGTAGCTCCACCACTTCAGGAAGGTCAAAAATGCTGGTACCTCCCTTCGTTTGGAGTCTCCTTCAATGATGAACTCCTCACAGACCCAGATCTCAACAACAGCCTTCTGGGAGTACACAAGAGGTTAGGAAAGAACCCATGGCCATCACTGCTGATATCCAGCACATGTTCCACTGCTTCGTGGTGAGGGAGGAGACTTCCTCCGCTTCCTGTGGTATCGCAACAATGACCCCAACTATGACATTGTTCCCTGCTGTTGCCATATACGGCCTAAAAGCTGCCAAGGAAGAAGAGGATGACTTTGGCCGCGATGTGAGAAGGTTCCCGAACGTGAGTTCTATGTTGATGACGCACTGAAGTCTCCACCCCCTCCAGGTGTCGCTTATTTTCCCCAGTGTATTTATCCCTGTGTTTCCTGTCTCTCTGTGCCACTTTGCCTTGTATGTTTAGTTAAGTCAACCAGCGTGTTTTTCCCGTACTCCTTTTCTATTCTCTTTTTATAGACCTCCCGGTTCTGACCCCTGCCTGACTCTGGACTACTTTCCTGCCTGCCTGATCATCATCCTGCCTGCCCTGACCTTGATTCTGCCTATCCTTTGGTACCTATTGGACTCTGATCTGGTTTTGACCTTTTTGCCTGTCCACGACCATTCTTTTGCCTACCCCTTTGGATTAATAAACATTGTAAGACTCATCTGCCTCCTGTGTCTGCATCTGGGTCTCGCCTTGTGCCTTGATAAAAAAGGGTTTATTTACAACCTCTGGGGTAGAAAATGTTTGGGYAAAGTGGTATAGGAGAGTCTGACATATAACCACTGACTTGCGTTCAGTCTTTGCCAATGAGAACCAAGAGGGGTCTAACTTCATCCTTCATGACAGTGAAAGGCCTCGATTCTAGGCCGTAGGAAATCCTACATCCATCTCATTAGATCAGAACAGGATGGATCAACAGTGATTCCTTTTACTAGTTTGCATCCTAAAAAAAGGATAGTTGTGTTTTGCTGCATAACACACTTTACATTATTTGTCTACCAATATGATGTGGATCATTGTCAGGTTATTTGATATACGCTTCAGTACCAAAAGAACACCATGGTTGTAAACACTTTAAACAGGTAGTTTGTAAATGTGTAGAATGTGTTTGTTTTGGGTCCAAGCTGCCACCAATGTAGAGTAAGAAATTGAAAGCTGCAACAGGGACTCTAACCAGGGCTCATAAGTGGCAAAGTGAGCTCTTAACGGCCTTTGCCCTGAAAGCCTAGTAGGCCTCTGGGCAGAGGCAGTAGGCCTATAATGCTGGCATATGCCTTGTTACAGTAGCATAAGTATATAACATGATTGACACGACCGTAATAATCATCATGAAACMGCCTTGGAAGTGCCATAAGTGTAAGCCAACATAATTCATTATTTAACATTTACCTGTTTAACTGCATTGATATGGTTATATTGATCATAGTCCAGACTCGTTATAGTTGCAAATAACATGATGTTGCACTTTTTGCAGGTCTTCTGTTTCCCCACATTTATTGATGAATTAATTTCCCATCATTAAAATGTATCCCCAATACCCAATGAAATACATTCACCGATACCACAAAAATAACTGACAAATACAGCTTTTTACTCCAATCTGGCAACCCCCCATAAAACCCGGCATAGCACGAGTATCCAAAAGTATTAAGTGAAAACAGCATTGGCATTAATATAAAATTAAAATAAACATAAGGCTACTGTTATATTATATATATTTCGGTGACAACCTGGTTGATTAACAATATTGGGTTGTTAACACGTTTGTTTTTATGTAAATAAATGTGGGACGCAAAAAAGGCAGTGTAGAACACCATTGGCCTGCGCCAGTGAGCTCGGGACAGAAAGCTGTTTTTTATGACGTTTCCACTGGATATATGGGATCATGATTTCTTGCTCTTTCACACGGCTAGTTGATATAATGTTGCAAGTTCGCTAGAGACAACATCATCAGGCCTGAAGTAATGACACGGCTTGGTGATTATCAAGTCCGGGATTGTTGGGATGATTTTTCAAATACTGAGTAACTATCATTCAGAATGGATGTTGAAWAACAGACTTCGTTMACTTGTGTGCTGTGAAAAACAGACTTCGTTGACTTGTGTGCTGCGAAGAAATTATTAGTGGTGTAGGTACGTGATTTAGACAATCAGAAATCAGACTTTGTCAAATAGGCACTTTCCTACAAATGCATGCATTCTGGAGAGAGACACACAATATCTTCACCACACACCCCTCCCCTTCTTCTTTATGCAACATTTTCAATTATACTTAAGACACATCTTCACACATATTTTAGACGCTTTTCACTGACAGCCGCGACTCAATCAGCTAGACATATTGCGACGCGCACTTCCCAAATCGGGGGCTCCCTAAAAATAATACAGGTGATATATTTTGTTGATACCTAAAGGGGTCCTAAATTTTTTTATCAAACGGTAAATGATCCATTATATGACCATCTTAAAACTATTCCATGTGTTAGCTTAATAGACCCCCCCCAACCGCTTAGACCTTTAGAGCTCAGAGATCTAAGTTGTATAATAACCTTTTTATTGGTTCTTTAGATTCAAGTAGATTTTTAGGAGAGAGAAGTGACTGCTGTGTTTCAGAAGAACATGATTATACGGAATTGCCTTTGACCTMGACATGGAGACTTTTAAAGAGCGGCCATATTGGAACATTTGAACATTTTCATCATTTGATATGGCTTACTCTTAGGAAATCGGCCAGCTCTTGACTAACAGATCATAGTTAATCTGGCTATAGTGGCAGTTTGACCACGGGAGTGGTCATCATCAGTCATTTATATGTCAAGGAGAAGGGGACAGTGGGCCTAACACTGGCAACAGTACAAAAGGCATGATGAATGGAGGTTGAACGGACTGCTGATCCTTTAACTGAAGGATGACACTTGGAAATGAATGCAGACAAAAATCGTATTTCCCAAATGTCAAGAGATACGTAACCTCACTCCATCTGGACTGTTTATTGATGTCTTTTAATCAAGCACAGACACAGTCTATCTTAGACGGATCAGGCTTCCCAAAATCTTGAGACGCACCACAGTATTGTTCAGAAGTCCAAATACTATTGATGTTGTTGATACTATTGATACAAAACAGTATAAAACTTTCATTCATTTCATGGGCTTTTTCTGCAGTTCTGTATTTTGGAGGGCCYTTAGTTACATCCAAATTCTAACATATTTATTTGCTTAGTCGAGAGAATTGTACCCTTACTTCCCTCACCTCCAGATGGTAGCAGTACTCTCTGAGATTCTGGTCATAATTCCCCCAACATTGTGTTATCTGTGGTCCATAAATTACCATAGATGAACATGCCGACTGAGCATCTGTCATGGGATACTTTACAGGCAAGATAAACCACATTTCTAGGATTTGCAGAAAGTATAGAACTTTAATCTTAACTCTGGAGTTGAYTTAAAGATTTATGTTCCTCTCCTCGATTTTCTGCTTTCCTAGTACCCTGCACAGTGAATAATGCTTCCCGGATCTGCAGCGTGTGTTTCTGCGTGTGTGTGCGTGTGTGTGCGTACATGTGTGCTTGTGTGAGGTAGCGAGACTGCATACATTGACTGTGCTGTCGGTTTGCTTTTCCTCTTCCTCCCATCTCCCTATAACAGTGGAGGCTCCTCAGATGAGGAAGGGGAGAACAATCCTTATCAGTGAATTTCATAAAAAGAAAATAGTGAAACATTTACGTAGTTATCCTTTTTAGATATAACTGAACTAAATATATTCACGTCACCAAATAATTGATTAAAACACACTGTTTTGCGATGAAGGTCTGCAGTAGCCTCAACAGATAGAGAGAGAGAGACACAGCTGTATGTGAGCTCACATTTTTCAACATGTTTTTTACAAAAGGACAGATTTGGAGTTAGATAAACATGGATTTTTTGGCAGGGGCATATGCAGGATGCTACCCTCCACAGCTTGGCCTTCACTCCAGATCAAAACCTACAACCTAATTTTGGCCAAAATTAACCGGAGAGATTACTGCTACCAAGGTTTCATTTTTCCAAGCTATACGGAGGGTACTCTAGCAAACAAACAGCAGAGACCTGAGGACACCATCCTGTAAGGTTTGACACTGGTAGACGAGAAGCAGGTACAGGGAGTACATTTAATACATGGAACAGGACAGGACAGGACAGCGTCTGGACATGAACACATAACGACATTAATGCTGACACAGGGAACAAACGGGTGAGCAGACAGTTATAGACAGGGCAATTAACAAAGGGAAGGAGTCCAGGTGAGTCCAATGAGCGCTGCTGCATGTAATTAGGGTGACAGGTGTACGTAATGAAGGGCAGCCTGGCACCCTTGAGCGCCAGAGAGGGAGAGCGGTAGCAGGCGTGACAGTACCCCCCCCCTCTAGGGGCGCCACCCGGCGTCCCACCTGGGCGAGCCTGACGGGCCGGCCGAGGCATGGGCGCTGGACAAGCCGGTTGGAACGTAGAAACCCGACAATCCGGCTGAGGCGTGGGAGCCTGATGGGCCGGCTGAAGCATGACGTGGGGTGGGCGCCTGCCGAGCCCACCGAGGCAAGAAGACCTCTCGAGCCAGCTAAGGTGTGGAAGCCTGACGAGCTAGCTGAGGCACCCCCGGTTCCCTCGGCGACGACATCTGGATCCGACGTCACCAACCAAAACAAAAACAAAAAAACTCCCTGATGCTTCTTTTAGTGGTCAGTATTCTGTAAGGATCGACGCTGGTAGACGAGAAGCAGGTACAGGGAGTGAACATTTATTACAACGGACATGGAACAGGACAGGACAGGACAGCATGAGTCCAATGAGTGCTGCTGCGCGTAATGATGGTGACAGGTGTGCGTAATGAAGGGCAGCCTGGCGCCCTCGAGCACCAGAGTGGGAGAGCAGGAGCAGGCGAGACACCATCCAACCTGGAACTGAGCCAGCTCAAATGCTGATTGTTGCTTCATACCGAAAATGGCAGTTCTAAATAAGCATTCTAAATAAGTGTTCCAATCACACCGCTTTGATCTTACACTACAGGGACCACTGTAGAATGATGACAACCGTGTGTTGGTACGTGTGAAAAGGTTAAGGAAGAGTGTTTTGAATACTGATGTTAACCTTAATGGTTATAACCTTTTACGGCAAGACAGATCTTCCAGAGGTGTGGGAGTAGGCAATCTTTACCAAGGATCACCTTCAGTGTTCGGTTGTCTCCACCAAGTCTGTCCCCAAACAATTTGATTCGTTGGTTATAAGCATTAAACTTTCAAATAGCTCTTTGTTGACTGGGTGCTATCATCCTCCATCAGCAAAGGCCTATACCCTACCTGACCTAAGCTCTCTCCTGGCCCCTTACACTAAGACTGAATTTGTCCTGCTAGGTGACCTAAATTTGGACATGCTTAAACCACCTGACCAAGTCCTAAAGCAATGGGACTCCCTAAATCTTTCTCAGATCATTACCAATCCCACAAGTTATGACTCCAAACTAGAGGTCGACCGATTATGATTTTTCAATGCCGATACCGATACCGATTATTGGAGGACAAAAAAAGCCGATACCGATTAATCGGCCGATTTATTTATTTTTTTAAATGTTTTTTTTATATACACTGCTCAAAAAAATAAAGGGAACACTTAAACAACACAATGTAACTCCAAGTCATTCACACTTCTGTGAAATCAAACTGTCCACTTAGGAAGCAACACTGATTGACAATAAATTTCACATGCTGTTGTGCAAATGGAATAGACAAAAGGTGGAAATTATAGGCAATTAGCAAGACACCCCCAATAAAAGAGTGGTTCTGCAGGTGGTGACCACAGACCACTTCTCAGTTCCTATGCTTCCTGGCTGATGTTTTGGTCACTTTTTGAATGCTGGCGTGCTTTCACTCTAGTGGTAGCATGAGACGGAGTCTACAACCCACACAAGTGGCTCAGGTAGTGCAGCTCATCCAGGATGGCACATCAATGCGAGCTGTGGCAAGAAGGTTTGCTGTGTCGGTCAGCGTAGTGTTCAGAGCATGGAGGCGCTACCAGGAGGACAGGCCAGTACATCAGAGACGTGGAGGAGGCCGTAGGAGGCAACAACCCAGCAGCAGGACCGTACCTCCGCCTTTGTGCAAGGAGGAGCACTGCCAGAGCCCTGCAAAATGACTTCCAGCAGGCCACAAAATGTGCATCAAAATGGGTATACACGGGTATCAAAATGTCGAGGCGGTTTAAGCCTGCACGAAACACAGACCTTATTTGAAGTAGATCAAGACATTCTCTATGAAGACATGAACGGTAAATAACGAAGGAACCCCTTTCAAATTCAGCCGCAAGTTATTACAGGAATTATAACGCGTCGACCATTTCTCTCTAAACCATATACCTTTGACTAATCCGGAAACTATCACCTCGAAAACAAAACGTTTATTCCGTTCCGATATTTTATCTAACGGGTGGCATCCATGAGTCTAAATATTCCTTTACATTGCACAACCTTCAATGTTGTCATAATTACGTAAAATTCTGGCAAATTAGTTCGCAAAGAGCCAGGCGGCCCAAACTGTTGCATATACCCTGACTCCGCGTGCAATGAAACGCAAGAGAAATGACACAATTTCACCTGGTAATATTGCCTGCTAACTGGATTTCCTTTAGCTAAATTATGCAGGTTTAAAAATATATACTTGTGTATTGATTTTAAGAAAGGCATTGATGTTTATGGTTAAGTACACATTGGAGCAATGACAGTCATTGATTGATTGTTTTTTATAAGATAAGTTTAATGCTAGCTAGCAACTTACCTTAGCTTACTGCATTCGCTAACAGGCAGGCTCCTCGTGGAGTGCAATGTAATCAGGTGTTAGAGCATTGGACTAGTTAACTGTAAGGTTGCAAGATTGGWTCCCCCGAGCTGACAAGGTTAAAATTCTGTCGTTCTGCCCCTGAACGAGGCAGAACGTTCCTAGGCCGTCATTGAAAATAAGAAGGTGTTCTTAACTGACTTGCCTAGTTAAATAAAGATTAAATAAAGGTGTAAAAAAAGAAAAAAAATATATATATATCGGCGCCCAAAAATACCGATTTCCGATTTGTTATGAAAACTTGAAATCGGCCATTCCGATTAATCGGTCGACCTCTACTCCAAACACCCAYAAAAGGCTACTGTCCTCAACGTTATCCTCACACATAATCCTGATAGGTATCAGTCTGGTGTTTTCTGTAATGACCTAGGTGATCACTGTTTTACAGCCTGTGTTCGTAATGGTTGCTCAGTGAAACGACCTGATTTGTCATAGACGCTTGCTAAAWATCTTTAATGAGCAAGCCTTCTTTCATGAACTGGCCTCTGTAAAATMATATAGAATCAGCTTGATCACCTCCGTCGAAGACGCTTGGACCTTCTTTTTTAATATTTTCAGTGAAATTGTTAGCAAACACGCCCCAATAAAGAAAATGAGAATTAAAAACAGGTTCAGCCCCTGGTTCAACCGTGATCTTGCAGAGTTACTCCACCTCAAGAATTGCATTTGGCAAAAGGCTCAGCACCAATCCAGAAATCTGGCAGTGGCTTCTGATTAAGTTACATTTTCACAGAACCGCTTGTTGCAATTTCGATGAGGCTCTCTTGTTCAGTTATCAGTAAGTGGACTGGAGGCAGGGCATGAAAGGGATAATGAATCCAGTTGTTTGTGTCATCCGTTTCGGGAAAGTACCTGCGTAATTGTGTACCCAACTAACTCAGGTGCTTCGCTATATCACATTTGACATTGTCCGCAAGCTTGAGTTCATTTTCACACAAAAAAATCATACAATAATGGAAAGACCTGTGTTTTGTCCTTGTTAATYCAGACAGAGAAGAGCTCCAACTTCTTAATCATAGCCTKAATTTTTTCCCGCACATTGAATATAGTTGCGAAGAGTACCTGTAATCCTAGATTCAGATCATTCAGGCGAGAAAAAACATCACCCAGATAGGCCAGTCGTGTGAGAAACTCGTCATCATGCAAGCYGTCAGACAAGTGAAAATTATGGTCAATAAAGAAAACTTTAAGCTCGTCTCTCAATTTAAAAAAAAAAGTGTCAATACTTTGCCCCTTGATAAACAGCGCACTTCTGTATGTTGTAAAAGCGTTACATGATCGCTGCCCATTATCATTGCATAGTGCAGAAAATACACGAGAGTTCAGGGGCCTTGCTTTCACAAAGTTAACCATTTTGACTGTAGTGTCCAAAACGTCTTTCAAGCTGTCAGGCATTCCCTTGGCAGCAAGAGCCTCTCAGTGGATGCTGCAGTGTACCCAAGTGGTGTCGGGAGAAACTGCTTGCACACTCGTTACCACTCCACTATGTCTCCCTGTCATGGCTTTTGCGCATTCAGTACAGATAGCAACACTAGCAGCAGCTACATTTGACTACATATGGACCGTTAGTGGAATTCCCGCGAGAGAGTAACAGTTAATGTGATTGYATGTTAATTATTTGACTAGGCTACCTGTATTTGACATTGTGTTGTTATTTCGCTGAACACTATATGGTTTAATTTCACAGGTAGTTTCTGTCCTCCTCTGGGTACATTGTCTTCAATACAAAACTTATGAGGCTCATGGTTCCTACCCCCTTCCATAGACTTACACAGTAATTATGACAACTTCCCGGAGGACGTCCTTCAACCTATCAGAGCTCTTGCAGCATGAACTGACATGTTGTCCACCCTATGAAAGGATCAGAGAATGAATCTGGTACTGAAAGCACAGCTAGTTAGCACTGAAGTGCACAAKATTTGGTGAGCAGTTTACTCAAAAACAGCGAAAGACAATAGTTGAACAGTTTTGAACAAATTCATTTCTTAACAAATTAAGGAGAAGAAAGAGAGAGGGAGCGCTAGTTATATTTCATTGTATTTTTTTGTTGACTTTCACTTTACACTTTCAGCCATTGAATACAGCTATCTAGTTTAGCCTACTCAAACGCCCAGCTCAAACAGAGAGGTTTGCTATGTTAGCTAGCTGGCTATGGCTATCCAACACTGGAACTCTTCCAAGTCAAGATAAGCTTTTGGTTTTATACATTTATTGTCACCAGGGCCCCCCAGTGTAACTGCTAAACTGCTTGCTGGCTCTACACTTTACTGCATGATTGTAGCGGGTTTACTAACGCATTAGTTCTAGTAGCTACGACAATGTCGGTAGGCTGTGTGTAGCAGTTAYCAGTTATGATATGAAGGTTTGGCTTGGAAAGTTTTTTTTACCTGGTCACAGACAGCTGATTTGTTGTGCACTGAAGTCCACAAGCAAAGGAAAAAGGTGAGAGGAGGAAAACGCGTAAAAGGAACTCTACAACAAGCAAAATGATCATGTAGCTGCCATGAAAGTTAACTGTGTTTGCGTGGGGGTGGATTTTTTTTCTTAAGCAAACGGAACTAAATATGTGATAAACATACCTTAATTTGTCCAATAGAAACTCTCGTCTGCAACTGTTGGACTGTGCAAGAGTGTGCAAGGCAGTATTGAATGTGTCACTGTCTGTCACCTTGATTACTCTTATTTTTCTCTCGACCTGTGCACCTACTTTGTAAACTTTCATTCATAGGCRAGGTTGTAGCAACCTCATGATGGGTATAGGGYAAAATATTGTATCGTGTAGTAGCCTAAACCTATCAACGTTACATTGAGCTAGCTGGTGAATGGAATATGAATGACAGTCATCCAATATGCTGAAATAAGGCCATGCTCATTAAAAGAAATTGCCCTCCCTCATCTTAAACATCACCGACTGCCACTGACCTTTAAAATAGGGAGGAGTAAACAAAACAACCTCTTAATATACAGTATATGAGGGTCAGTTGCCGGTCAGTTGTGTTCATCAGATCTCAGTAGATGACTGAAGTGTTCCCGCTATAAATTACGTGCAGCTTATAAAGGCTTAATWAAGACTTCATAAAGCTTACCTAAACACTATATACATGTGTTACAAATCATCTATAACTGTATGTCATGCTTTATAAAGGGTTCATAAATGTGGCATAACTGTATGACATAACCACCAATGTCAAATGTGACATAACCCACTATGTCAAATATGACAATAAGTCACATTGGATAAAAGCGTTGGCTACATTTTCTATATTATATTACTTAAAAATATTTCTAGGATGACCTAACTGCTTTCCCTCTTGGGTGCATAGTCAATATTGGACCTGACCTCAACGTTCCCCAAAATCCTGTGCTGTATGATGACACACACTCTAAACTGCAGTCATGCACAGCAAAAAATGTTGGTGAGGCCTTTTAAAATCTTTTTTATTTTTTGCCTATTTCAGTTTTTTTCCCAAATACATTTTTCTCAGCTCTGTTTTTCCGGGTTTCGGATATGTCACACCCTGATCGGTTTGACCTGTCTTCGTGCTTGTCTCCATCCCCCTCCAGGTGTTGCTTATCTTCCCCATTATTCCCTGTGTATTTATACCTGTGTTCTCTGTTTGTCTGTTGCCAGTTCGTCTTGTCTTGTCAGGTCTTACCAGAATGCTTTCCCGTCTTCCTGCTTTCTCAAGTATCTGTTTCGTAGTTTCCCCGGTTCTGACCATTCTGCCTGCACTGACCCCGAGCCTGCCTGCTGTTCTGTACCTTATTGACTCTGCCCTGGATTACTGCCAGCCCTTGAAGTGTATTTTGCCTGCCCCTTGTTTGGGTCAATAAACATCTGTGATTCTAGCTGTCTGCATCTGGGTCTTATACTAAGATCTGATAGGATATCAGTTTTTGTTTCAGGTTTTACCCCAGTTTTTTCCACACTTTTTTAAATAGAAAAACAACAACATTTGACAATGCTTAAACCACATCAGGGGGATGACTTTTGAGGTCTGTGAAAAATCTAAGAAACTTGTGTAGTTGCCCTTTAATTCAGTGAGCATGTCCTGCAATGTTGTTTGGTTAGGGTTTTCTGTAGAGCAGTAATTGCATGTGATGATTATGTATTGCATATACAGTGATTTGCATTGTGGCCGCCAATGTAATGGGTGGAGTAAAAGGCCAGCAACATGTATTATTCAGAGCCCCATGAAATGACACCATATATACATTCTATAGACCCTACCTGGTACTCCCTAAAATACCGTTACTGTGGCATCCAGAATAGGTTTGGCTCTGTAAGCCAATAAATGTATTCCATATACAGTTATTCGCATTAGGGGCATTTATATGACCTTGGAACATGTTTTAAAACCCACATTTAATGCAAATGTCACTTAAATATGAGCAAATATAAATAATTGTTCATGTTTAGACTATTTTTAATATATCATTAATAAATGCAGGTTGTTGACCATTTGTAGTAGTTAAGTGTTGAGTTGGATTACATACTGTAACTACTTCAGTTGTTATTTCAAATAATCTTGTCTCATGGTCACGTCATGAGATTTGTAAATGAAAGGGGAGTTGGATTGAGTTGGATTACATACTGTAACTACCTCAGTTGTTATTTCAAATAATTTTGTCTCATGGTCAAGTCATGAGATTTGTAAATGAAAGGGGAATATAACAATACGAATCGAAAAAAGTTTCCCGTCTCCCCATTTACAGTTTCTGGTACAGCACAGAAATGCCCTTATACAGAGGGTTTTGACAAAGGCATTTCCTAACAGACTTGCTAACTTTCTTTGTTGTTACTTTTAAGGTTGGAACCAAGATGCAGTACCTCCAGCAGGCATGAAACATTCGTCCGCCAGCTCAGGGACAAGCTACAGTACACTATTCACAGCCCTGTGTATGTTACATCTGCACCTGCCATGCCCTCTACTGCTCATACTGTGTCTCCCTAACCCGCCGCCACTCCCCCAGTGCTCTCTCCCTCTTTCTCTCTCTGTGTGTGTGGGATTGTGTGTGCAGAGACAGGTGTGCTGGAGGCAGAGCAGATCCCCACCAGCTGCAACCTGTTCAATAATCAAGACCTCTACAAATACTCAGCCCTGCCAATTCCACACTGCCAGATTGGAACCTCTGCTTAGTCAGTCTGCGTTTTTAGCCATTTGTTCCTGATTAGATCCTGTTTGCGTGTTGTGCCTGTTTTCCCTTGCCTGATTGTTTTCCTCTCTGGTACAGTTCTGTCCGCTCTGACTCTGGTCCCTGTCTCCAGTCCCACGTCTCGTCAGTCCTGCTACCCTGTCCTGGACCCCCCACTCTACTGCTTCCTTGGATTCCTCTCCGGACCTGCTTACCCAGCCGCAACTCCCCTCGCTCCAGCCTCAGTCTCAGAACCTGGCTGCCTGCAACCCGCCCAAGCTTTCCCTGGCCTGCACCACATCTTCCCCCTGTTTCTCAATAAATACCTTGGTTACCTTATCTCATCATCTGAGTCTGCTCTTGGGTTCACCTGCTTCGCTCCGCGTAACAGTGTAATGTTCAATGTAATTGCATTGCTGGACTTTTTGAAACTTCCTGTGTATGCATTGTTTAAAAACAATTACAAATAAAAGTAAATGTATGGTTTAAACATGTCTTTAATGTTTATTTGTTTTAGCTGTTAGTGATACTTCCCTAAGTGTTAATACATTTGTGTTTACATCATTAAGCCTTTATATACAGTGGCTTGCGTAAGTATTCACCCCCCTTGGCATTTTTCCTATTCTGTTGCCTTACAACCTGGAATGAAAATTGATTTTGGTGGGGGTTGTTTCATTTGATTTACACAACATGTCCACCACTTTGAAGTTGCAAAATATTTTTTATTGTGAAAGAAACAAGAAATAAGACAAATGTCATGGGTGTTCCTTTAACGAGCTTTTTGAAAATGATCAATGAGACTGCATAACTATTCACCCCCCCCCAAAGTCAATACTTTGTTGAGCCATCTTTTGCAGCAATTACAGCTGCAAGTCTCTTGGGGTATGTCTCTATAAGCTTGGCACATCTAGCCACTGGGTTTCTTGCCCATTCTTCAAGGAAAACTTCTCCAGCTCCTTCAAGTTGGATGGGTTCCGCTGGTGTACAGCAATCTTTAAATCATACCACAGATTCTCAATTGGATTGAGGTCTGGGCTTTGACTTGACCATTCCAAGACATTTAAATGTTTCCCCTTAAACCACTCGAGTGTTGCTTTAGCAGTATGCTTAGGGTCATTGTCCTGCTGGAAGGTGAACCTCAGTCTCAGTCTCAAATCTCTGGAAGACTGAAACAGGTTTCCCTCAAGAATTTCCCTGTATTTAGCGCCATCCATCATTCCTTAAATTCTGACCAGTTTCCCAGTCCCTGCCGATGAAAAACACCCCACAGCATGATGCTGCCACCACCATGCTTCACTGTGGGGATGTTGTTCTCGGGGTGATGAGAGGTGTTGGGTTTGTGCCAGACAAAGCGTTTTCCTTGATGGCCAAATCTGACTAGAGTACCTTCTTCCATATGTTTGGGGAGTCTCCCACATGCCTTTTGGTGAACACCAAACCTGTTTGCTTGTTTTTTTCTGACCACTCTTCCGTAAAGCCCAGCTCTGTGTAGTGTACAGCTTAAAGTGGTCCTATGGACATATACTCCAATCTCCGCTGTGGAGCTTTGTAGCTCCTTCAGGGTTATCTTTGGTCTCTTTGTTGCCTCTCTGATTAATGCCTTCCTTGCCTGGTCTGTGAGTTTTGGTGGGCTGCCCTCTCTTGGCAGGTTTGTTGTGGTGCCATATTCTTTCCATTTTTTAATAATGGATTTAATGGTGCTTCGTAGGATGTTCAAAGTTTCTGATATTTTTTTATAACCCAACCCTTATCTGTACTTCTCCACAACTTTGGCCCTGACRTGTTTGGATAGCTCCTTAGTCTTCATGGTGCCGCTTGCTTAGTGGTGTTGCAGACTCTGGGGCCATTCAGAACAGGTGTTTATGTACTGAGATCATCTGACAGATCATGTGACACTTAGATTGCACACAGGTGGACTTTATTTAACGAATTATGTGACTTCTGAATGTAATTGGTTGCACCAGATCTTATTTAGGGCCTTCATAGCAGAGGCGGTGAATACATGTGCACCCACCACTTTTCCTTTTTAAATTTTTMTAGAATTTTTTGAAACAAGTAATTTTTTTCATTTCACTTCACCAATTTGGACTATTTTGTGTATGTCCATTACATTTAATCCAAATAAAAATCCATTTAAATCACAGGTTGTAATGCAACAAAATAGTAAAATGGGGGATGAATACTTTTGCAAGGCACTGTATGTGTTATGAATGACCAAAGGTGTCTGACTTTATAGTAAGTACAGCGTCATATGATCCAAGGCATTTATGTATATGTTATAAATGACCAAAGGAGTCTGACTTTAAATGAAGTACAGTGTCATGCGATATAGACTCTTTATAGATGTGTTATGAATGACAGGTGTCTCACTTCAAACTAAGTATTACAGGACACTACATAAAGTGTCAATAAATAGGTTATTAACGTTCTGTTGATTTATGAAGTCCAGCCCTCTCATAATCCACAGGTTACTTTAGGGTGTAAGGGGTATTTAAATGAGTTGATGGACCTGCAAAGCTTGTGTGTGTGTGTCAGAGCCAAGATGATTTGGAGTCGTCCAACCAGAGACAACCGCACCAGGTATTCCTCTTCTGTTCCCATGCTGGAGACCAGGGCTTGATTACAAACTGTTACAATATTGCCAATCTTTTTTGTGGCTGATCTTTCAGCATGGGAGTGGGTGAATGTGTCAAAGATCTGATTGGCCCAACACTGAACAGTATGGCTAGTTTTTGTTGTGTGCTGTGTTTGTTTACTGAGGAACATGCAACTTGGTTCCAGAAGAACGCCACTTTCAATTTCTTTATGTCGGGGGCTTTCYTCAAGATAAGTGTTTCTTGGTGTATCGTCGTCCCCAGTCTATTGCACACAGTGCATATAAGCCTGGAATATCAACCATTCAAAGTTGGCCTTAGTGGGAGTGACCATATAATTCTACAGGAATGACCATACTGAGTAAAGTATTGTCATTGTCACTAGTTAACACAGTCAAAAAGTAATAGTTGTTGCTAAACCCTGCCCATTTCCACAATTTATCTTCTTCAAATTTGATTTTAAACTTAACCCTAAACTAATGAAGGCCACATTTGGGCGGAAGTGTCTGGGAACGAGATTAGGTARAATGTGACTAACATGACTTCACTTTAGAGTGTATTCCAATCTTTCGACCCTCCATGTCACCCTTTATAAAGCACAAGTTTATATCATATTTGACATAGTGGGCTACAGTATGTCACATTTATGTCACACAGCTATGCCACATTTATGAACCCTTTATAACGCATGACATACTGACATACATAGATACTTTAACACATTCCTGTAGAGCTTATGAAGGAACTATGAAGGCTTTATCTAATATCTTGTTTGGAATATTATAGATAGACATTTGGTCAACACAGGACTTTGATTTAGATGTAGGACTCGATGGCTAGAGCAGCTCAGGCCTCAGTGGTGGCTACCACTCAAGCAGCAAGATGAATGGTTGCTCGGTCTTGTCATTTTTGATTGGGCTTGGATGCTGTTTGTTAAACCGTTCAGAGAAACCGCTTAATGTTTCTCACGGCCCTAACATTCCTTTCTGAGGGGATGATAAWAGAAGCACAGGGAAGAGGGTAATGGACAGCTCGAGAAGGATAAAGTCAGCATTCCCACCTCATTCGCTGTCTAACAGCCACACGGTGAGCACAGAAATGCCTGAGGACTGAATGCCAAGACATAAGCTAGCACAAGTCCAGCCCCTGATGGCATTCTGTTGGCGTTTCTTTTCCTTAGCACTCAACTGGTCTACCTGCGTTGAAGACTCATGGTTTCTCAAGAGTGGATATGTTTCTCATTAAAAAGGCAAGGGCAAAGCTCTCTTTCTCTGTCATTTGAAAGTGCTGCTCTAGATATATTGTTTCCAGGAAAGGTTTGAAATGGCATTGTACGGCACTGGCCGCTAGGCGCTCACCACAGTCCATCATTATGAGGTCTATTGTTCACTGGCAACTGTCAGAGAGACTGTTAGCTTCACAGCCATCCTCCACATTACTTTATTCCCTGTCTTAATTCACCTGCAGCTTACAGACAGAAGCCTTGGAGGTACAGGGACTAATTAGAGCTCTATGGCGAATTAAGAAAAAAATTATCAGAAATAATTGGCCATGACAATGACTGCAGATGTACTGCCTCAATTAGAAACCAAAATAGAACCCATAAGTTGCATCCCCTCCTCTTCACTACCGCTCTCCACTGTCACAATGCTAATGGACTTTCTTTTATATTGGCTAGGCTGTGAGGGAGTGCATTTAGATGACAATGCCGTTATCGGCGTCAAAGAAATTGAAAGGACGTAAGTTATAGCTTTATAGTAAGCAACCAGGTCCAGGCCGCATTACTAGAAACACAGTCTCATTGATCATTTTCAAAAAGCTCGTTAAAGGAACACCCATGACATGCAATCCTTTTTCCCGTTGCAAAAACTTGAGGCATTTGTCTTTTCCCCCAGATTGTCTCGACCTTTTTCCGTCTTCTTTTTTCTCTTCCCCTATAGTTTCAGCAGCAGAGAAAGTCTCTAACAGCGACGCTGCTGTCACTGCCAGGGGCGCTGCCTCACTAGATCATCATGATAACCGGCGGTGAATTTCTACTAAAAGCCACTGGCCCCTTTACACTTTAGTTTCAAAGGTTGGTGTTTTTAATCATTGCACGTCACTGACATTGAACGCTGGTTGGAGCATACTTTAGAAATCTATTTTTGATGAATAGGGTGAATAGGATTTTACCTGAATCAAGTTCATCCCTCTGTTGCTCCCCGCTGTATTCCATCTCCCTGAGTTATCAAAGGAACGTATCCTGAAACCAAGGCCACTTATTTATCAGAACCCACAACAGCATGCAGTCATGCTAGCTTTACAGCAACAAGCACAAACAACAGGGAGTATGTTCTAAGGCTTCCTCTCAGAACTTTACCTCACATTTTGTCATTTCATCTTAGCTGGTCCTGCAGAATGTTCTGGAAACAGACATGTTTTTATGTTCCACAGACACTCTAAAGTCTGATTCTCCAGAGTGTCCGGCTCTCTCTGCCTCTCGCTGTTGCAAAGAGGCCGTCAGATTGCTTATTGTTATTCAGCAGGATGAAGGGATGATTTGGGTGTAATCCCTATGACGTGGGTGTGAGCAAGATGAAAACACAGGGGAATGGGGGGGTCATTGGCTGGGTCAAAGTGAACAGGAGTCTGCAGGAAAATCAAACGCTGTGTTACTTAAGCCGGYGGGATAAAAGGATTTAAGGCAATCCCTTTGGAACCATTCTTTGTAGGCTATACATGATTTTGTCCCAAGCTGATCACAGAATGATAGTGTTGTGTCTGAATCATTGTTATGATAATAGACATTTTCCCCAAACACAACCTGAGGRATCCCCTGACAGCCGGACTTTCAGAGCAATTATGTTCATGTTTGTCTACATGCCCTCTGACATGTGTTTATTTGTTTTGGCAAATATGTGTTATTGCCAAGCTGTATGGATTTGTGGCGTGTGTGTGTGTGTGTGTGTATATTCACCATACTATGTATTCACCATATACACGCTGGAAGTCATTAATTAGGCTTAATATCCCCTGAGTATCCGCATCTTATCTCCCCATCATAACAATAACTATGATAGGCACTGAGGTGAGACTATTCTTCAGATGTTCTCAGCCATWTCAGATTTAGAGGCATYAACACCATTGAAAGCACCAGTGTGTGAGCTATGTGTGAGAGCTTGGGTAGCCTCCTGTACACCAAAGTCATTTAGAGTCAATAAGATGGAGTCCACTGAGATCAGCACACAGCTTAAACTGGAGACAAGCCAACCGATCGCTCCGGACA
Organism: Salvelinus sp. IW2-2015; assembly: GCF_002910315.2. Taxonomy (NCBI): domain Eukaryota; kingdom Metazoa; phylum Chordata; class Actinopteri; order Salmoniformes; family Salmonidae; genus Salvelinus; species Salvelinus sp. IW2-2015. The sequence continues at coordinate 51,569,856 of NC_036854.1, read as the reverse complement.
ACTCTTCAAGCAACTTACTTTCTKTGCCAGAAAGTTCAGGAATACTTTCTGTGAAGTTAAGCTTGTTTTCTCCCCAGGGAAATATGCTCTCTCTCACCTGTATGRGATCCTTGGATTTTGTGATTATTTCCAAGAACCTGCTGATGTCCTCCTTGACACCATTGATAGTTGTCATGACACCATTAAGTTGTGAGGAAAAGTCTGTTTCTCTGGTCGCCTGCGTCATCTTGGGTCAGAGGCTGGCCCGCTGCTTGGGWTATTTCAGGTCAGGTTTCCTCAGGTTTCGTTGCCATTCTCGAATGCTAGGATCTATTGTATTTAAGTGACAATGCCAGAGAAGCCGGTGTTTGGAGGATATATGTGACCCGTTTCAGGAAACTAGGCGTATGTCGCAGGTTACTACTTCACAGAAGAGCCGGTTGAACTGATTTTATTTTATTTGAATCAAAATGCGTTTTTTTGGCAGAAATGCCTTCTCGAACATGTGAACTTTAATGTGCCTTACTAGTGAACTTGTATGCCATATGTAAATACGAATAAAATTGTTAAATTACGAGCCTAGTTGGTTCAGCCACAGAAAAAGCCAGCAACCTTCCCGCTAGCCATGATTGGCTGAGATAATGAGTGGGCTGGACATGCCAATAGATGAGTTTGGATTGGTCTGCCATATAGCACACTTCTGTATATTTGAACTGGTCAGTATGTGTAGGTAAACCGCGTCTAATGCAGCTTTTTTTAAAAATGTATCTCGTAGTTAAACTTAACAAAAGACTCCACTATGCAAGTATCCATTTCAATAGAATGTCACTGCACAAACTGTTTCAGAGCACTCTCATCTGTGTGCCAGAGCGCAGAATAACATTTACATTTACAAACGCTCAACACTCAATATGGCTGGTGTCAGTAAACGTCGGCAAAAAAATCGTCATTAAATTGTTGCCAGGAGCACATTTACAGTCACCAACACTCTGGATAACATAAAAACAGCAAGTTTAAGAACTTTCAAAGCATAATTATTTCCCCATTGGTCCTCAAAATGCAGTGTATGATATACAATTTTGTAGCTCTCTGTCTCTGCTTTTATCCAACGTAAAAAAAAAAACACAATTTCAAATTTTGCTACATTAGACCGAATCAAGGTGGTCGGTCACATATTGGCACGGGTGTTTTAAGGCCCGAGATGAAGTCGAGGACCGGCAAACTGTGCCAATATATCTTCCAAATACCGTCTTCGAAGGCATTATCACTTTTATAGAACGGTCTACGTAAATATTCAAATAATGATTTACATGTTTTCATAAAAACATTTATTTTGATGAATTTATTCATACTATTTCATCCTTCCACAAGATATAGTCCCGACACAAATCTAGAGTTGCTACCCAAGCCGGCTGGTCATTCATTCTATCGGTTCGGTTGCCAGAAACACCTCAGTCGTTCAGTCTTTTTGTTCTGTATCTATGGACGCAACCCAGTCGTTCATTCTAAATGTTCCATTGCCATACTGTCTGGCAACGTTCTTGTACCTACGGCTAACTTACAGTCACYTCAAACAGTGCAGCAAGAATAACAATATTGTAGTTGCATTTGCATTTGTTTAAGTTGTTTTCAATTTACATTTCTTTATATATATCCATGAAAATGATGCCAGCTGATTCATGATTTCGACTGGATCTGGAAAGACTGCAAACTAGCTGCACTTCCGTTTGACCCTTTTTCAATTTACATTTCTTTGTTTATATCCATGAAAACTGATTCATGATTTTGACTGGCTGAGAAACGCTGCCTGCCTGTCTCATCCCAACTCCTGACGCGTTCATTACTATGGGACAGCTGGATATCGATTTTGAATATTGAAACAATGTGGCACATTTCGGAGAGACAGAAAGCAATGTTCATACAAATCTCCGCTGTTGAAAACGAAATGTTATCCTAAAAGAAATGTGAGATAATGTCTAGATGCTTTCTATTGTGGAGATCAAATTTATAAAATTGCCTGGCTGGGCTGATGAGACAATGGAGTCAGATGGAACCGAGTAAATAGGCATTTTAACATCATAGATTTAGCCGGTGGTAACTTGTGGAATAGACACCGGCTGGAATGTGGATTTAACCWATCAGCATTCAGGATTAGAACCACCTGTTATATAAATAAAATTAAGCAAGCGTTTTAGCATGGCTTTCAGGAGAGTATGAAAATAAATTAAAACAAATTGGTCGGAAGGTCAGGAAAATACAGCATTTCAGCAGTCCTCCAGAACCGGAAGACCTCTCTCTGATCTCTATTTTCCATTGAGAATGGTATTCAGACTAACCAGAGGCAGCACTGTGACATGCAGCACAAACACACAGAGCATGCACAGTTACCATACCGACCAGGATCAAAGGATGAGTACAGTAACCACAGCAAATACAGACAAAAAGGATTCCAGTAATAAATACAAAAGCAGACATCCCAAATGGAACTCTATTCCTTATATAGTGCACAATTCTTTAACATGGCCCCTAGGGCTCTGGACAAAAGTAGCACACTATATAGGGACTATAGTGCCATTTGGGAGGCAATCACGTTCTGGTCTTCATCTCACACGACTCCAGCTAGCAGAGTTTATTTCTAGATTGGGCTAATTGACGTGACATTTTGTGTGCTGCTGTGTCTGTGTAATGGCCTCTTTTAATAATAAATCAGCTGCTTTTCATCTTACTAGACAGATGTCCTGCTTTGTGGTATAACGTTATGCATCATTTATTAAACGGAGTGAACTCATATTTTTATTTTTGAACGTGTCATTTGGGTGACTCATGTTCAAAATAAAGTCATGTATATAAAGTTATTTGATTTATCCTGCCTTCTGAATTGCGTCCAGTTTTCCAAGATGGCTCTTATTTGAATATATTTCCCTGATCCTAAGAGTTCTAGTTGTCAGAATTATCCCAATGCACTGTCTGTCACTATACTGCTTTAGAAGCCTTGTACACAGGAGAACAGTTTCTTAAAGCCATGAAAATATCAGTGTGTGAAATCTCTGTAGTGACGACAACAACATGCCCTTGAGAGTGTGAGTTGCTGTCACTGCACATCTGGTCTGCGACAGACACCACAGATGAATGGGTCTTACTGGCTGACATGTTCCACAACACATCTGTAAAAATGTCTACACACTCTATCGAAACCACATCTGGCATGTCAAACTAAATCAATGTGGCTACGTTGCTTGGCTATGTCTCTTGCCATTCATTGTACACACTTTATTTTCATTGGTTTAGAGCGAAGTTTGAGCCTTGTGTTCCTTATTGGCTTGGCTGCATTGTTTTAGTGGTTCAAGGACAAAGACATACTTAATACCTTCAATTCTAAGTGGATACGTGCGTACGTGCGTGTGTGCGTGTGTGTGTGTGTTTGCATGCGTGCGTGCGTGCGTGCATATTTGTCTGCCTGTGAGCATTTGTGTGTTTGTTTCCTGAAACTACAAAGTTTGATAATGCTGCTGGGTTGGGGGGCCTCCTGTGATTTGGCCAAGAACACAGAARCRCCGGCCCATCTGGAGTCATGGRGTCTCCAAAAYTATGCTTATCCTCTGAATTATGAATGCAGCTCAARGGGCCTGTTTGGCTGGAAATGAGATTAGCAGAACAACACAAAAATAATTAATTAATTCCCCATACAGCTCCATGCTAAAGGAACATTCATATTGATTCACACTCACCTTGATATTAAACGTTAATTCCAACACCCTCTTCCACATATCTTCATCATGATTCCATCTACTCAATTTATTTTTTAACTGAACCACAGTTTATCATTTATTTGTGAAATATTAAATTCTATTTCCTCTCTCTGCTCATCCATTTCCTGAAATGTAGATGTCAAAAATACAATCTACACTACTCCCGTTCGAATAGGGCTTTAGATACAATCAGAGAGTAAGATAGCCTCATCAGCCTCGTGATGAAATTGCTGCCTCTCACCTCTTTGATTTTGTGCTTTGAATCGTACCAGACAACACTATTTCTGATAGGCTTATGTCTCTGATGTCTTCGTGTCTGTCTGGGTCATATCATAGAAGAGTCTTCACACCCTGTCACTCTTTCTCTCTCAGTATCTCTCGCATACTTTATTTCAGCCTGTCCCCCTTCTCTCGCTCTCTCTCTCTCAGTCTGTCTGTCTCTATCMCTCGCTCGTCATGTCTGTCTCTGCACTTCTTCATGCTTTAATGCTATGTTTTCATTATATTTTTTTATCAGGCTCACGGTATGATAGAGAACATACAACTATTCAAATCAAACATCTCCTGCAGGCAAAGTTTTTATTCTCTACATGTGGCTCTCTGAATCCTAATTACACCCGGTTTAGAAAATAATAAGTTTGGATTCTTGAAAGATAACGAGGCATGGGTATTGGAATAGCAGCAGCTCACTGGATATTGATATCCCATTGTTCTCATTTGAKTGTTACAGTTTTCATACAGTACCTACAACATTCAGGGCTATGGGTAATGCAACATGACAGACACTATGCCAGCAGTAATGATTAGCGATCTCTATAGAATACATTGTTCTCTAGTCATAAATTAATGTTAGATATTCATTTTGAAATGCCAAAAGGTACAATGAAAAGGATACTTGTATTGTACTCATTCTTGGACTTGGACAGTACATGGAACAAATGAACAWATTCAAAGAACAAACACTAGTGTTTCTGGTGGCTCATTTTAAATGTACAGAGGGTGTGCATTTCAGACTCTCGGCTGCAAAGGGTTGACCGATGTAATGAAATTCCTCCCAGGCAGCACTGCATTCATCTGTCTCATTCCTCAGCCGACTGGAGCTGCTATGGGAGGTCATGGGTCTGGGAGCAGAGCACCCGTGTGTGTGTGTGTGTGTCTGTGTGTGTGTGTGTGTGTGTGTGTGTGTCTGTGCCTGTGTGTATTCTGCCATTTCTCTGTTGTGTAAGAGTTTGAGGTAGGGCTCCCATATACTGTATCTGAGCGCCACTGGTGCGTGGGAAGGCAGGGCAACCAAGTTAAGTGATGGGAAGTTTTAAGAGTGTGATAAATCAGCAAACTGCAGACTCTCCACCTGTTCAGCTCTCCCACCTGCAGACACAGAAGAGGTGGAGGTGTAAACAGGAACAGAGACACAAGAACAACCAGCCTAAAATATTCCCCATCACCTGAGAATCAGTCCCGTAGGATTGCTATTATATCTAATTKTTTTGATCTGATCCAAGTCTGACCTCATATGCAATTCATGAAGCAACAGAACATAACATMAAATAAGAAGATGTTGTAGCCATAAACTGTAAATAAGACGTATTTTGTGTGAAAACATTATTACATTATTAACACATACAGACAACTGTAATGCTTTCAGTCTAGTGTCACTACCTTGTTGTTGTTAACTGCATGACAAACAAAAACCTATTCATTATGTATCCCTCCCTCTGCCCTTATAATAATAATAATAATATCTTACATTTGTATAGCACTTTTTATTATAAAATAATAATCTCAAAGTGCATAAAATTACAAATTAAATAGAAAAATAGTTAAAGAATAATATATATAATATATACTGTATATCTAACCTTATCATAAAAGCAACAATCAAAGTCTAGAGACAAAAGGGTAGGCCAGCCGATAGAGATAAGTCTTAAGGCCTGCTTAAAAAGCTCAACAGTCTGAACAGCCCTGAGATTATCAGGAAGGGAGTTCCATAGCTGTGGTGCGTGGGAGGAAAAGGCACGGACACCGTTGTGCGGAGTCTGGTCCTGGGGGCATGACAACCTGGTCTCATAGACTAGATGTAACATAGTAAACGTAAATCCAGGACAAATTAGTATGATATGTTACGCTCGGTATCAAATCAAATAACATTTTATTGGTCACATGTTTAGCAGATGTTATTGCAGGTGTAGCGAAATGCTTGTGTTCCTAGCTCCAACAGTGCAGTAATATGTCTACATAAAACAGAAGGTTACATAAGGCAAAAATGAAAGTAGGGTGGGTGGGTGGTTGGTTGGTTGGTTGGTTGGTTGGGGCAGATGGATAGATGTATAACGCAAACCCAAAGGTTGTGTGTTCAAATCTCATCATGGACAACTTTAGCATTTTAGTTAATTAGCAACTTTTCAACTACTACTTTTTTAGCTACTTTGCAGTTACTTTCCATGTTAGCTAGGCCTTCACTAACACTAAACCTAACCTTAACCTAATCCTAACCCTAACCCTAACCTGAACCTGAACCTGAACCTGACCCTGAACCTGAACCTTAACCCATAGCCTAGCTAACGTTAGCATTAGCCACTTAGCTAAGCCACAACAAATTGGAATTCGTAACATATCATACATTTTGCAAATTCGCAACATATCGTACAAATTGCAATTCGTAACATACCATCTGAATTGTAATTCGTAACATATCATACAAAATGGATGATGGACATCCACAAATTACTAGCTTTAAGCACCAGCTGTCAGAGCAGCTCACAGATTACTGCACCTGTACATAGCCCATCTATAATTTAGCCCAAACAACTACCTCTCCCCCTACTGTATTTATTTATTTATTTATTTTGATCCTTTGCACCCCATTATTTCTATCTCTACTTTGCACATTCTTCCACTGCAAATCTACCATTCCAGTGTTTTACTTGCTATAATGTATTTACTTCGCCACCATGGCCTTTTTCTTTTTTTTTGCCTTTACCTCCCTTATCTCACCTCATATGCTCACATTGGATATAGACTTATTTTTCTACTGTATTATTGACTGTATGTTTGTTTTACTCCATGTGTAACTCTGTGTTGTTGTATGTGTCAAACTGCTTTGCTTTATCTTGGCCAGGTCGCAATTGTAAATGAGAACTTGTTCTCAACTTGCCTACCTGGTTAAATAAAGGTTAAATAAAWAAAAAAATATATTAATAAAATGAATACATACCATACGAAACTTAACATTTCATACTAATTGGAGTGTCCCAGATTTGTAACCCCCCTACTGTGCCCCTACTGTAACTGAGCTTTGTAGGATGTAAAACAGGGGTAATGACATATACTCAAAAATAACCAAAGGAAGGCAATTGGCATAAATTATCTCGTATTAGGAAAATTAATTATATTTTGACAGTACAAATTATCTTTGGGCTTAATTCAGTGATATACAGAAATGTAAGTCTTTAGAATGGAATCAAATGCAAGGCATACATCTCAAAATAAACCACAACAGTATGGTATCATGCACGAGAAACTAGAATTCATAAACTCACAGTAAACTCAATAATTCACCATAAGAAAAAGGTAAACATTCAATAAAGTTAAACCGGTTGCAATCTTTAAAAACATGGTGTATCCTTTATTTCAGAGCTCTGAAATGTAAAAGGTTTCTTATTACGTTGCAGTGCTTCGTCCCTCACTAGATGAACAACAGCACGCGCGGTCCATGCTCTTCTCTGTGTATGTGTGTGGGAGTGTGTGAGTTCTGGGAGCGGGAGTTCCAATGCAGGCGAGAGCAGTCCGTATTCAGTGCAGTGGGAGGCCTAGCTTTGCTAGTTAGCCAGATGACGTTTAGTCACGAGACTCAGAGGAAACTCTAGAATTTCCTGGTATCCAGGGTTGCTATCTGAGCTCACCCTAAACTACTCTGACACACAATATACCCACGATACAACTACCTCAGGGTAGTATATTGGTGGTCTGTTGATATCCCTATGGTGATGTGGGGGCTGTGCTTTGGCAAAGTGTGCAGGATTTTAGCCTGCCTGGTTGGCCCTGTCCAGGGGTATTGTCAGACAGGGGCACAGTGTCTCCCGACCCCCCGTCTGCTGCAATAGTCTATGTACCAGGGGGCTAGGGTCAACCTGTCCTATCTGGTGTAATTCTCCTGTCTTTTWWAAATMTTACCTTCATTTAACTAGGCAAGTCAGTCAAGAACAAACTCTTATTTTCAATGACGGCCMAGGAACAGTGGGTTAACTACCTTGTTCAGGGGCAGAATGACAGATTTGTACCTTGTCAGCTCYGGGATTCGATCTTACAAACTTTCGGTTACTAGTCCAACGCTCTAACCACTAGGCTTCGCTGCCGCCCCGTCTTATCTTGTGTACTGTGTGATCTTAAGTATGCTCTCTCTAAATCTCCCATCATCTCATTCTCACTCTCTCTCCCCTACCGGACTGGCCACCCCTCAGAGCCTGGTTACTCACTAGGTTTCTGCCTTTCTAGGGAGTTTTTCCTAGCCACCGTGCTTCTACAACTGCATTGTTTGCTCTTTGGGGTTTTAGGCTGGGTTTCTGTATACGCACTTTGTGATATCTGCTAATGTACAATTTTTATTTTATTTAACTAGGCAAGTCAAGGGGCTTCATAAATATATTTGATTGATTGACTTGTGTTACGTGTACCCCTGTAATGGTGGGCCAGTGAGTCGGAAGCAGGTGCAGGTGAAACGTTTTAATAAAACAACAAAACCAAGAACACGACGCTAACATAAGGCAGAACGCCGATACACAAGAACAATACCAACTGGTGAGTGAACATGGGAGATTGACATATAAAGGGGAGGAGATGATGAAGGTAATGGAGTCCAGGTGTGAATCATAATGATTACCAGGTGCGTGTAATGATGAGTGCCAGGTGTGCGTAATGATGAATCCCAGGAACCGGTGGTTAGTACTCTGGCGACGTCGTACGCCGGAGGGGAGGAGCAGGAGCAGACGTGACAACCCCTGTGTCCAGGTTGGGCATGAAGGAGTTTGGCGTGGCTTGAAAGTAGGGTATGTGGAGGTTCACAGGGGGAGAGTAGTTCTAACAGGTAGTCCGATGCAATTTAGAGCTTTCTAGACAAGGAGAATAATTTTATTGTAAGTTATTTGATCAACAATTAGCCAATGGAGATCAGCAAGGATGGAGGTGATGTGTGCCAGACGTTTTAGTTTGTGTCAGAATCGTTGCAGCACTGTTTTGGATGAGCTGTAGTTTATGAATTGAATTTGCAGGCAGGACCCCAAGTACTGCGTTCCCATAATAAATTCAGACAAAAATGAATGCATGGATTAGCTTTTCTGCGTTAGATGTGATAAGGAGAGAGTCTTCGGTGGGAGATGTTCTTCAGGTGAAAGAATTACGTTTTACAGACGTGGGCTTTGAAGTGGGCTTTGAAGGAGAGAGCTGATTTGAATTTCACACCCAAATGACTGATGACTGAGGTGAGGGGGAATGTGGCTATATATGGCAGGGCGGATGCTGCAAGAATTTGTCATCTGCTGTTGAGTTGGAGGAAGTTATTCTGCATCCAAGATTTTACCTCTTCCAGACAGTTGGACAATGTTGACAAAGCCGATATTGTGTCTGGCTTTGTTTTAATGTACAACTGTGTGTGTCGTCTGCGTAGAAGTGGAATTGGACACTGTGTTGTCTGAAGATCTGGCCAAGTGGGAGCATGTAGAGCAGGAAGAGGGATAGGTCCTAACACTGACCCTTCTGGGACACTGCAGGTAATGGTGGACTCCTCTGATCTTGCCTCACCAACGGTTAGAGAGGAAGGAGGTGATTCAGTTCATGGGCAGTCCCACAGATGCCAGTGTGCTTTCTTATGAGCCGCAGTAGAATAGTGTGATCTGTGTCAAAAACAGCACTGAGGTCCAGAAGAATCAAGATCCTTTATCTGCAGCCATGAGCAGGTCATGTACAATCGTCACCAGGACTGTCTCAGTAACTGTGCATAGGCCTGAAGCCAGACTGGAGAGCCTCATAAAGCTTTAGATAAAAATACTAAATGGGAGGTTGGAAATATACCGGTAGTTTGAGAGGAGGTCTTGGTCAAGGGATGGTTTCTTGAGCAGGGGTGTGATGGCAGTGATTTTGAACAGTAATGGCACCTGCCCAATGTGAAGGTAATTGTTGAATAGGATGGATACAAACTAAATGAGAGCTGCTGAGCATGTTTTTTAACAGTGATGTTAGAATAGGGTTGAGGGGGCCACTGGTAGTTTTACTTTTGGAGATTATTTCTAACACAGCAGCAGGTGAGACCAGAGCAAAGTTACTTTGAGACGGGGGCAGATATAGGTGGTGGGGTAGGAGCCAGAGTGGGGTGGAGGTTGGAGGATACAACAGTCCAAGCTCTTCTCTGTCCTGGCACCCCAATGGTAGAACCAGCTTCTCCCTGAAGCTAGGAAAGCATCTTCCGAAGCACCTGAAACTCTACCTCTTCAACGAGTACCTTAAATAATCCCCTCCCCCAAAATATTATAAATATTTCCTGAACCAACACTTGCACTTGACTCCCCCTCCCCCATTTCTAGCTCTGACTTCGTTGATAACTACTTTATTGAGGAAACGTGTACTAATCCTGTGATATGTGGTTGTCCCACCATGGTCCTGGGATTTCCTCGGTCGTTGTCTATCATGGCAGATTGGAAGGTGTTGCGGACTGCTTTTAGTGCTTTGAAATAGCAAGCCTGGTGGTCTTTATAGGCCAGTAGGTGGACAGGTAGGCCAGTACTTCTCCTCAGATGCTCTAAACTGCAGCCATGGGTCTTCACGCTGTGAACCATGGAGAGGACCGTTGGGAGGATACTTGACAAGTCTTTTCAGTGGCAAAGCTGTTTAAGGTGTTGCTTAGAGTGGTKTTATTCAGGTCGACCATCTCGTCAGGGTTGGACTCAAGGCAGTCAGCTTGTAGGGCAGGACAACAGACTCCTGGAAGAGGGATGTGTCAAGGGACTAGATGTTTCTGAATTGAATCGTGCGCTTGGGGTGGAGCTGAAGGTCAGGAGTAATCACAGACACTGCCCTATGGTCAAATACACGTAGCTCATGTACATTTAGGTTTGAGGCAGGAACTTCTCCAGTAGTGATGAGGTCTACTGTATTCCCACGATTGTGTGTGGGACATTGAGATGCTGTASCAGGTTGAGACAGTCAAGCATGTTCAGGAAGTCAGTAACAGAGAAACATTTTGTTGAATCAATGTGAATGTTGAAATCACCTAATGTGGTATTGACAGGGGGTCTAGCCTGAAGACTCAACACACTTTGTCAGATTTGTCAGATGCCACTCAGAGGTGATTAGCGTTTTACTGCAGTGGGATAAATCAGGGTCACACAGAGTGATTCTTGATAGTCTTAAACAAATGACTTTGAAACAAAAAAAACACCCCACAAACATGGCTATGGCCTTAAAAAAAAGAAGACACCTAATGAGTGTCTATGACATGCCTGATAAGGTATTTTTTAAGAGATTGGCCACTCGACCTGTGTGCAGTAGCGGTGCAAAGGTCAAATCACTGGGGAAGACAAGCCAGGGGAAAAAAGCCATATTAGAACCTATGTGTATGTTTACACATTAGTGCTGATTGTCTGTGATTCTTTTAGCTCTGGGCAAGTATTTTCTTTAAAGTATTAGACTTCACCTAAATGTGTCTGTTACCCTCACAATGGAGGGTACATTWAAATAATTCAGCAGACGCTCTTATCCAGACCGARTTACAGTAGTGAGTGCATACATGTTCATACTGCTCCCCCGTGGGYATTGAGCCCACAACCCTGGCATTGCAAGGAAAATGCTCTTCTAACTGAGCCCTTTTCCTTTGCTGTGTTAAGTAGGGATGGGCGTCCCGCTAGTGGGAKAACTTCCGGTGAAACTGGAGGGCGCGCAATTCAAATAAATAATCATAAAAATGATGGATATTAAACATTTAGGTACATATAAGTGTCTGATATCGGCTGAAAGCTTACATTCTTGTTAATATAACTGCACTGTCCGATTRACAGTAGCTACTACAGCGAAAACATGCCATGTGATTGTTTGAGGACGGCGCCACACATCAAAATATTTTTCCACCGGCACAGGTTTCATACATTGACAAATAACGATGAAATATTCACTTACTTTTTGAAAATCTTCCTCTGATTTGTCATCCAAAGGGTCCCAGCTATAACATGTAGTGTCGTTTTGTTAGATAAAATCCTATATTTCCCAAAAAGTCAGTTTAGTAGGCGRCATCGATTTGAGTAATCCTCTRGTTCAACATGCAGAGAAAGGAATTCGAAAATCTACCCCTAAACTTTGTTTCAACAAGTTAAAATACATTTCTATWTACTCCTCAGATACCCTAAAATGTAATCAAACTATAATATTTCTTACGGAAAGAAGTATGTTCAATAGGAAACCGATTTTAGCAGGTGCGTACTGTCTTCATGACGCGCGCAAACACGAATTTCCAAGACTGTGTCCCTGTACTAAAACTGATATTTCTTATTCGTGTTTGAAGTTACAAGCCTGAAACCTTGAACATAGACTGCTGACACCCTGTGGAAGCGATAGGAATTGCATCCAGGGAGCTAATTTTCAATATGACATTTTACTTGCCTTTCTAAGAGGATGGTCTCTTTAAAAAAAACAATTCCGGTTGGTTTTCTTTGGATTTTCTCCTACCATATCTATTATGTCATATTCTCCTACATTATTTAAACATTACTACAAACTTCAAATTGTTTTCTTTCCAATGGTACCAATTATATGCATATCCTGGTTTCAGGGCCTGAGCTACAGGCAGTTCTCTTTGGGCACGTCATTCAGGCGGAAATGGAGGAAAAAGGGGCCTAGCCTCAAGTTAAATACTTTTTTAAAGTGGGTTGGATAGATTGTTAATGGTCTGTTAATTACCAGAGGTGTTTTTGAGAAGGGCTTATTAAATATCACCCAGAGCTTTTGCTGTCAGATCGAGGGGAGGGATACAGCCCTCATTAGTGGCCTGCCTGCCAAGCTGCCAGCCCCGCTGACCAGCCTGTGTCTGCTAGGTGCTAGCGCCGCCACCATTAATATCCAGCCTGTGTCTGCTAGCTGCTAGCGCCGCCACCATTAGCCTCTGAACCTGTCTGTCTCTACGACTCTCTACTCCTCTACCGCCACAGACATGCTACACAGCCCTTTTAATGGCGAATAAAAGGGCTGATGAATGAGCTGGAGTCATCCAGAGGCATTACTGGCTCAATCGTRGTGTTAAAGGGTGAAAMACCACAGTGCAAAGGCACAAGAGACAGAAACAGCTCTGATTCTGAGGGAAATACGAAGGAAACGAAGGACTTTGTCCATCTGTTTAAGCTCCATTGAGCTCAGAATATGATCTGACTGCCCCCATGGGGAGCACAGATGAATGCATTTATAGATCGAGTACGCGGACTTGAGCAATATAAACTACTGGGCTTGATTATAAATTGCTCTTGACAGATTCACTCTGCAGAAATGTTGTTTTCTTCTGTACCCAGGTGATCCGTGTGAACTCCCATGCTGATGGCTTCGGCCCTGCTGAAGAGCTCCTGAACTGTCTAGATGTTARTTTTTTCTCTCTGCCCTGCACCATCGATGCTCCCTCCCTTTGTCCAAGCCATGCTGCCTGTCTGAACCAATCAACTCCTATCTGTCTACAGACTCCTTCACTCTCCATCTTATAACCATCATTAAACTTTTTTGTGTTATCCCTGTCACGTTTTTGTATGTACTGTGTGTATATGTGTTTTTTTWAAACTGGCAAATAATATCCATCAAACCTGAAGTGTGTCCTTATACTGATGCACACATAAGTAATTCAGGACCATGGAGAGCACCACGATTAGCGCTAACTGATGAAGATTGGAGACTGATTCAGCAGCAGATTTGAGTAATTTAGCAGACACTCTTATCTAGGGCGACTTACAGGAGCAWTTAGGYRGAAGGGCACATCAACAGATTTTTCACCTAGTCGGCTTGGGGAGTCAAACAAGCAACACTTCGGTTACTGACCCAATGCTCTTAACCGCTAGGCTACCAGCAGCCCCTACCACCGCCTTGGACWGCACCACAGACAACTCTAAATGAGCGGAGGTTGCTCATCCTTGGTGTTTTTTTTTTTTTTACAATAAATAGCTGTAAATGGGGTTGTGTAGTTCTGCAACTATGTGGATCAGAATAATTGGCTGCAACTGTAGCTTTTTAGTGGAGGTGGATGCCACAGCAACTGAGTTGCCTGAAGAACCACAATGCAGGAGGTTTAAAGGATACTTTATTGACCAGTCTGCCACTGTCCCGGTCTATCAGAGCTGTAGAGATCTGTAACGCCGATGGCCAGGTCGCTAGGGACATKCTGTCTCAAATCAAGGGGCCACCACTGGAGGATAGACATAACACTCTCATCCTCAAGGGCCGAGGCCCCACGTCCTCCTCCATGCAGACCCCGAAAACATCCTCTGAGAAAGGTGCACTGAGGATGAAGGATTTGTGGAGAGTGTGAGTGAAAGCTCTTGGCTGGTCAATGGAGGTGCTCTGTAGGAATAGTGGCTTTGGATCAATGGAGACTTTCAGGTGAATAATTCATAAAGACTGAACTCAGGTCCCAAATGGCACCCWATTCCCTACATGSACTAGRAGTCCTCTATTGGCCCTGTTAGTAGTTCKCTCTTTGAGACCAAAAGTATTGCACACTATGGGCCCTGGTCAAAAGTAGAGCACTATACAGGGAATAGGGGGCCATTTGGGACGCAGCTTGAATGTAAAGACTCCCAATTGAAGGTGAATATCCATATTTTTGTTCTGTCTTTATCTACTGTCCCCTATATAATTTCTTGATGTTTGGCCACTTTGGAAAACAATGAAGACTGATTATGTCAGGTAATCTGAATGAAGAATGAATCCATTTGGTGGGCTTGAAATGGGAGCGGAAATATAATCTCCAAAATATTATTACATGCCCTTGTAATTCTGACTTGGGAGAGAGACGTAAATATTCCTGAAACAAAGGCAATTTGACTCGAATTTGGTCCACAAATTATGCATTCCCAATGAAGTGTCAAGGTCTCACAGGACCATTTTTCACCCAACTTCTAATCAGAACTAATCAGCTCGTTCTCAGCCGATGAAAACTCAATCATGTCCTCATAAATCCTCTAACTTTGAGGGGGGGGGAAAAAACAGACAGATCTGTGATCTTGACTGTCCTTACAGAGGCAATTAGCATGGCAACATCATCCTTGTTTTAGGCATTCAAGGTGGACCGATGTCTTGAGGCAGGAGGGAGGATGGATCGTTTGGCTGTCCCATTTCGACAAAGTAAGAGTAATGCCCGCTYTCAGGACGCCACCTCTGCCCCCAGCTGATTGCATTTGCCTGGCATGGCAGGATGAGCCGTTACTTTTGGGGAGGAGGGCAAATGGGTCATGCCTGGGGAAACAGACATACAGTTTGAGTGTGTCGGCAGGGTGAGAGAAACTGTCATTGTACTTGTACTGTAGATTTCCTCCTGTAGAGCTGTGACAAGCTGTGACAGATATAGTCAATTCTCTATCCAGACAAAGTATAAACAACATAATATCTTTTCACAATGACCAGGATTTTGTTCTTTCTGAGATTTCTGTGGCACCGTCGAGGTCCCTGTAAAAGCCTCTGGGTGTTTTTAGCATGACCCACTTGGCTTTTATATATAGCTCAGTTTCTTGTTGTTTCACAACATGGCGTGAACAACCAAAAAATGAAATACAATGCCCAGCAGGCTGAATAAAAATGTCTGTAGAGTAGAGCGATACTTTAAAGCCTCGAGATACTGTCATCAACCTTGCCCTTCACACAATCCATGCACACCGTCTCATCTGGGGAAGCACCGGTCTGGACAAGCTCTGAAGAGATATCACGGGAGCTTCTGTATTTGATCAGGGTTGCACGTAGAACCTTGTATTAGTGAAAGGGTTCCACTTGAAACCAAAAATAGTTATTTTCAGAAGGTTCTCCTTTGGGGACAATTTAAGAACCCTTTATGGTTCTAGGTGGCACCTTCTTTTCTAAGAATATTTACTGAGGTGGACTCCCAAGGTYAGGTGCTTATGGTGGGTTCCTCTGACGACTGATCCATAGTAACATGCTGCCCCATCCTCCATCCCCTATCACCCACAGTAGATACCTAACTGACTGGTATCTGTTTCTTCTCACACTTTTACAATTTGACAAGGTCTTATAGCTTGCTGGAAGTCTGTTTCCTTGCTGTCATGGTAACAGCACATGCCTATGGTGTAGCTGTTTGGATAGGATGGCAACGTGGATGCCATTAATAGCCTGTGTTTCTGTTACACTTGCCATATATGACAAGACATCACTTGGCAATCTGCAGGTGCGCTCTCCTGTTGACTGAGATTGAATTCATATGTACCCAAGAAAGGAGAGCTGGTATTGATTTTGAAACACACTAGTAATGCAACAGGGTATTATTTAGTAGCCTCACACCCCTCCACCTTCCCTCTCAATCCAATACACTCTGTGAGGAAACATGCACACTTTGTCGGAATTAAAAAGACAGCACACACAAAGAGGTTAATGCCAAAGAGGGAGGGGTAGTGTTGTATTTCAGATGCAATGGAATATTTCCCTGAGCTCAACCTTTGCAATTGAAGAAGAAACACTCTCTCCTCAAGCACTCAAGATTTGAATGATGCACCTTTTCCGTATGACTCCTCGCGGTGACTCAAATGTTTCTGCTTACCTACTGTATGTTGACGGTTCTGACTTAGAATATGTGGACAACTACAAATACCTAGGTGTCTGGTTAGACTGTAAACTCTCCTTCCAGACTCACATTAACATCTCCAATCCAAAATTAAATCTAGAATCTGTTGCAATCTAGAATCTTTCGCAACAAAGCATCCTTCACTCATGCTGCCTAACATACCCTCGTAAAACTGACCATCCTACCGATCCTCGACTTCGATGTCATTTACAAAATAGCCTCCAACACTCTACTCAACAAATTGGATGCAGTCTATCACAGTGCCATCCGGTTTGTCACCAAAGCCCCATATACTACCCAGCACTGCGACCTGTACGCTCTCGTTGGCTGGCCCTCGTTTCATACTCGTCGCCAAACCCACAGGCTCCAGGTCATCTACAAGTCTCTGCTAGGTAAATCCTCGCCTTATCTCAGCTCACTGGTCACCATAACAGCACCCACCCGTAGCACGCGCTCCAMCAGGTATATCTCAGAGGTCACCCCCAAAGCCAATTCTTCCTTTGGCCGCCTTTCCTTCCAGTTCTCTGCTGCCAATGACTGGAACGAACTGAAAAAAATCACTGAAGCTGGAGACTCATATCTCCCTCACTAGCTTTAAGCACCAGCTGTCAGAGCAGCTCTCAGATCACTGCACCTGTACATAGACCATCTGTAAATAGCCCATCCAACTCCCTAATCCCCATACTGTATTTATTTATTTATCTTGCTCCTTTGCACCCCAATATCTCTACTCGCACATTCATCTTCTGCACATTCTACCATTCCAGTGTTCAATTGCTATATTGTAATTACTTCACCACCATGGCCTATTTATTGACTTACCTCCCTTATCCTACCTCATTTGCACACACTGTATATAGACTTTTTCTACTGTATTATTGACTGTATGTTTGTTTATTCCATGCTTAACTCTGTGTTGTCGTATGAGTCGAACTGCTTTGCTTTATCTGGGCCAGGTCGCAGTTGTAAATGAGAACTTGTTCTCAACTAGCCCACCTGGTTAAATAAAGGTGAAATAATAAAAATATATAATAATATTAAAACAGTACACAGTAATGCACGTTGCTATGGTAACGCCATTCACCAGAATCATTCCTAAGGCCCTGCCTGCATTCCAAATGGCACCCTATTCCCTATACTGTATATTGCACTACTTTGAGCAGGACCCATAGATGAGGCAGCGAGAGAGGGGGAGACTGACTATACATTATCTCAGCCTTAATCTGACGCGGTCTGTGATGAAGAGGGCCCATCTGTGTTGTATGCTGCTGCCCAGAGCCTGATTAGTTTGGGGTTGTCATTATTGAACAGGGCTTAGGGACAGACAGGGAAGTCAAACAGTCAGGGTCTCTCTTTGCAGTCTCCCATTCACTACTGGCAATATCAACATTCAGAATGAGATATCACCACACTAAGACTGTCTCAGAATTGATTGAGCCAGTGAGAGGCTTAAAGATTCATTCAATTTAGGGAAATTCAGTTGGTGA
Organism: Salvelinus sp. IW2-2015; assembly: GCF_002910315.2. Taxonomy (NCBI): domain Eukaryota; kingdom Metazoa; phylum Chordata; class Actinopteri; order Salmoniformes; family Salmonidae; genus Salvelinus; species Salvelinus sp. IW2-2015. The sequence continues at coordinate 51,551,839 of NC_036854.1, read as the reverse complement.
CAATCTGAGCCAGTCACTCATTTACTGACAGGGTTTTATATTGAGGGAAGAGTCTCTCRGTCTCTACTGGCATACTGATTGTTCAGGATTATTCAGTCACCAAGGTCTTCTCCTCTTGTTACGAAGCGTTGACTTTGAGGTTACTTCTTTAATGTGCATTTTGGAGAGCCTGACCTGCCTACATGGTTATTATGATAATGGGGTGTAGGCTACATGAAGTACACACAAACTCTCTATCACTCTCTCTCGCTTTCTGTCTGTTGCTCTCTCTCTCTCTCTCTCTCTCTCTCTCTCTCTCTCTCTCTCTCTCTCTCTCTCTCGCTCTCTCTCACATATACACACACACTCACACTCACACACCGTCTACTTGTCCTTGAGACTTTTCAGTGGGTGAAAATAAGATATGTTGAGACAGAAACAAGAGTAGGTGATTGCAGGTTTTAGACAGCTGAAATACTTTATTATAGCCATGAACAAAAGTATTTTTGAGAAAAATTGTGTGTTCTGCATTCCAAAATGGAAACCAAAATGTCCTCTCCCTCCAGGTAGTTACTCCTGAATTGTAGATTCTATAGATAAAACCACCGTGTCTTGGACACCTGTCAGTTTCTCCCTGGGAGGACTMTGTTTCTCAGTCTGCATCTATGATCAATTCTACTTTCTCTTTGATCTTCCCTTTCTTTTTCGGTCGGAACACAAGGCTGTCTTCCTATTCACAATCAAAAGCTATCCTTATATTATAGCTCCATAAGCGCTCTCTGGTCTTTTAGCATGCTCCACTGKTTCCCTTCCTGCTGCTCATATACTGATGCTCTCTGGATCTCTTTTAGCTTTGMATTCATTTTCAGCAGCTGCGTCTTTTTAAATGTGTGTAATTGAGTCTAAATGAACACTGCCACATTTAATTCGATACGTTCCAGAAAGACATGTGGATGTGACAGTCTTGCCCTTGAGATTGGCTCTAGTTAGTTGAGCGTCTGTCGTTCATGGACAGACGCTTCCTCAAGGACGAGGCCACTACTCACTCTCCCGGGGAATGCCACCCTCCTGGCCCCCCTGTTCCCCTGGCCTTTTTCAACCCACTCTCAGATGTGCTTTGGATCACCTTGTCGCCGGCGACGATCCACGGTCCGGAGTCCCCGGCGACGATCTACGGTCTGGTGTCCCCGGCGACGATCTACGGTCTGGTGTCCCCGGCGATGACCCACGGTCCGGAGTCCCCGGCGACGATCCACGGTCCGGAGTCCCCGGCGACGATCTACGGTCCGGAACCTCCGGCGGCGATCCACGGTCCGGTTCCTCCAGCGACGTTCCACGGCCTGGAGCCCCCGGCGACGATCCACGGCCCGGAGCATCCGCCGATGACCCACCGTCCGGTTCCTACGGCGACGACCCACAGTCCAGAGCTTCCGACGACGATCCCCGCACCAGAGCCGCCATTGAAGATGACGTATCCATGAGCGGAGTGGGTATTTCGCCCAGCACCGGAGCCTCCCCCGACGGTAGATGCCCACCCGGACCCTCCCCTATTGAGTCAGGTTTTGCGGTCGGAGTCCGCGCCTTTGGGGGGGGTACTGTCACACCCTGACCATAGAGAGCTTTTTATTTTCTATGTTGGTTAGGTCGGGGTGTGACTAGGGTGGGTCATCTAGGTGATTATATTTCTATGTTGGCCTGGTATGGTTCCCGATCAGAGACAGCTTTTTATCGTTGTCTCTGATTGGGGATCTTATTTAGAAAAACGGTGTCTAATGGCTTTAATGAAGTGGCAGCTGTGTTCATATAGATGATGTCACCGTAGTCTAGGACAGATAGGAACGTAGACTGAATAATCTGCTTTCTACTATTTAGTGAGAGGCAGGACCTATTTCTATAGAAGAAGCCCATTTTTATTCTCAGCTTTTCTACTAACTCATCAACATGCTTTTTAAAAGAAAAGCTTTTCATCTATCCAGATGCTCAGATATTTGTAAGCGGGGACACGATCAATATGGTTATTTTTATGCGCTCTAGAGAACAACGTATACTTAGTTTTACTAGCATTCAATACTAATTTCAGGTCAATAAAGTTTTTCTGTAATACAATGAAGGCAGACTGTGGTTCAGATAGAGCCTGCTCAATCATGGGGGCAATAGCATACACAACAGTATCATCGGCATACAGTGCATTCAGAAAGTATACAGACCACTACACATATGGGTACGTTACAGCCTTATTCTACAATGTATTACATTTAAAAAATCCTCATCAATATACACACAATACCCCATAATGACAAAGCGAAAACAGGTTTTTAGAAATGTATGCAAATTTATTCAAAAGAAAAAAGAAAAATACCTTATTTACATAAGTATTCAGACCCTTTGCTATGAGAGGCGATATTGAGCTCAGGGTCCTCCTGTTTCCATTGATCCTCCTTGTGATGTTTTYACAACTTGATTGGAGTCCACCTGTGGTAAATACAATTGACTGGATAGGATTTGGAAAGGCACACAGCTGTCTATATAAGGTCCCACAGTTGACAGTGCATGTCAGAGCAAAAACCAAGCCATGAGGTCGAAGGAATTGTCCGTAGGGCTCCGAGGCAGGATTGRGTCGAGGCACAGATCTGGGGAAGGGTAACAAAACATTGCTGCATCATTGAAGGTCCCCAAGAACACAGTGGCCTCCATCATTCTTAAATGGAAGAAGTTTGGAACCACCAAMAATCTTCCTAGAGCTGTCCACGCCGGCCAAACTGAGCAATCGGGGGTGAATGGCCTTGGTCAGGGAGGTGACCAAGAGCCTGATGGTCACTCTGACACAGCTCTAGAGTTCCTCTGTGGAGATGGGAGAACCTTTGAGAAGGACAAACATCTCTGCAGCACTCCACCAATTAGGCCTTTATGGTAGAGTGGCGAGACGGAAGCCACTTCTCAGTAAAAGGCACATGACAGCCCGCTTGGAGTTTGCCAAAAGGCACCTAAAGGACTCTGACTATGAGAAACAAGATTCTCTGGTCTGATGAAACCAAGATGGAACTCTTTGGCCTGAATMCCAAATGTCACGTCTGGAGGAAACCTGGCACCATCCCTACGGTGAAGCATTGTGCTGTGGGGATGTTTTTCAGTGGCAGGGACTAGGAGACTAGTCAGGATCGAGGGAAAGATGAATGAAGCAAAGTACAGATAGATCCTTGATGAAAACCTGCTCCGGAGCTCTCAGGACSTCAGACTGGGGCGAAGGACAAGTCTCTGAATGTCCTTGAGTGGCCCAGCCAGAGCCAGGACTTGAACCCGATCGAACATCTCTGGAGAGACCTGAATATAGCTGGGCAGCGATGCTCGCCATCCAACCTGATAGAGCTTGAGAGGATCTGCAGAGAAGAATTGGAGAAACTCCCCAAATAAAGGTGTGCAATGCTTGTAGCATCATACCCAAGAAGACTCAGGGCTGTAATCGCTGCCCAAGGTGTTTCAACAAAGTACTGAGTAAAGGGTCTGAATGTAAATGTAATATTTCAGTTATTTATTACAGTTAACCATACAGTTAACCACATAATTTATAACTAGGGACGCAGAAGAGATAATGCTATGACCTGGTCTAAAACACGACTGATGTACATTTAAAATAAAGGAAAAATAAGAAAGATCTTGGCTGAGAATTAATAAAGGATTCTAATATTMTAGCTAGGCAAGAAAGTTTAGAAATAGTGTTATAATTATCTAGCTTACAAGGGTCACCACCTTTGTGAAGGGGGAGTACATGGGCCGCCTTCCAAACCTTCGTATCAGATATAATCGTCAGGTTGAAAARATGGGTTAATGATTCAGCAATCAGGGGGGTAGAGAGCTGCAGCAAAAATGGATCAAGCATATCACCCTCAGTGGATTTTTTTTTAACATAAATATTAAGTAAGGCATCTAGCACATCAGAGATAGTAAATTGTTGAAATGAAAACAAAGTTTCACTAGAAGTTAACGGGTTAAACGTCTAGTCAGCTAGAGGCTGGCAGAGGGAAGAGCAGCCGATTGACTGACCASGGTCAATTAAACCACAGTCTCTCTCAAATAAAAAGCCTGCCGAAATAAAATGATGATTAAAAGCATCACTTATTTCATTCTTCTCAGTTATGATGCCAGAGTCAGACAGAACTTGCTTAAGCAGGGAAGAAGAGGAATATGTATGCTTCAGTGTATTTACTTTTTTTGAAGGATTACCAGCAGAGTCAGAGATAGAGCTTAATAAAATAGCTTGATTTATCTTTCTTAAATCGAGATAGTACATCTGTTTCTCAATTGTCGGAAAGATTGCCAGTCGAGTCAGTTTTCCTGTTACGGCTCTCGTTTGTAGAATGAAGAGTGGACCAAGGCGCAGCGTAGTAAGTGTACATCGTCTTTTTATTGATGACACCAAAACAAAATAACAAAGACAAAAAACAAAAGTGAACAGTTCTGTCAGGCACAGACACTAAACAGAAAACAAGATCCCACAAAACCCAAAAGGAAAATGACAACTTATATATGGTCCCCAATCAGAGACAACGATAGACAGCTGCCTCTGATTGGGAAACACACTCGGCCAAAAACAAAGAAATAGAAAACATAGACTTCCCGACCCTGACCTACCCAGACAGAGAATAATAAGGATCACTAAGGTCAGGGCATGACATTTCCTTGCTTTGGCCCAGGCCTGATTTCTCATCTGAATGAGTTCCGATAGCTCAGAAGAAAATAAAGGGTTAGATCCATCTTTGACTGAAATTATTTAAAAGGAGAATGTTTCTCTGCCAGAGGAATAAATATGGAGGAGAAATGTTCTAGAGCCAACTCAGGGTCAGGAATACAGGAGATAGTGGGTAAATCAGAGTAGAACATGTCATGTAAAAGAAACATTGAGGAGAAACATTTTTTTAAATGTATCTTGTTAACACTTCTTGCGGATCAGTGGGACACTAGCGTCCCATGTCGACAACTTCCGGTGAAATTGCAGAGCGCCAAATTCAAATTAAATTACTATAAATATTAAACTTTCATGAAATCACAAGTGCAATACATCAAAATAAAGCTTACCTTGTTGCTAATCCAGCCGCCATGTCAGATTTCAAAAAGGCTTTACGGCAAAAGCAAACCATGCGATTATCTGAGGACAGCGCCCAGCACACAAATGCATAACAAATCATTTTCAACCAGGGAGTTGCGACACGAAAGTCAGAAATAGCGATATAATATGTCTTACCTTTGAAGATCTTCTTCTGTTGGCACTCCAAAAGGTCCCAGTTACATTACAAATGGTCCTTTTGATCAATAAAGTCCTTCTTTATATCCATAAAAACTCAATTTAGCTGGCGCGCTTCAGTCAATAAGTAGCAGGCAGTTTACTTTGGGCATGCTTTTCATCCAGACGTCAAAATACCACCCCCTATCCCAAAGAAGTTTTAATTAAACAAGCATTAGTATTGTACTGTTTCGTATCTGTAATACTGTACATACTATGGGACAATGATCACTGAGATCATATGCAAATACTCCACTAGACAAATATTTATGGGGTTATTAGTAATAAATAAATACATAAATTGTAACGGCAGTCTAAGTCGTCCTCCTCGGACGAGGAGAGGCGAGAAGGATCAGAGGACCAATGTGCAGCGTGGTACGTTTCCATGATTTAATGAACATGAAAACTAGACAAGATACAAAATAACAAAACAACAAACGTACTAACCGTCACAGTCCCGTGTGGCACAAACACTGACACAGGAAACAACCACCCACAAACCCGAACACAAAACAAGCCACCTATATATGATTCTCAATCAGGGACAACGATTGACAGCTGCCTCTGATTGAGAACCATATTAGGCTGAACACAGAAACAGACAAACTAGACACACAACATAGAATGCCCACCCAGCTCACGTCCTGACCAACACTCAAACAGCAAAACACAATAAGCACTATGGTCAGGACGTGACATCAATGAGAAGTTAACTTCACATTTAGCCATGTGGGTTTTGAGATCAATTAATCAGATTAAAATCAATGCATTAACTCTTAAATTTATCTGAGGCGACAGGGGGGGGGGGGGGGGGGGGGGGGGCATGAAATTAAAGATTGGAATGCTATGAAATTAGATTTTACACATATGGTCACTTCTACCCTTTTCTGTAATCTGTCATCTAAATACATTATAATAATTTACTTCAATGCATTTATACAGATACAGATACAGAACCATTTAACCATGTTTCCAGAATGTCAGAAACGATCCTGTACCAAACGTCAAATGTGTCCAAAATGTTTATCATACTTCGCACATTTAGGTGCATTGGCCAAGCCCCCTATGAGATTTAAAGTCAGAGGGGTATTTAGCTCATTCCCATAAGAGCTACCAGGCATATGTGCATCTACAGCTATTTTTTAGAGTGAGCTGAGACTTTGCCAAGGTCATTGGCAACCATGTAAAGCAGAGCAGACTGAGCGTTTGACAGACCTCCCTCAAGTCGCTGGATGCATGGGCTAGGCTGAGCAGTGCAGGGAACTGGAGAGCAGTGTTGGCAGAGCTCAGTCCACCATAATGAAGCTCCCGACAAAGGAGTGGAGCTGCTGTAGGGGATCGGATGGCTGCAATGCTCCATTCTGGGTGTGCACAGGAAGCCTTGTGGTGGCTCCTGTTGCAGGGTTGGGGCTGGAGTGTCCCAGGCCAGTCCTGGGGATGGGAGTAGGGAGGGTAACAAAGAGGGAGGTTGTGGGATTACAGCTGTCAGTCTTCTGGGTAAGTCTCTAAGAGCTTTGCTCACCTAGATTGTACAATATTGGCCTTATTCTTTAATAAAAAATTCAAGCTCTGTCAAATTGGTTGTTGATCATTGCTACATTTTCAAGCAGATTTAAGTGAAACGGTAACTCGGCCTCTCAGGAACATACACTGTCTTATTGGTAAGCAACTCCAGTGTACAGATTTTGCCTTGTGTTTTAGGTTATTGTCCTGCTGAAGGGTGAATTAATCTTCCTGTGTCTGGTGGAAAGCAGACTGAAACAGGTTTTCCTCTAGGATTTTGCCTGTGCTCCATTTTTGTTATTTTTTTATGCTGAAAAACTCCCCACTACTAACGGTTACAAGCATACCCATAGCATGACTCAGCACCTATATCTTGAAAAATATGGAGAGTGGGACTCAGTAATATGTTCTATTGGATTTGCCCCAAACATAACATTTCTATTCAGGACAAGAGGTAATTGTGATTTCTTTTGCAGTATACTTTAGGCCTTGTGCAAACAGGATGATGTTTTGAAATATTTGTATTTTGTACTGGATTTCTTTTATTCAATCTGTAAATTACGTTAGTATTGTGGAGTAATTCCATCCTCAGTTTTATCCTATCACAGCCATTAAACGCTGTAAATGTTTTAAAGTCGCCATTGGCCTTATGGTGTACATCCAGGGGCACAACTTTGGTTTTAGATGTGGGACACACACAAGTGAATATTTATTTATTTAGCATTTATTTCTTAGGTAGATCAGCTTTAATAATGCAGATAGATTGTGGCTTCCATCAATGTAATTGTCTGCATCATTTCCAATCCCCCATATATTTTTTGGGGAAATATATACAGTACCAGTCAAACGTTTGGACACACCTACTCATTCAAAGGTTTTTCTTTATTTTTACTATTTTCTACATTGTAGAATAACAGCGAAGACTTAAAAACTAGGAAATAACACATATGGAATCATGCTGTAACCAAAAAAGTGGTATATATTATATCATATTATATATGAGATTCTTCAAATAGCCACCCTTTGCCTTGATGACAGCTTTGCGCACACTTGGCATTCTCTCAACCAGCTTCATGAGGTAGTCACCTGGAATGCATTTCAATTAATAGGTGTGCCTTGACAAAAGTTAATTTGTGGAATTTCTTTCCTTCTTGATGCATTTGAGCCAATCAGTTGTGTTGTGACAAGATATGGGTGGTATACAGAAGATATCCCTATTTGGTAAAAAGCCAAGTCCACCACAACAAACCTGCCTAGTCAAAGCTCAGACCTCAATCCAATTGAGAATCTGTGGTATGACTTAAAGGTTGCTGTACACCAGCGGAACCCATCCAACTTGAAGGAGCTGGAGCAGTTTTATTTTTCAGTTTTTTTGTCTTATGTCTTGTTTGTTTCACAATAAAAAATATTTTGCATCTTCAAAGTGGTGGGCATGTTGTGTAAATAAAATTATACAAACCCCCCAAAAATCAATTTTAATTCCAGGTTGTAAGAAAACAAAATAGGAAAAATGCCAAGGGGGTCAAAACTTTCGCAAGGCACTGTAAGCTTTACGTATCGGCCTCAGGGCTTRCGTCAGAGCTTTTGTGAATATGAATATGAAATTACACACTACATTASATTCAKTGTTGCTATTGAAGTCATTCCAAAGGGCAGGTTAAARAGAGCAGATGAAATGCCTTTACATCTATCTGTGCATAGTAGTACATATGCACATTGCTTTATCAGCCTACATTTTTACATGATTTGGAGAATAAGAATAACATATACATGGTTTTACCTGCATTCAGTGCTAATTTCAGTTCAACAAAGGCTTTCTGCAAAGSAATGAAGGTAGATTGAAGCTCTGAAAGAGCTTGGTCAACTGTGGGGAAATAGCATACATAACACTGTCATCTGCATACAGGTGTATGTTTTTTATTTATTGCAAATAGACCAACATTGTTTGCCAATAGACCAACATAGAGACAGTAAAAAGTACAGGACCTAAAATCGATCCCTGTTGGACATCTTATGTAATATAAAGGAAACCTGACTTGAAACCTGACTATCCATACCCTTWCTACATCATGTAACACCAAGGTTGCAGCAGAGATGGTGCCATGACCCGGCCTGAAACCAGACTGGTGAACACTTAGAATACATCTAAGCTAGGAAGGATCTAAGCTGACCGTTGATGAAGGTTTCAAAATGTTTTGCTAGGCAAGACAATTAAGATAGGACGATAATTATTTAGGTCGGAGGGGTCATTACTGTACCTTTGTGGAGAGGGAGCACATGGACCGTCTTCCAAACCTGGGGACAGCACTTCGCAATCAGGGGAGCAGAAAGCTGAAGCTAGAAAGGATCAAGRAAATCAGCCCCAGTGGATTTCTTTTTATATCAATCTTAAGATAGGCATCTAGCACATCACAAATAGAACGTTTTTGACATGAAAACAAAGTTTCGCTAGACTGCCCATGTGGCAGTGCAGTGATTGGTCAAAAAGTATTCCACAGACATAGAGATTGTCTGGTTTTATAGGTTGAATCATTTGTTTCCATACCATGCTCCATAATAAGTAGACTTTTTCTGCTAGAATGTTCTAAACATTCAGTAACGCCTWTATAAAAGTCTATTTATTCTCTTAGTTATCTTTATACTAAATTATGCAGGAAATCGACGATACCAAATGGGCTACAAAATGGATAGTTTAGCTGTTTATTTTTGTAGAGACTTACAGTATTTTGTCTGCAATCTGCTCACGGAATCCTTCAGAAAACCGGTTAAATGTGGATACATGAAAGATAAAAAATGCTTTATACCTTTGCCAAATGCCGTCACCCCTCCCGTATCACAATCAGTTTGGGGAGGGGAAGGTATTTATCCAACATCATTTGTAACCAAAGCAAAACTAGATGATTACTCTATGGCCATTAATTTGATACATGATTCAAAAGAGACTCATCTGTGCATATGGTATGC
>NC_036854.1:51516466-51539292 GCF_002910315.2 Salvelinus sp. IW2-2015 | reverse complement strand
ATATGTATGCCTTTATTCAATTTACACCTATTTATCATCATAATTATACATTGTCTTGACATAATGTCAGTGAAATGACATACTCTACTGATACAGTATAGATTACTAGATTTGACAATACTGGAGATTCTGGAGGTGCTGCATCTCCCCTCCATCCACCATTAAAAAAAACATAGCCAATTCTACATTTAAACACTTCAACATTTGTTATACACTGAGCTCTCTGCCTTTAAATCTACTACTGTGTATAGCGTAGAACGCACATGACTTTATGCATATCTGAGAGCGCTAAACAGGGCATGAATGATTTAGGCCTATAACTGTTACCCCCACACCTTCGCCCTTTTTACATTTTAATCAATGCTGGATGTGTGAAAGAGTGTCCTTTAAAAATACGTTTTTTATATTCTTAACTTGACTTGTTTGTCTCATGCTGTAACAATACATTAGATAGGGAGGACCTGCATATACAGTCCTGTGACTCCTCTTCCTATTACCTTCCTCTCTCTGTCTAATTCAAGGAACACCATTAAAGAGATAGTTCACCCAAATAAAAAAAATGACATATTGGTTAGCACTTGGAGACAGTGGCAAGGTAAACAAAACCAAAGCATGGATTGCCGTCTTGCCTTTTCCATAGACTGTTTACAGAGTACGGAAAGCAATATCATATTTTGTAATTTGGGTGAACTATCCCTTTAAGACAGTAGGGGAGAGTGGGGTATGCCGTGCCAAAGGGTTAGTTGAGCCACCTCTTGGAGGTCATCATGACATGGAGTCTGTGAAGAAAGAAACCACATGGAAAAAATGGTAAGCAAATTAGGTCAAATTAATGTATTGGTTTCATGATGCTTGTATCTAAACCAAAGTAGATAGTTTTAAGACTGTACATCAGTTGGGGTCTCTATACACTGCAATAGAGGTCCTAACCCTAGCAAGAAATGCATCCGTAAGCTGTGTCGGCTAATATAGTCAAAATGTTCGCTTTTGGGTAAATTTTGCCATTTGACCAGGGCAAGTTGAGCCAATGGCTCAACATACCCCATTCAAATGATGATATGCATAGTATTTCTTCCATTTGATTCGATTTGATTTGATTTGTCATGCGCATGAACTCAAGATAGTGCATTATTATTGTTACATAGCAGGTTTCGTCCCAAATGGCCCCCTATTCACTATTTAGTGCACTTCTTTTGACCAGGACTCATATGGTATTCCATAGGGCTCTAGTCGAACGTAATGCACTATATAGGGAATAGAGGGCTATTAATTGGGATGCAGACCAACTGGAACCACCAAAGCACCGAGGGGTCAGGAGAAAGTCAGGGTTGTTGTGGATATTTATCATTGGTTCATCTCGTTCGGCTCCTGTCTGTGTAGCTTTTCACACTGGTCTCTGTATGTATCAGTTGTCCCCGCTTTATTTATTAATGTTATATAATGAGCTGAATGCCCGGGGGATTAAGATGAGACTATAGGAGCAGCCAGTCCCATTGAAATAAAATTACTATTTAACTAATAATATTTCTTTGAGCAGTACACACAAAAGACACAACAAGCAAACTCAGATGTGTGAGTGCGTGTTCTAATTTGGAAACATGAAAATTGAAGTATGTTTTGCCGTTGTGCTCATCTGCTTTGACAGTCCAGGACTATTACAAGATACACATTTTAGGAGATGCATAAATGTCTGAGCCATTGTCTTTAAGAAGGATCACCTTCAGTGCTCGGTTGTCTCCACCCAGTCTGTCCCCAAACAATTTATTTGCTGGTTTTAAGCATTACACTTTCAAATAGCACTTTGTTGACTGTTGCTGGGTGCTATCGTCGTCCATCAGCACCGGCCTGAACCCTACCTGGCCTCAACTCTCTCCTGGCCCCTTCCACAAATCTTTCTCAGATTATTACCAATCCCACAAGGTATGACTCCAAACACCCAGAAAAGGCACTCTCCTCGATGTTATCCTCACAAATAATCCTGAAAGTGTAATGCTTTAAACCAGTATCAGTCTTGTGTTTCTGTAATGACCTTAGTGATCACTGTTTTACAGCCTGTGTTCGTAATGGCTGCTCAGTGAAACGACCTGTCCTGATTTGTCATAGACGCTTGCTAAAAAACATTAATGAGCAAGCCTTCCTTCATGGACTGGTCTCTGAAAATGGTATAGAATCAGCTTGATCACCTCTGTCGAATATGCTTCTTTTTTGATATGTTAAAGAAAAATGAGAATTAAAAGCAGGTTCAGCCCCTGGTTCGACCGTGATCTTGCAGAGTTACTCCACCTCAAGAATTGCATTTGGCGAAAGGCTCGGCAAACGCATACTCAGGCTAACTAGGTCTCGTTCAAGCAAATGCGAAATAAGTGCACTCAGGCTATCCGGAAGGCCAAAGTTAAATACTTTAAGGAGAAGTTCTCTCTCTGTGGGTCTAATCCCAAGAAGTTCTGGAGAATGTTAAAGACCTGGAAGAATAAACCCTCCTACTCACAGCTGCCCATGTCCTTTAATGTTGATGATTGGTTGTTACTGACAAGAAGCACATGGCTGAACTCTTTAATCACCACCATCATTAAGTCAGGATTCCTATATGACTCAGCCATGCCTCCTTGCCCGTCCAACATTCCTCATCTCCCACCCCTTATAATGCGACTATCCCCGATGCTTCTCCCTCTGTTTCCCCTGTCCCGCTACAAAGTTTCTACCTGCAGGCAGTTACTGAGTCTGAGGTGCTAAAGGAGCTCCTGAACCTTGACCCAAAAAACATCTGGGTCAGATGGTTTAGACCCTTTCTTCTTTAAGTTTGCTACCCCTATCATCGCCAAGCCTATCTCCAACCTTTTTAACCTGTCTCTCCTTTCTGGGAAAGTTCCCATTCTTGGAAGGCAGCCACGGTTTGTCCCTTTATTTAAAGGGGAGATCAAGCTGATCCTAACTGTTATGGCCTATTTCTATTTTGCCCTATTTATCAAAAGTGTTGGAAAAACTTGTCAATAATCAACTGACTGTATTTCTTGATGTCTATAGTATTCTCTCTGGTATGCAATCTGGTTTCCGCTAAGGTTATGGATCTGTCATTGCAACCTTAAAGGTCCTCAATGATGTCACCATTGCCCTTGATTCTAAGCCAATATTGTGCTGCTATTTTTATTGATTTGTCCAAAGCTTTGTATCACGGAGACATCTGCTCTTCCTCTCTTCTGCATATACAGTCCTGTGACTCCTCTTCCTATTACCTTCCTCTCTCTGTCTAATTCAAGGAACACCATTAAAGAGATAGTTCACCCAAATAAAAAAAATGACATATTGGTTAGCACTTGGAGACAGTGGCAAGGTAAACAAAACCAAAGCATGGATTGCCGTCTTGCCTTTTCCATAGACTGTTTACAGAGTACGGAAAGCAATATCATATTTTGTAATTTGGGTGAACTATCCCTTTAAGACAGTAGGGGAGAGTGGGGTATGCCGTGCCAAAGGGTTAGTTGAGCCACCTCTTGAGCCACCTCTCATGCATCATGACATGGAGTCTGTGAAGAAAGAAACCACATGGAAAAAATGGTAAGCAAATTAGGTCAAATTAATGTATTGGTTTCATGATGCTTGTATCTAAACCAAAGTAGATAGTTTTAAGACTGTACATCAGTTGGGGTCTCTATACACTGCAATAGAGGTCCTAACCCTAGCAAGAAAGTGCATCCGTATAGCTGTGTCGGCTAATATAGTCAAAATGTTCGCTTTTGGGTAAATTTTGCCATTTGACCAGGGGCAAGTTGAGCCAATGGCTCAACATACCCCATTCAAATGATGATATGCATAGTATTTCTTCCATTTGATTCGATTTGATTTGATTTGTCATGCGCATGAACTCAAGATAGTGCATTATTATTGTTACATAGCAGGTTTCGTCCCAAATGGCCCCCTATTCACTATTTAGTGCACTTCTTTTGACCAGGACTCATATGGTATTCCATAGGGCTCTAGTCGAACGTAATGCACTATATAGGGAATAGAGGGCTATTAATTGGGATGCAGACCAACTGGAACCACCAAAGCACCGAGGGGTCAGGAGAAAGTCAGGGTTGTTGTGGATATTTATCATTGGTTCATCTCGTCTCGGCTCCTGTCTGTGTAGCTTTTCACACTGGTCTCTGTATGTATCAGTTGTCCCCGCTTTATTTATTAATGTTATATAATGAGCTGAATGCCCGGGGGATTAAGATGAGACTATAGGAGCAGCCAGTCCCATTGAAATAAAATTACTATTTAACTAATAATATTTCTTTGAGCAGTACACACAAAAGACACAACAAGCAAACTCAGATGTGTGAGTGCGTGTTCTAATTTGGAAACATGAAAATTGAAGTATGTTTTGCCGTTGTGCTCATCTGCTTTGACAGTCCAGGACTATTACAAGATACACATTTTAGGAGATGCATAAATGTCTGAGCCATTGTCTTTAAGAAGGATCACCTTCAGTGCTCGGTTMTCTCCACCCAGTCTGTCCCCAAACAATTTMATTTGCTGGTTTTAAGCATTACACTTTCAAATAGCACTTTGTTGACTGTTGCTGGGTGCTATCGTCGTCCATCAGCACCGGCCTGAACCCTACCTGSCCTCAACTCTCTCCTGGCCCCTTCCACAAATCTTTCRCAGATTATTACCAATCCCACAAGGTATGACTCCAAACACCCAGAAAAGGCTACTCTCCTCGATGTTATCCTCACAAATAATCCTGAAAGTGTAATGCTTWAAACCAGTATCAGTCTGGTGTTTTCTGTAATGACCTTAGTGATCACTGTTTTACAGCCTGTGTTCGTAATGGCTGCTCAGTGAAACGACCTGTCCTGATTTGTCATAGACGCTTGCTAAAAAACATTAATGAGCAAGCCTTCCTTRATGGACTGGTCTCTGRAAAATGGTATAGAATCAGCTTGATCACCTCRGTCGAATATGCTTCTTTTTTGATATGTTAAAGAAAATGTGAATTAAAAGCAGGTTCAGCCCCTGGTTCGACCGTGATCTTGCAGAGTTACTCCACCTCAAGAATTGCATTTGGCGAAAGGCTCGGCAAACGCATACTCAGGCTNGACCTGTCCTGATTTGTCATAGACGCTTGCTAAAAAACATTAATGAGCAAGCCTTCCTTCATGGACTGGTCTCTGCAAAATGGTATAGAATCAGCTTGATCACCTCTGTCGAATATGCTTCTTTTTTGATATGTTAAAGAAAATGAGAATTAAAAGCAGGTTCAGCCCCTGGTTCGACCGTGATCTTGCAGAGTTACTCCACCTCAAGAATTGCATTTGGCGAAAGGCTCGGCAAACGCATACTCAGGCTAACTAGGTCTCGTTCAAGCAAATGCGAAATAAGTGCACTCAGGCTATCCGGAAGGCCAAAGTTAAATACTTTAAGGAGAAGTTCTCTCTCTGTGGGTCTAATCCCAAGAAGTTCTGGAGAATGGTTAAAGACCTGGAGAATAAACCCTCCTACTCACAGCTGCCCATGTCCTTTAATGTTGATGATGTGGTTGTTACTGACAAGAAGCACATGGCTGAACTCTTTAATCACCACATCATTAAGTCAGGATTCCTATATGACTCAGCCATGCCTCCTTGCCCGTCCAACATTTCCTCATCTCCCACCCCTTATAATGCGACTATCCCCGATGCTTCTCCCTCTGTTTCCCCTGTCCCGCTACAAAGTTTCTACCTGCAGGCAGTTACTGAGTCTGAGGTGCTAAAGGAGCTCCTGAACCTTGACCCAAAAAAACATCTGGGTCAGATGGTTTAGACCCTTTCTTCTTTAAGTTTGCTACCCCTATCATCGCCAAGCCTATCTCCAACCTTTTTAACCTGTCTCTCCTTTCTGGGAAGGTTCCCATTGCTTGGAAGGCAGCCACGGTTTGTCCTTTATTTAAAGGGGGAGATCAAGCTGATCCTAACTGTTATAGGCCTATTTCTATTTTGCCCTATTTATCAAAAGTGTTGGAAAAACTTGTCAATAATCAACTGACTGTATTTCTTGATGTCTATAGTATTCTCTCTGGTATGCAATCTGGTTTCCGCTAAGGTTATGGATCTGTCATTGCAACCTTAAAGGTCCTCAATGATGTCACCATTGCCCTTGATTCTAAGCAATATTGTGCTGCTATTTTTATTGATTTGTCCAAAGCTTTTTATACGGTAGACCATTCCATTCTTGTGGGCCGGCTAAGGAGTATTGGTGTCTCTGAGGGGTCTTTGGCCAGGTTTCCTAACTACCTCTCTCAAAGAGTGCAGTGTATACAGTCAGACAATCTGCTGTCTCTGCTGTCTTTTGTGCTGCTACCATGTTGTTGTCATGTTGTGTTACTAGCATGCTGTGTTGTCATGTGTTGCTGCCTTGCTATGTGGTTGTCTTAGATCTCTCTTTGTTTATTGTTGTGTTGTCTCTCTTGTCGTGATGTGTGTTTTGTCCTATATTTCTATATTTTTAATTTTTAATCCCAGCCCCCGTCTCCGCAGGATGCCTTTTCCCTTTTGGTAGGCCGTCATTGTAAATAAGAATTTGTTTTTAACTGACTTGCCTAGTTAAATACATGTTAAATTAAAAAATATTTTTTTAGAAATTGTGTGTTGAAGTGGTTGTATACTTCCAACAGTGAATTTGAAGGAGTCTGTATTTTCAGCAGCACTTGAAGACCTATTGGGATCAAAGGATGTGTGAGTTAGATGGAAACTATAGCTAAAAGACTGGTTCATAAAGGAACTAGGCGGTGGCTTTAGAAGCTCCCATACCATCATTATGCCATAGCTGGAGGTAACTGCTAATTGGAGACAAAAAAAGAGAGATAGAAGAATAGTGAGAAAGAGAGAGACTTTCACCCCTCACTTTTTTATGTTTGCCACTTTTTCTCGAGATAAAACTCAGGTCATTATATTCTCTGGTATTCTTGACAGAAATGTCACTAGGTGTGTAAAGTTAAATCCGTATGTGCTGGTTGTCAAGTCACCATTGAAGTGAAGTGTTAGGTCCCCACCGGTATTGAGTGTCAAATCCATATCACCTCAGAGAGTGTATACGTGTTAGAATGTATATATTTCCCCCACCCTGCCATCCCTCTTTTAAATATGCTAATATTATATTATGGTTATTTTTACCTGACAAGGTAAAAATCTGTCGTTCTGCCCCCGAACAAGGCAGTTAACCCGTTGTTCCCCGGTAGGCCGTCATTGTAGATAATAATTTGTTCTTAACTGACTTGCTTAAATAAAAAATGTAAAAATACATTTAAAGTTACCGACCGGCTCTAATAGGCATCCATACTCTTTCCATCCTTCAGAATGGATGTTTGCTTCTAYTCACCCAGCAGCACTCTTGTAGTAGCTGCAGTATGAATGGGAATGACATTGCTTGATTTATTTTAGGTGGTGGACTGAAGCATCTTATCTGCTTTAGTTTCTGAGATTATCAGTCCCTAACAAGGGGGGAGCTGGTTTTTCCATATTGTGTAATGTATTTCTTCTGAACACATTTTTGTTTGTTGGCAATGTCAATTCTTGATTTTTTTTRTCAAAATACTTACTTRTWTGTTTGCTAGCTGGACAGGCTGCRAAGTACTAAACAYCAAACCAATCAAAACGTSTGTACTATCCAGATACTGTAAGGATCTACGCTGGAGACAGGAAGCAGGTACAGGGAGAKCATATAATAAATTACGGACATGAAACAGGACAGGAACAGCGTCTGGACAGGGGACAAAGTAATGACATCAATGCAGACACAGGGAACAAACAGAGGAAACAGACAGATAAAGGGGAGYCAATCAAACCATGATGGAGTTCAGGTGAGTACAATGATGCGTAGCTGCGTGTGATGGTGACCGGTGATGAAGCGCAGGTGTGCGTAAAGATGGGTAGTCTGGCGCCCTCGAGCGTGACAGATACCATTTCTTCTGATCACATCTGCCAATCACATTCTCCGTACCTAACATACTAAACACAGCTGGTGACAGTTCAAAAAAGATCTCCGTATTTTTTATATTTGTAACCTGTTTAGTTATAGAAACATGATACCATCAGGGTAAGCAGTAAAATAACTCCCAACTTTACTTAGAAAGCAGCAACCATTTCAAAGGAAACAAGTCCTCATTAAGATCAGGTGTGGACAATTAGTACAGGGGTTCTCAAACTTTTTGCTATCACCTCTTTTGTGACAGCAAATTCATCACGGACCCCCTCATAATCAGAACACAACTCCAGTGAGATACAAATAGCATACACAGAGTTTTACTATGATTTTGGCAGTGCATGGCCGGACGAACCAAGTCTCAGGCCCTGGGCCTGTTAATTCTATGCGATTATACATATTCTGGCATGGAACTGAGAGACCATTGTGCAGTTTTAAAGCAAATTTCCCGCAATTGTATGCATTTTGACATGGTAATGCTAAGTTATTTTGCTCAAATATAATAACAAAATCYTTACTGCTAAATTCATTGTTTTTGGAAWTTTWAATTCTCCTTGACTGTCTAGCTTTTATTTTGGTGATCTATTATKTTTTCTACCTACTTTATATCTGGTTTWAGTCATTTAAYTTTACGCTGAATGTCACGTGTGCTCCCTCTCCGGCCTCTAGGTCACCAGGCTGCTCATTATGGCGCACACCTGTCGCCATTGTTACGCTCACCTGCGTGTTGTCAGACTCACATGGACTCAATCACTTCCCTTATTACCTTCCCTATATATATATATGTCTCTCCCTTTGGTTCCTTCCCCAAGTGTCATTGTTTCTGTTTCATGTCTGTGTGCTGTTCGAGTTTCTTGTTTTGTATTATGGTCCGTTTAATTATTAAAACACTCACTCCCTGAACTTGCTTCCCGACTCTCAGCGCACGTCGTTACACTGAAAGCATTTTCCATCCTGAAAATCACACTGTTTGGCCCGCCCAAGAAACACCATGACAGAAATATCCCTGTACACATTTTCGGCACATCGAGCTGATCACTTTGTCAAGTCYGTGACTATCATTGGACACCGCATTTCAGTGTGTTGCATTATGGGGATAGAATCAAATAACATTTTATTAGGTCACATACACATATTTAGCAGATSTTATTGCGTGTGCAGCGAAATYCTTGTGTTCCTAGCTCCAACAGTGCAGTAGTATCTAACAATTCACAACAATACAAACAAATGTAAAATAATGGAATTAAGAAATATATAAATATTAGATTGAGCAATGTCGTAGTGGCATTGAATAAAATGCAGTAAAATASAATACAGTATATACATATGAGATGAGTAAAGCAGTATGTAAACATTATTTAAACATTATTAAAGTGACTAGTGTTCCATTATTAAAGTGGCCAGTGATTCCAAGTCTATAGGGCAGCAGCCTCTAAGGTGAAGGATTGCGTAACCAGGTGGAAGCCAGCTAGTGATAGCTATTTAACAGTCTGATGACCTTGAGATAGAAGCTGTTTTTCAGTCTCTCAGTCCCAGCTTTGATGCACCTCTAATGACCTTGCCTTCTGGATTATAGTGGGGTGAACAAGCCGTGGCTCAGGTGGTTGATGTCCTTGATGATATTTTTGACCTTCCTGTGACATCACGTGCTGTARGTGTCCTGGAGAGCAGGTAGTTTGCKCCTGGTGATGTGTTGGGCAGACCGCACCACCCTCTGGAGAGCCCTGCAGTTACGGGCGATGAAGTAAACTTCCGACTTCAACTGTAGGTATTCCTCTTGTCCAGATGGGATAGGGCAGTGTGCAGTGCGATGGCGATTGTCTGTGTCTGTGGATCTATTGGGAGGTTAATAACCTTTTATGGCTAGGGYTTCCGCTAGCGGAACGTTTCAACAACATCACGTGAAATGGCAGAGTGCGAAATGTAAAATAATTATTATAAATATTTAACTTTCATACATTCACAAGCGCAATACACCAAATTAAAGTTTCACTTCTTGTTAATCTAGCTACCGTGTCAGATTTCAAAAAGGCTTTACGGCGAAAGCAAACCATGCTATTATTTGAGGACAGCCGCCCCATCAAACAAACACATGACAATCATAATTCAACCCGCCAGGCGCGACACAAAAATCAGAAATAACGATGTAATTCATGCCTTACCTTTGAAGATCTTCTTCTGTTGGCACTCCAAWATGTTCCATAAACATCATAAATGGTCCTTTTGTTCGATAAATTCCGTCGTTATATCTCCAAAATGTCCATTTATTTGGCGCGTTTGACTCAGAAAAACACTGGTTCTAACTCGCGCAACATGACTACAAAATATCTAATAAATTACCTGTAATCTTGATCCAAACATTTCAAACAACTTTCCTAATACAACTTTAGGTATTTTTTAACGTAAATAACCGATAACATTTAAGAAGGGATACAWTACAGGATGAAAACWAAGTGGAGAGAGCTTTCAGGTCGCGCGCCCCGAACCACAACAGTACACTAGAATCGACCCTCGTTCTGAACAGCCATACTTCTTCATTATTCAAAAGAAAAACAACAACCAATTTCTAAAGACTGTTGACATCCAGTGGAAGCGATAGGAACTGCAAGCAAGTGCCTTAGAAATCTAGATCCATATAGAAAATTCATTGAAAACACTTTCACCTCCAAAACAAATCCTGGATGGTTTGCCCTCGAGGTTTTGCCTGCCAAATAAGTTCTGTTATATTCACAAACATAATTGTAACAGTTTTAGAAACTTTAGAGTGTTTTCTATCCAAATCTACCAATGATATGCATATCCTAGCTTCTGGGCCTGAGTAGCGGGCAGTTTACTTTGGGCACACTTTTCATCCGGATGTGAAAATACTGCCCCCTATCCCAAACAGGTTTTAAGCAAGTGGAAGTGGGTCTAGGTTGTCTGGTGAGGTTAAAGTGATATTATCATTAACTAGCCTCTCAAAGCACTTATGATGACAGAAGTGAGTGATACGGGGTGACAGTCATTTAGTTCAGTTACCTTTGCTTTCTTGGGTACGATGGTGGAGATCTTAAAGAAAGTGGGGACAGTAGACTGGGATAGGCAMAGATTGAATATGCCCATAAACACTCCAGCCAGCTGGTCTGTGCATGCTCTGAGGACGCGGCTAGGGATGCCGTCTGGGCCGGCAGGCTTGCGAGGGTTAACACGCTTAAATGTCTTACTCGCGTCGGACACAGAGAAGGAGAGCCCACAGTCCTTGGTAGCAGGCCGCGTCGGTGGCACTGTGTTATCCTCAAAGCAGGCGAAGAAGGTGTTTAGCTTGTCCGGAAGCAAGACGTCGGAAGCAAGACGTGGCTGGTTTTCCCTTTGTATTCCCGAAATTGACTGTAGACCCTGACACATACATCTCGTTTCTGAACCGTTGAATTGTGACTCTACTTTGTCTCTGTACTGACSTTTTGCCTGTTTGATTGCCTTACGGAGGGAATAACTACACTGTTTGTATTCTGCCATATTCACAGTCACCTTGTCATGGTTAAATGCAGTGATTTGCACTTTCATTTTTGRGAYAATGCTGCCATCTATCCACGGTTTCTGGTTTGGGTAGGTTTTAATAGTCACAGTGGCTACAACATCTCCTATACACTTCCTGAAGAACTCAGTCACCGTATCTGATTCAGAGGGGTTGGGTTAAATGCGAAAGACACATTTCAGTTGAAGGCATTCAGTTGTACAGCTGACTAGGTATCCCCCTTTCCCTTTATCTGTGTATTCGTCAATGGTATTCTCAGAGACTACCCGGAACATATCCCAGTCCGCGTGATCAAAACAATCTTGAYGCATGGATTCGGATTGGTCAGACCAGCATTGAATAGACCTTAGCACGGGTACTTCCTGTTTTAGTTTCTTACTATAGGAAGGGAAGAGCAAAATGGAGTCATGATCAGATTTGCCGAAGAGAGYGCGGGGGAGGGTCTTGTAGGCATTTCAAAAAGTTGAGTAGCAGTGGTTAAATGTTTTATGAGCACTACAGTCAATGTGTTGGTAGAACTTCGGTAGCATTTTCAAAAAATGTGCTTTGTTAAAATCCCCAGCTACAATAAATGCGGCCTCAGGATATGTGGTCGAGTCTAGTTATTTGAGGGCCGTCGTGGTATCAGCTTGAGGGGGAATACACACGGATGTGACTATAACCGAAGAGAATTATCTTGGGAGGTAATATGGTCGGCATTTGATTGTGAGGTATTTTAGGTCGGTGAGCAAAAGGACTTGAGTTTCTGTATGTTATCACAATCACACCATGAGTAGTTAATCATGAAAAATACACCCAGATGGCTGTATGGATAGGGACAGTATAACCTGATAGAGCCATGTTTCCATAAAACAGAGTATGTTACAATCCCTGATGTCTCTCTGGAAGGAGATCCYCACCCTGAGCTTGTCTACTTTATTATCCAGAGACTGAACATTCGCAAGAATATACTCGGAAGCGGTGGATGGTGTGCACACCTCCTGAGTCGGACTAGAAGTCTTCTCCGCCTGCTGTGTTTTGGAGCAGCCTCCAAAAAAAAAGTAGTTTTTTTAAGTAGGCTTAAAAGTAGTTTTTTAACCTGTCTCCTCCCCTTCGTCTACACTGATTGAAGTGGATTTAACAAGTGACATCAATAGGGGATTATTGCTTTCAKCTGGATTCACCMGGTCAGTCTATGTCATGGAAAGAGCAGGTGTTCTTAATGTTTTGTACATTCAGTGTATATAAATGAATATATGAATGAGGATCTCACTAATTGAGTGTACACACATGATTTTAGTTTGTGAGRGAGCGTGTGATATGGGGGTTAGAGTTTATTTCGACATTATAAAGAAAAACTATAAACAATSGCAACGCTGGTATTTTGCACTGAGCCTTGCTGTTGGAAAAGCACATCATTGTCCGACCTTTGCCTGTCGCAGATGCACCTCCCCCGATTTCACTCCTCGACTTTCATCTGCAGTCGATTGCTCCAGCCTTACCACTCAAATGAGCCCATTGTCATGGGGCAGAGAGATTTTCTGTTGTTGCAGCTTTAACATTAATCTAAGTCGCTTTGGATAAAAGTGTGTGCTTATTAACACTAATATCCTGCAACTCTACACATTCTTCCATGAGGCAGTGAGAAAACCTAGCATTTTTTTATGCTTAAATTACAGTGCATTTGTGTAAAATATATATATATATATCAGATTTGACATTTGACTGAGTTTGCGCTACTGACATGACCAGCTCATAAAATTTAATTCTCCACCTTGTCAGAGTCCTGGTATGGTTGTGTCCCCATCAGCAGTTTGTAGACTTCCGTGTCTTGACAATTCCGCATGACCTCTATAATGCCGCGTCCGAGTCGCCCTCTGGTAACTGAGGCTAGAAGGATACTTCTTTCTTCTCGGGCGGTATTTCCGATCCCATATATGTGCATTGGTATCGCACCAGTCTTACGTTTTGTACTTTATGCTTAGAGCTTATGAACCAGTCCTATGAATCGACGCTTTCTGAATTGAGAATTGACTGAGGTAAGTCGTGACATTCGTTGCATTCCAAATTCGGCTAACTTCAGTTGGCTGTTCTTAACATGTGACAAGGCTCTCCAGATACTTTTTTGACGTAAGAATCCTGCACCTCTTAATTTAGTGGGACCCCTTAAGAGAAGTCAACCCACACTTGTATATGCATATCGTGGCTAAGTTGAATATAAGGGGGGGGTTGGATTAGTAGAATATGTGATGCACCGGTGTGCCTGGTGATCTCCTAGCACAACATTGATATTGAGTTGCACATGCTCCTAAATGGATGAGTTATGATGTAGTCTTACCTTTTTTTGCCCCTATGTTCCCATCTGGTTGCGACCATCAGTGACTGTATTCGCCGCAGGGTGTCTGGGAAGGGTAAGACAAGGGGTTAAGAATATGCGACCCTCTGCGCTCTTCGATGGAGTTAGTGGGTTGCTGCCGGGAGCTGCCTCCTTCTCTTGCTAGCACGCGCCATCAGCCTTTCTGAGGAGACGAGGGGCCTTCACTTCGCGCCACACGAGCCCTTGAAGTGAATTATAGGCGGGGCCCACTGAATAAAGTACCTCTTAATCGAATTAACTTTGTCTCTCGATCTTCAGTTCATGAATGTAGTAGAGGTTTATATATTTTTCTCTCGTTCTCTCCGCCATAGTCCATGGGATCAAGGAGCATTACAGAGGGCAGTTGTAGTTCACGACATGTTGACGATATTGATTGGTGTGTGGCTTGCATTAAATATCCATTTATGTCCAGCCAGGCTATAATTGTCCTGGTGTCTGTGGATTTATATTGGGGAGAGCGACTAAATATCTACGCTACGGGCACCTTTTGGTGTCCAGATGGGGGCCTTTAGGGGATTTCAAACGCGCTGTCAGCGCCCCGCGCACGCCAACTCGGATAGCAAGGACGCAACCATGGCAGACTGGCCATCAGTTGCACCATAAGATGGACCGTAAACAATGACTTCCTTGAGTACATAACACCATAATCTCATATCATCATCAACTATAATTATACATCACACTCTGACAGATATACTATCACACACCTTCCTCACACGCCGCTAATAGCAACGATGCCAACACACATCATAACTAGGACCAACACAGATCTCTATCTATCATACCTTTTCTAGCTTGTGCTATCACTCGACATTCTTTCCCCTCCAGCACTCACCTCCAACCTCTCCCAGTCGGGGGCATCACGGACTCTACACCTAAGGTTGACTCCAACCACCACAGGCAGTCCATACCGCCGCCGCATCGCCTGTCACGTCAGCCCGATTTGCCTTGAAACAAAAACGGGCCGGTTTTAACGAGCGAAAGAAGAAACTCCCCATGACTATTTCCTGTGTCAATTGGCTTGGACTTATGGTAGCTCTGGGCAACAATTGGCCATCAGTGGACCGCCCACTCCCATCAACAACACCAATGACAATACCACTTCCACTTCAACCCCTTGCAGGCCAGCAACAGAACTACACAACCTACCAGAGAGGACATCACACCCACGATAGCTCCACCACTTCATGAGCCGTCTCAATCCCAAAAACACAACCGACGGCTATTGACCCTTCCGCATACTACGGCATACTAGCTCTTCTCGTCTTCGTGATGGAAACTCTCAAATCCAGAGTGTATCGTCTCCTGGGTAAACCTCAAAACATTAGGCGGTCATATTTGTCTCGCCACGTAAATCTTCACTTCTGGCTCGGTATTAGCTATGTATTTGCACCCAATTACTCACTTTAAACCTTTCTTGTATAATTATGTGCAGTCCTGGTAACTAATTTAGGAACGCAACATCACATCATTACTAATAGCTATCATACTGTTGGTGTTTGTTTCAGGGGTGGAGTGTTGGTGTGGGCCATGCGCTAATTTGTACTCGCTGCATGTGCTATGTTATACTAACTTTTCATATAGACTCGATCCTGGTGGTCGTCATAAATACGTGGTTCCTCCAGATCCAGAGAGCTGCCTATCGTCATGTCTCTGATTCGAAGAATCATACTCTCAGGCTAGATGGCACTGTTCACCATATCGCGAAACTTTGGTTATTTAGCAAACAATATATCTTCTGGTGTGGTTATAGTTCTGTATACCTATAACTCCCTCTGTAATGAGGGCACTATGCGCTATCCACCAATCACATGGTCTCACATATTCAAACTAACGTCATCTTCACAGGCATTATCAAAACTAAATCCCTCTTCTACAGGACTAACTTACCTGTTCCTTTTCTTCTTAACCGATATACTCGGCTGCACATTTCAATGAAGGGGTAATACAATACTCAACTCTTCGCTTAGGATGATCAACTTATGTTCATAGACTAGGTGGGATCTCTATGTGGAAGGAGGAAGTTGAATGAATTCATAAGATCGCGCAGGATGCTTTTCATAGTAAACCGCTAGGTCGATATATTGCTGCAACTGGCTCTTAATTACTGGCTAAATATAATTATGGCAGACAAGCAATAGTTTGTATTTCAAGCTAGAACAAACGCACTGCCACATTACAGATTATGACTACAGCGAGTTGTGAATTAATCATGTACCCTATCATCGGGTGTTCTCCTGAAACAGTCCACGCATATCTTTTTCTTCATTATTCAAAAGCAAAAACTGAACAAACACGCAGTTCATCAGTCCTGAGAGAGAACTAGTTTTTGGTAGAGAAATCCTGGGAGGCTGATAAGGACTGGCACAAGTGCTAGCTGGACTAGAAATCTAGATCCATATATAGAAAATTCATTGAAAACACTTTCACCTCCAAAACATCCTGGATGGTTTGCCCTCGAGGTTTGCCTGCCAAATAAGTTCTGTTATATTCACAAACATAATTGAACAGTTTTAGAAACTTTAGAGTGTTTCTATCCAAATCTACCAATGATATGCATATCCTAGCTTCTGGGCTGAGTAGCGGCAGTTTACTTTGGGCACACTTTTCATCCGGATGTGAAAATCTGCCCCATATCCAAAACAGGTTTTAAGCAAGTGAAGTGGGTCTAGGTTGTCTGGTGAGGTTAAAGTGATATTATCATTAACTAGCCTCACAAAGCACTTATGATGACAGAAGTGAGTGATCACGGGGTCGAATCAGGGGATTAGCCATTAATGTATCAGCTTATCTTGACTTTGCGCCTTCTGGTCTTTTTGGGTATGCATGATAGATGGTGGAGATTATAATAATTATGTAGACCGTCGCGGAGATACAGGTAGCTTCGTAGGGCCTTTATAGGTCACTATAACCGCAATTGAAATAATTGTCACCGAAGAGCACGTCCGCCAATTAAATAAATACGTGATGCATGTCAATCAGACCGTAATCCTTCCCCTTACTACGAGAAAACACTCCAGCCAGCTGGGTTGTGGCATGCTCTGAGAGGACGCGGCAGGGATGCGTCTGGCCGGCAGGCCTCTAGCCGGAGGGGGAGGCCGTTTTTAAACAACGCTGATAAATGTCTAACTCGGTTACGGACGCACCTCTATGAGTAGGTGAGGACAGAGCCCAACACAATCTTTGGTAGTAGACGGCAACCGCGTCGGTCGGGCAACTACCTGTGTATATCACTCAAAGCAAGAACTTGACGCAGAGGGTGCATTTATTGCTTGTCGGAAGCCAAAGTAAACTCGCATGGACTAGCAAGGACGTGCGCTGGTTTTCCCCCCTTTGTATTTTGTCTCCTATTTAAATTTGACTGTAGCGATCACTCGTAATAACAAATAACTTAATCGGTTTCCTGGCACATTCAGTATTGGAAATTTAGTGTCTTTAATACTCTAGTTCACTTTTGAGTTGGGATACTCTCGATTTATAACTTCCCTGATAGAACAGTTTCTTTGCAATATGTATATAGCTCGATATTCTATAGCCCCCTTTCAGTCGAGTCAGGAACACTAAAGAACCGCTTACCATGATGCTTATATCTTGTAGTCGTTTTTTGGGGCGTTATAGTAATGTTCTACTAGTGCGCATCCTTTGTTCATTTTGTGTTTAGCTAATGCAGTGTGTAGTATTTATTTCTTTGTGTCATGTAACGCATATCAGGGTATTATTGTAAGAATGCACTCCATCCGTCTTTAGCTCACATGTCGTTCATATCTGAATGGTAAATTAAAATTAGTGAAGATATTAGGTGAAAGAATACAATATTTAACATAGATCAATAAATACAAAGGATCATTTTAGATGACACATCCATCGAAAAGGAAAAGTGCTAACAGTATATGAAAAATAAATATACATAGTTCCCAACACGCTCCAAAGTTTATGCTCACCTGAAATAACTCTTCAGCTTAACACCGGGGATATGAAGCTCTGGATTTCGATCCCAGGCGGTGGTTTAATGGCGAAAGCCATTCCGTTTGAAGGCATTCACGTTGTACAGCTGACTAGGTATCCTTCCTTTATCTGCTGTATACTGTCAAGGTCCGTAAAGGATTTCTCACCTTCTTCAGTGAGAGTATCTCAATATAATCTTGTCGAATCAGGTCTAGAGATCTATGTACATCACAATAGTTTAGCAGGTGCTGGCTGAATAGCTGAACAGTAATCAAATCATTTGAGGAATGGATATGGATCAATGATCGATGTTCTGAGAATGCAGTAGGTCCATCTATACATCGAGAGTCCTGTGGCTTCTTGATAAATAGACCTTAGCACGTGTCTTAATGTTATCTACTTTGCAGTCCGTAGTTTCTTTATAGTGTATCGTTACATTAATAGATTATGGTTCCGTGATAGAGGTAAGTAGCGTAAATGGTGGAAGATAGATGTTGGAATGAATGATGTCTGGAGAAGAAGACTGTGTGAGGAGAGCAGGATGTCTTGACTGCGGGGAAGGGTATCCCAGGATAATCGTAGGATTTCTACTATCTCCTCATAAAAAATGAAAGATATATAGATAGTGCGTTGTAGATGGTTTAACTTTTTATTGTTATGGTGTTTTTGAGCACTACAGTCATGGTGGATATTGAGATTGTTCAGTAGAGATACATTTGGACCCATCATGCTCGGTTTATGCTGAGGATATTTGTCGAAATAAGATAGACATTTATTGGTGGTGCTTGTTTGTTAAATCACCCCAGATACTAATATATGCGGCCTACACATGGTGGTGTTTTGCGATACGGAGAAAGTCTAAGGGTCTAATGTGAAAGGGACCGTCCGTGGTATCAGCTTGAGGGGCGAATACACCGGATGTGACTATAACGAACGAAGAATATATCGTGTGTAGTAGGTATGGGGGATGCTTGTCTCGTCCAAAGCTCTGCTGCTGGTGATCGATTATTTTGGTTAGTGTGAATGGTTATTCTAATTTGTAGGTGGCTGGACCGACAAAAGGACTTGAGTTTTTCTGTAATGTTTCAAATCACAATAGATTCGGAGTATGTTATGATCGAGCTAGTGAGATTATCATGTACAATAATAACAAGCCACGCAATAGATTGTATGATGATTAAGTACAAATACGATATGAAAGACACAAGATTTATACATATATACATAAAACAGAGTACTGATTTATATTTCGCAATGTGAATTGAAAATTAATCACTTCATAGAAGTTATGTCTCGCGCTGATGATCCATCTCTTTGGATACTAGGTCGCAGATTGCCAATTGGTGAGAATGACAGCACTAGAGCTGCATGGCTTCTATCTAGAGTAGTAGGATCTCCCATCAGTTATTCTATTATCAAGAGTAATCAGAGCTAATAATCTCGCAAGAAACAGGCTCAGAGGTTTTAACTGTTAGAATAAGCTAGGTGAGAAATGTGCTAACTAGATCATGAATCGGACTTCCTAAAGTCTTAACTCACGCTGCTGATGTTATTCAGGTAAGGCGTCAAGACACTTACCAAAAAATCAGTAGATTCCTTTTTATAAGATAGGACTTAAAAGTTAAGATTTTTTAACACAAAACTGATCTCCTATACCATTCGGTCTCATACTGTTGAAAGGTGCTGAATTTATAAACAAGCATGAGCATTAAATTGGAGCGATCTATATATAAACTAAGCTTATTTATACAAACATAAGGAATTCATTGGTCAGCATCATAAGCTGATCACATTAACTAATGATCGAAAAGCAGTGTAGTTACTATATTAACTGATCTTTATGTAAACCTTATCAGTGTATACTTAACTGATATTGAACCGGCCATTCATGAAGAGATCATCACTAAAATTGGAAGTTGTACATGCAGACATGATATTATGTGTTGTGTTAAAGGTGTCTTAAGATCGTGATGATAATGGGGGTTATTAGAGTGTACTGATTTAGTGAACATTCTAAGGAATGAAAAACTGATACTCATCCGAAACGCTGGATATATACTACGTTGCAACGATGAAGCTACGTGGCCCTCTAGTTGGAAAAAAGTTAATTCATGATTTAGTCGACCCATATATTGTTTGTCGTTAATGATGTCAAGCCTAATAACCACTATTTAGATTCTTATACTCCTAACAGACTTTCATATATGGTCAGTTAAATAAAGTGATAATATTTCACCGCGTATAGTTTCTTACCTAGCACTTGTACTCACATTATTTAAAATTCCAAATTATTCATCTTCGAAAGCCTTATTTAGTCTTATGGGGAAGACGTAGATTATCCTCTTGTCTGTACGACAAGACTTAATTTCATAACTATTAAATTACTCTGCAATATAAGGGTCTAGTTTTGGGAAGTCAACCACAATTGATGATTTTTATTTTCTAATAACATCTAGGTATTAAGGAGCGCTATATCTTCCTCAACATGTTGCTACTAATACTTTGACTATAGCACATTGGAATCTATTCTTCACCTGGGCTGAGGATCGGTATATCAGTATAAAGTGACGAAAACATTTAGAAGGAGAGAGGAGAATATTCATAACTAATAATAGTACTTCAGATCATCTTAGAATCACACAAAAATTCGACAAAAAGTAGACTAAATTATTTGACCTGTGAAAATAAATCAATTGAATCATATCCTGGGACAGATAAACAATGTATGTACAGCGCAAAGTTGTTACTAGCGAGGTAAATGATGTAGGACAAGTATTCAATGTTTATCCAGATTAGCAACCAAGTTACGAAGCCATGATACATGTGTAGTACTAAGGCCACCATCAGTTCTTAATGAGAAGAATATAGACACTAAAGGTCTAAGAGAAGACTCTTTTTCATGTGGAAAATACTTCTTAGTTTAAAAGGGAATAGATTCAAATTAATATGGTACTGATCACTATTGTGATATATGAAAGACTTTAATCGCTAATATAGTATGCGAAGATATTTGATATTCATAACAGCTATAGTAAAGATAATGTACATTGGTTCATTCTAAATTCGATATGATATTTGAAGGTAAACAGAGGATTGACAATAGTGTGTATAATAGGTCGATATATGTAGGCTTTGCATAGCACAACATGCTGATTAATATAATTTTGGTCTGTATATGAATGAATATTTCTGGTTTTCCTTGTAATCTATGATGAATGATCATTATCAGTCATACACGCGTGAGGGAATTCGATGTGATTTGGACCTGCAATAACACGAGAGTCATAGAAAAACTTTAGGCCATTAATAAGATGGGGATAGCTAGAATATAGATCAGGGCCTAATTTGGAATTAGATATATATATAAGGATTAAAGAATCTTGAGCGGATTCCAGAATGGTCATATCGTATTCAGGGTATCCGTAGACCTGTTCCGCTCTAACAAGATATATTATCTAACAAAGCTAATAGACAATTTAGATTAGCGGGGTGTATGCAGATATTGTGGCCCAAAATTCAAGTCTCTAAAGAAAGCTAGTGTAACTCCTTGATCAGGTGGAGATAGTGATAGCATTGCTAGCACACGCTACTTTTCAGTAATTAAGCGAGCAAAATATACTTCTATAGGATTGGTAAGAGGTCAAGGGCTATGTTGGATGGCCGAACTCCACATAAACTAATGACTTTAGTAATAGATCCCTCTATAAAGTACACAATATGTACCAACGGACTAAGTATGAGAAAGTTATGCATATGGGGTTCTATAATGTCCTTTGGAGACCCTATGTTGCGTATCAAGCTTATAACTATTTATAATTTCGACTTGACCTGGATGGTCGTTCGGAGTCATAGGATTGCATTTTACTTAATATAACTTCCACATAATTTATCTACTTCCAACCGCTACATAGATGCTTCTAGATCCTGAGCTACATAAGCAAGTACTTAAATTACGTAATCAAGGAAGTAGAGAAGCATATTACTATCTTTCTGGGTACACGCAATAAATATTTTCTTATGGAAGCTGCACAAGGCTATCAATACCCATCAAATGCGGAAAAGCAAAAAAGCACCATACATGATTTATGCCACCAAAACATCATAGTTCATCACAGCTTATGGGATGGTTAAGAATTTTCGAGGGATATGCAACAAGTGCCTCCCCTTGTTCATTTCCAAGAACAGAAGACAAATTTAATTCTGTCGCTCTTTGAAGCGAAAAACCGTTTTATAGTTGGCTTTATTAATGGGGCGGTCTATTTGGGAACAAGTAGGCTATCTATCTTGCTGAGCGGCTTAACTTAATACCAGTAAGGTATTAATGATTTGAGTATCTAGAGGAGATCTACGTTTTTACTAGTGAGAATAAGCTAATGCAGAGATATAAACTTTTGTGTACCTGTTTCTTCAGCAAGTCTCTACACAAGGTCCTTATTCGTAGTGTTTGGTACATTGGTAATTTTTATAAAGCACGCTCTATTTCGCGCATACCAAAAGTTATGCTATAATATACATTCTCTAAGTGAGACAGAGAGGCTTCCTCCCTACCTAATCGATTCGTGAGTCGGGTGCTATGAATATGAGAATGGACTGGGTCCCATGGTCTGTTATTAATTATATAACAATGTCTATGAGTATTATAGGTTGGAAGGGGTCTTTATTAAGCTATCCAGAACATGTATTGTTGTGATGAGTGTATTTCTATCATCAATACCTATTATATAGAGTTATTCTTAATCTCTAGAAAGATGCTGTGAAAATTATACTCAAAGGCACACTATTGTGCAGATTCTCTCAGTAGTATAGTGCACCAGCATAAATCAAAAAGCCTATTCAGCTATACTTCGGCTAATTTAATGGAAGAATGAAGTGTGGTTTAAAAAATGTATATATGTCTTAATTTCCCAAAAATATAGACTCATAGCTTTCATTTAAACACAAATTTGATATGCTTATATAAACTTCACATGATTGGTGCCCTTTTGCATGGAATAGACCATGAGGAATATGAGAGTAACGACCCGTGATATTCAGACCGTGTTTTGGTGTCAGCTTACTAATACTGAC
>NC_036854.1:51511748-51516441 GCF_002910315.2 Salvelinus sp. IW2-2015 | reverse complement strand
TCCAGTTGAAGTCGGAAGTTTCATACACTTAGCCAGATACATTTAAACACAGTTTTTACAATTCCTGACATTTGATCCTAGTAAAAATGCCCTGTCTTAGGTCAGTTAGGACAACACTTTATTTTAAGAATGTGAAATGTGAGAATTAGTAGAGGAATGATTTATTTCATCTTTTATTTCTTTCATCACATTCCCAGTGGGTCAGATGTTTACTACACTCAATTAGTATTTTGTGCATTGCCTTTAAATTGTTTAACTTGGGTCAAAGGTTTTCGGGTAGCCTTCCACAAGTTTTCTACAATACATTGGTGAATTTTGGCCATCTCATCCTGACAGAGCTGGTGTAATCTGTCAGGTGGTAGGCTCCTTGCTCGCACACGCTTTTTCAGTATGCCCAAATCTTCTTATAGGATTAGGTCAGGTATGTGATGGCCACTCCAATACTTGACTTTGTTGTCCTTAAGCCATTTTGCCACGACTTTGGAAGTATGCTTGGGTCATTGTCCATTTGAAGACCCATTTGCGATCAAGCTTTAACTTCCTGACTGATGTCTTGAGATGTTGCTTCAATATATCCATAATTTTCCAACCTCATGATGCTATCTATTTTTTTGAAGTGCACCAGTCCTCCTGCAGCAAAGCACCCCCACAACATGATCTGCCACCCTCGTGCTTCACGCTTGGGATGGTGTTCTTCGGGCTTGCAAGCCTCCCTTTCAGACAGAAGACATTTCTCGTCGTCTGGCAAACCGTAGTCTGGCTTTTATGGCGGTTTTGGAGCAGTGGCTTCTTCCTTGCTGAGCGGCCTTTCAGGTTATGTTGATATAGGACTCGTTTTACTGTGGTATAGTAACTTTTGTACCTGTTTCTCCAGCATCTTCACAAGGTCTTTGCTGTTTTCTGGCATTGATTTGCACTTTTCGCACCAAAGTATGTTCATCTCTAGGAGACAGAACGCTTCTCCTTCCTGAGCGGTATGATGGCTGCGTGGTCCCATGGTGTTTATAAATGTTGATATTAGTTGGAGGGTCTTTCTTCAACATTATTGTGTGATGATGTATTTCTATACCTTTTAAGTTTTTCTAGAAGCTGTTTCTAAGACCCTTTTCCATCTGTGTGACCAGAAATCAAAGTTTGCTTATTCCTAATTTGGAGATGGAAAGTGTTTTAAAAAATGTATCTATGTCTTAATTTCCAAAAATATGACTCATAGCTTTCATTTAACACGAATTTGAAAAATATAGTTTATCAAGTCCAAGTCGTGCGTTCTAAGAGCAAGTCAAGTCGAGTCACATGTTTAAGTCAAGTCTCAAGTCAAGTTATTAAAATATATAAACATGCAACGACGTGTTCAACTAAAAGTCTTTGCTATTTATTATTTTGTCTACAACATTTTGATTGGTCTATGTAATTGTAAAATAGGGACCTTGTAACAGTCATAAGGGCAGGAAATCAGCAGAATGCGATGCAGGTTGACGTGGTCAGTGTGTAGATTTATTTACAGGTCTTGGTGATCCAAAGCGTTATATCATACAAAATATACAAGTATATTGACCAAATAGTATACACAGGCAATAGCCCAAAAGAAATAGCCTCTGTATCAGGCTTAACCACTCCTATCTGAACGGACAAAGGTAGAGGGCAAGACTGAACAGCCTCTCCTTGACAAACCAAATCGAATCTGTCTAACAAGAGCTCAAACAGGTAGGCCTACATAATAATCACTTGGCCCCCAGGACCAMACAATTACCCAATTGGCAATTACAACTAATAATCTGGTTTTACAATGTAAAAGGCCATTTCCACATCCATTGTTAGATTGGTACATTTGTCTTAATCAGACTTAATGATTATTAATGAGATTTCAACACCATACCTACATGGAACAATAATTTGATCTTATTCAACGTTCTGACTCCAAAGCGTGGAGGGCAGGCCACGTAGCCTATTTATATGCGGACTGAGGCTTGCACGCTCCTATTATGCACAACCWGAATGACAGACCTAGGACACAGACACACGGAACTCCAACTTAATCCGGGAAATATGAACAAAGGAAACCATACATTMAATTAAATAAACAGAACTTCTACCTCATGAGTCTCGTGAACGTTCATGTGCACAACAAACATCACGACCACTCAGCGTGTAGGAAATGGTTGMATAAATTAAAATGTATAATAGGCCTATTAAACATGAAATAGACATGTCTACTTGTTGCAAATAAACAGTAGAGGGATGGAATGATGAAACGCTAGCAATTATTGTAGTATGGTGTCGACCCGTCATTCAGGGCAGGTGGGACAGAAATACCTTATTTATGTAAGTATTCAGACCCWTTGCTATGAGACTCGAAATTGAGCTCAGGTGCATCCTGTTTCCATTGTTCATCCTTGAGATGTTTCTACAACTTGATTGGAGTCCATCTGTGGTCAATTAAATTGATTGGACATGATTTGGAAAAGCACACACCTGTCTATATAAGCTCCCAACCAAGCCATGAGGTTGAAGGAATTGTCCATAGAGCTCCACTGAAGGTCCCCAAGAACAAAGTGGCCTCCATCATTCTTAAATGGAAAAGGTTTGGAACCACGAAGACTCTTCCTACAGCTGGACGCCTGGCCAAACTGAGCAATCGAGGGAGAAGGGCTTTAGTCAGGGAGGTGACCANTGCTATGAGACTCGAAATTGAGCTCAGGTGCATCCTGTTTCCATTGTTCATCCTTGAGATGTTTCTACAACTTGATTGGAGTCCATCTGTGGTCAATTAAATTGATTGGACATGATTTGGAAAAGCACACACCTGTCTATATAAGCTCCCAACCAAGCCATGAGGTTGAAGGAATTGTCCATAGAGCTCCACTGAAGGTCCCCAAGAACAAAGTGGCCTCCATCATTCTTAAATGGAAAAYGTTTGGAACCACGAAGACTCTTCCTACAGCTGGACGCCTGGCCAAACTGAGCAATCGAGGGAGAAGGGCTTTAGTCAGGGAGGTGACCAAGAACCCGATGGRCACTCTGACACAGATCCAGAGTTCCTCTGTGGAGATGGGAGAACCTTCCAGAAAGACGACCATCTTTGCAGCACTCCACCAATCAGGCCTTAGTGGTAGAGTGGCCAGACGGAAGCCACTCCTCAGTAAAAGGCACATGACAGCCCGCTTGGAGTTTGCAAAATAGCACCTAAAGGACTCTCAGACCATAAGAAACAAGATTCTCTGGTCAAACTCTTTGGCCGAACGCCAAGCGTCACAACTGGAGGATACCTGGCCCCCTCCCTACAGTGTAGCACGGTGGTGGCAGCATCATGCAGTGGTGATGTTTTTCAGCAGTCAGGACGGGGAGACTACTCAGGATCGAGGGAAAGATGAATGGAGCAAAGTTCATAGAGCTCCTTTATGGAAACCCTCTCCAGAGTGCTCAGGACCTCAGACTGGGGCGAAGGTTCACCTTCCAACAGGACAACGACCCTAATCACACAGCCAAGACAACGCAGGGGTTGCTTCGGGACAAGTCTCTGAATGACCTTAAGTGGCCCAGCCAGAGCCCGGACTTGAACTCGATCGAACAACTCTGGAGACCTGAAAATAGCTGTGCAGCGATGCTTCCCATTCAACCTGACAGAGCTTGAGAGGATCTGCAGAGAAGAATGYGAGAAACTCTCCAAATACAGGTGTGCCAAGCTTGTAYTGMCATACCCAAAAAGGCTGCCAAAGGTGCTTCAACAAAGTACTGAGTAAAGGGTCTGAATACTTATGTAAATGTGATATTTCAGTTTTTATTATTTTATAACATTTCTAAAAACCTGCTTTTGCTTTGTCATTATGGGGTATTGTGTGTAGATTGATGAGAAAATAAAAACARTTAATACATTTTTAGACAAGGTTGTAACATAACAAAATGTGGAAAAAGTCAAGGGGTCTAGATACTTTCCGAATGCAGTGTATATATTTTTTGTGGTTGCTGTTGTTGCCTGTTTTGCATGTTATTTTGGCATTCATTCGTGCCACATATCAGTTTGCAAACAATGTAAAAACAAAAATTGAGTTTAATAAGCTTCATACAAACATAGTTCTCTTTTTGCTTTTCTTGAGTAAAGCAGCTCAAAATGCAGGTGTTTCAGCTAGGTCAGTGTTTTTCTGTGTGGTGGGGGAGCTGAGCCAGAAAAATACAGAGTGTAGGGATTGGTAATGTTCTCTAGTTGCGCTGTGGATTGGTTCAGTGTTCTGTCACTCATGGGGGAAACCACGTCACTGCAAACCCTACAGGGGTAGAGCTCGAAAAATTGAAGCCCCTTGGGTGCTGCATAGAGTTACTTTAGAACATGTCATCCAAGAAGGCTTCAAGGATCAATTGGCACAGATAAATGACGTCAAATCATGCGTTAATATCTACGCGTAGGCTTCTGATTGGAACTGATCATGTCAACTATCACCAATACTTACAAAATTCTTAAGCTAGCAAGCTAGACAAGCAGTCATCGTTATGAATCTCATCGACAATCTACTGGCAAATCCTTTTCATCAATTGTCATATGAAGAAGAAAGTAATATAATAAATAAAACACATCAGCCATTGGACATGAAACATTACATAAGTTGGAAATTGCAAAATTCAACATGGAGTGTTTGAAGGAATCAGTGGCTAACTGGCAAGCGTTGCAAAAGCAATCACTAGCCTGCCTATTCAGTGG
>NC_036854.1:51508871-51511723 GCF_002910315.2 Salvelinus sp. IW2-2015 | reverse complement strand
CTAGACAAGACAGTCATCGTTATGAATCCATCGACAATCTACTGGCAAATCCTGTTTCCATCATGTCATAGAAAGAGAGAAGTAATATAATAAATAAAAACACATCAGCCATTGGACATGAAACATTACATAAGTTGGAAATTGCAAATCAACATGAGTGGTTTGAAGAATCAGTGGCTACTGCAAGCGTTGCAAAAGCAATCACTAGCCTGCTATTCAGTTGGAGTGGGTGTGGGTCAAGTCTAGGTTTAAGGGTCTGTTTTCCAAGCTTAAAAGGATAAACATTCACATGCAACACTATGGGCCAGAAAAAGTTGAAATACATTGGCCATGTTCATCCAGCATGACTTCTGCCGCGTTCAAAAACACTTGGAAACTCGGAACTCCGGACTGGGAAAAATTGTTTTGAATGGTCATTCATCTCTTGAATCCAAGTCGGAACTCTGGCCTCTTTCTAGAGTTCCGACCTGAAGACCACTGATGTCATTCTGAGTTCCCAGTTGTCTTGAAAGCACCATAAATCCAGAGAATGCCAGACTTTGATGACAAAGTTAAATGACAAAATTTGCCCACAAGAAGGACCACCGCGCCACCTTCCTATTCAWGTGAGCACAGAACAACAAGGTGAGTCCAAAAATGTATTGTATGCTGCTGCATAAATGATGTAATATGCCAGGGAGATATGTATACTGTAGCTAAGAAAGTAATACTAAGTGTACAGTKTGCTGTGTTAGTAGCCCATGTGCCTCACCCTAACAATTTGGTCCCTTTTTCTCTCATATCTTAGCCTACTGTTTTGACTTGGTGGTGCACATATACCCTGTTTTAGAGAAATTGTATTATTTAATATTGTAAGAGCTTTCATCGTCTGCTTATATGCCCCCTTTATTTATCCTACGGTTCTCACTTGGTGTACAGGGAGAATGCTGTTAGAAGGGCCCATGTTTTGAATTCTGTTGCTGTACATTTCAAAAGTGCTGAACAAATAGTTATATTGACTACGTCCGTCCTAGCTCGCTCATTAATGTCGAAATCGAATTTACGGATTGCCTCTTATCCGCTCGTCGTTCCCTTATGCCACAGTTTGTACATCTCAGTTGTCAGTAGAAACCACATTTGTTTAAGCAAGTCAACCATATCAGCTATGTTTTTTTTAAAGGCAGTAAATGAGTCTGAATTAACGGTTTTGCTGCCAGACAAGGCTCCGCTGATAGCCAGGTGTAGCAGTGGTAAGGATGATCTCCATGATGCTGAAAAGAAAGCTCTACTGTTGGGACAGCTTTATGTAAGCCCTAACAGTTTGTGGGCACCGTTTGTCATCGTTATAGTGCAATTAATGTATTGTTTAGTATTGTGTTGTGTAGTGGCTTTGCTGGCATGCATCTACACATTTTGGGGGGAGTTTGCCCCACCAAGATATACAAGTAAAAATCGCCTCTTGTGGTATTAGATGGAATTCAGATTTACCACACAGGGCATATGCATTTAAACATGTGAAAGCAAGAACAAAATTTCAACAAGAAATCCACTGSCGGGAGTTTGGAGAGCGCAAGTGAAGAGCCGCGCCTATGGTGSTTCTTCGCCACTGTAATAATTCATTTMAAACAAATTCCAAATGCAAGCTTCATAAGTKAATTATCACTTTCAAGCAATTGTTACATACCAAAATACCAGTAGGCCTATGTTAGTAATTGTCTCTGGCTTCTTTCTCTGGCTGCGTAATCCATGTAGACTCTGTGCCACAAAATGAGTGACCAAACATTACAAAACCTGCCCAGATAAATTCAAGTCATCAGTCTTAAGACAAAGTCGAGGCCCGAGTGTTGAGCCTTCAAGTCCAAGTCAAGTCTGAAGTTATTTTAATTCTATCAAGTCGAGTRTCAAGTCATCAAATGTGTYACTGGAGTCAACAACTTTTCTAACTAGGGCTGCAGTCCAAACATGTTATTTRTACCCCCTCAGCCCTCGTGCTAGCCACTTTCCCTCAGGAGAATCCCCYTCAAAATCGGATGCAGTTTTATTGGAGGTCCAATTCACCAACGCTGCGCCCTCAGCCCTCGATTTAGCTCAAGGGAGCGAGAGAAGAACTTTGATCACTTGTGGGGTTGATATGACCCACAATTCAATGCAAACTGTAGTCACGTGTCAAACTCTGGTGGCCGTGAAGTGTCAAATTGAATCAACTTGGCTGCATTTTCGGCATTTTTATATTTTATTTATTTATTTACTTAACTAGGCAAGTCAGTTAAGAATAAATTCTCATTTACAATGACGGCCTACCAAAAGGCAATAGGCCTCCTGCAGGGACGGGGGCAGGGATAAAAAATACATAAATATAGTACAAAACACACATCACGACAAGAGAGACAACACTTCATAAAGAGAGACCAAAGACAACAACATAGCAAGGCAGCAACACATGACAACACAGCATGGTACTGTAGCAACACAAAATGACAACAACATGGTAGCAACACAACATGGTAGCAGCACAAAACAGGGTACAGTACAAATATTATTGGGCACAGACAACAGCACAAAGAGCAAGAAGGCAACAATACATCACGCAAAGCAGCCACAACTGTCAGTAAGAGTGTACATGATTGAGTCTTTGAATGAAGAGATTGAGATAAGTCTGTCCAGTTTGAGTGTTTGCTGCAGCTCGTTCCAGTCGCTAGCTGCAGCGAACTGAAAAGAGGAGCGACCCAGGGATGTGTGTGCTTTGAGGACCTTTAACAGAATGTGACTAGTAGAACGGGTGTTGTATGTGGAGGATGACGGCTGCAGTAGATATCTCAGATAGGGGGGAGTGAGGCCTAAGAGGGTTTTATAAATAAGCATCAACCAGTGGG
>NC_036854.1:51501236-51502571 GCF_002910315.2 Salvelinus sp. IW2-2015 | reverse complement strand
AGGTGTTCAGAACAAGGTTAAGGGTAGAGAAAAGCTTGTTGGACACTCAAGAAAGCTTTGTTGCGGTGAGCGTTAACACTAAATCCGAGGAGGGCCAGAGTGAGTATAAGACAGTGTATCTGTTTGGTATGTACGACGCCTACATGAAGAACAGTGCTGGTTTACGGATGAATGGGGTGTCAGAATGAGTGGCAGATGTCATTAAACGACAGAGTGATGTACAATGTGAAACTGTGCAGATGTGTGTTCTTTGACAGCTAAGATAGATATAACAGTATCATCTTCATATAAATGGATAAGAGAGCTTCCTACTGCCTGAGCTATGTTGTTGATGTAYATTGAGAAGAGTGTGGGTGTCACGCCCTGACCTTAGAGATCCTTTTAATTCTCCATTTGGTTAGGTCAGGGTGTGACTAGGGTGGGCAATCTATGTTTTCTATTTCTTTGTTGGCCTGGTATGGTTCCCAATCAGAGGCAGCTGTCTATCGTTGTCTCTGATTGGGGATCATATTTAGGCAGCCTTTTCCCACCTGTTGTTTGTTGGATCTTGTTTTTGTGTAGTGCCTGTGAACACTGCATTTACTTCACGTTTCGTTTGTTCTGTATTGTTTTTGGTGAGTTTCATTTTATTAAAACATGTGGAACTCTACGCACGCTGCGTCTTGGTCCATTTCTAACAATGACCGTGACAGTGGGGCCTAGGATCGAGCCTTGGGGTATTCCCTTGGTGACAGGCAGTGGCTAATGTTCTGACTTTATAGACTGCACTCTTTGAGAGAGGTAGTTAGGAAACCAGGCCAAAGACCTCTCAGAGACACCAACACTCCTTAGCCGGCCCACAAGAATAGAATGGTATACCGTATCAAAATCTTTGGACAAGTCAATAAAAATAGCAGCACAACATTGCTTAGAATCAAGGGCAAAGGTGACATCATTGAGGACCTTTAAGGATGCATTGATACATCCATAACCTGAGCAGAAACCAGATTGCATACCAGAGAGAATACGATAAACATCAAGAAAGCCAGTCAGTTGATTATTGACAAGTTTTTCCAACACTTTTGATAAATAGGGCAAAATAGAAATAGGCCTATAACAGTTAGAATCAGCTTGATCTCCTTCTTTAAAGGATGAACCATGGCTGCCTTCCAAATAATTGGAACCTCCCCAGAGAGGAGAGACATGTTAAAAAGGTCAGAGATYGGCTTGGCGATGATAGGGGCAGCAACCTTAAAGAAGAAAGGGTCTAAACCATCTGACCCAGAAGTTTAAGGAGCTCCTCTAGCACCTCGGACTCAGTGACTGCCTGCAGGGAGAAACTTTGTAGCGGGACAG
>NC_036854.1:51483888-51499274 GCF_002910315.2 Salvelinus sp. IW2-2015 | reverse complement strand
GGGACAGCGGAGAAGCGTTGGAGCTAGTCGCATTCGAAGGGTGGAAGATGAGGAAATGTTGGACGGGCAAGGAGGCATGGCTGAGTCAATAGGAATCCTGACTTAATGAAGTGGTGATTAAAGAGTTTCACCATGTGCTTCTTGTCTGTAACAACCCTCATCAACATTAAGGGACATGGGCAGTTGTGAGGAGGAGGGTTTTTTCTCAGGTCTTTACATTTTCAAGAACTTCTTGGGGTTAGACCCACAGAGAGAGAACTGCTCCTTAAAGTAATTTAACTTGGCCTTCCGGATAGCCTGAGTGCACTTATTTTCTCTTGCTGATCAGACCAGTCAGCCTGAGTTTTGTGTGCCGAGGCTTTCACCAATGCAATTTTGAGGTATTTATTTTACCTTTTTTACTAGGTCGTTAGAACAAATTCTTATTTTCAATGACAGCCTAGGAACAGTGGGTTAACTGCCTGGTTCAAGGGCAGAACAATTTTACCTTGTCAGCTCGGGGATTCAATCTTGCAACCTTTCGCGTTACTAGTCCAACGCTCTAACCATTAGGCTACCTGATAGCTTCATAAACATTTTTGGGGATTCGGGAAAAGTTTTTGAATAATACAAAACAATAGAACAGGGCTCCGGGCAGCCGAGCGGAAATGGAGGAACTCGCCTCCCTGCGGACTTGGCATCCTTTCACTCCCTCCTCTCTACATTCTCCTCTTCTGTCTCTGCTGCATAAGCCAATTTCTACACTCTATTCCAGGCATCTGCCTCTAACCCTAGGAAGCTCTTTGCACCTTCTCCTCCCTCCTGAATCCTCCTCCCCCTCCTTCCCCCTCCTTCCTTCTGCTGTGACTTCGTCAACCATTTGAAAAGAAGGTCGACGACATCCGATCCTCGTTTGCTAAGTCAAAAGACACCGCTGGTTCTGCTCACTGCCCTACCTGTGCTTTGACCTCTTTTCTCCCTCTCTCTCCAGTGAAATCTCGCGTCTTGTGGCGGCCCGGCGCCCCAACAACCTGCCCGCTTGA
The DNA here is from genome assembly GCF_002910315.2 of Salvelinus sp. IW2-2015. Taxonomy (NCBI): domain Eukaryota; kingdom Metazoa; phylum Chordata; class Actinopteri; order Salmoniformes; family Salmonidae; genus Salvelinus; species Salvelinus sp. IW2-2015. Next base: position 51,498,252 of record NC_036854.1, on the reverse strand, counting down.
CCCTATCCCTCCTCTCTTCTCCAGACCATTTCCGGGAGACCTTCTCCCTTCCTCACGCTCGTCGATCAACTCATCCTTGACCGCTGCGCTACGTTCCCTTCCGTCTTCAAGAGAGCGAGAGTTGCACCCTTCTGAAAAAACCTACACCGATCCCTCGATGTCAAACTACAGACGTATCCCTTCTTTCTTTCTCTCCAAACTCTTGAACGTGCCGTCCTTGCCAGCTCTCCTGCTATCTCTTCAGAATGACCTTCTTGATCCAAATCAGTCAGGTTTCAGACTAGTCATTCAACTGGACTGCTCTTCTCTGTGTCACGGAGGCGCTCCGCCTGCTAAAGCTAACTCTCTCTCCTCTGCTCTCATCCTTCTTAGACCTATCGGCTGCCTTTGGATACTGTGAACCATCAGATCCTCCTCTCCACCCTCTCCGAGCTGGGCATCTCCGGCGCGGGCCCACGCTTGGGATTGCGTCCTACCTGACAGGTCGCTCCTACGGTGGGTGGCGAGAATCTGTCTCCGCACCACGTGCTCTCACACTGGTGTCCCCAGGGCTCTGTTCTAGGCCCTCTCCTATTCTCGCTATACCCAAGTCACCTTGGCTCTGTCATATCCTCACATGGTCTCTCCTATCATTGCTATGCAGACGACACACAATTAATCTTCTCCTTTCCCCCTCTGATAACCAAGGTGGTGAATCGCATCTCTGCATGTCTGGCAGACATATCAGTGTGGATGCGGATCACCACCTCAAGCTGAACCTCGGCAAGACGGAGTGCTCTTCCTCCCGGGGAAGGACTGCCCGTTCCATGATCTCGCCATCACGGTTGACAACTCCGTGTGTCTCCTCCCAGAGTGCTAAGAACCTTGGCGTGATTCCTGGACAACACCCTGTCGTTCTCAATAACATCAAGGCGGTGACCCGTTCCTGTAGTTCATGCTCTACAACATTCAGTAGAGTACGACCCTGCCTCACGCAGGAAGCGGCGCAGGTCCTAATCCAGGCACTTGTCATCTCCCTGCTGATTACTGCAACTCGCTGTTGGCTGGGCTCCTGCCTGTGCCATTTAAACCCCTACAACTCATCCAGAACGCCGCAGCCGTCTGGTGTTCAACTTTCCCAATTCCTCACGTCACCCCGCTCCTCCGCTCTCTCACTGGCTTCCAGTTGAAGCTCGCATCCGTTACAGACCATGGTGCTTGCCTACGGAGCTGTGAGGGAACGGCACCTCCGTACCTTCAGGCTCTGATCAGGCCCACACCCAAACAAGGGCACTGCTTTCTCCACCTCTGGCCTGCTCGCCTCCCTACCTCTGAGGAAGTCAGTTCCGCTCAGCCAGTCAAAACTGTTCGCTGCTCTGGCACCCAATGGTGGAACAAACTCCTCACGACGCCAGTCAGCAGAGTCAATCACCACCTTCCGGAGCACCTGAACCCCACCTCTTTAGGATACCTAGGATAGGATAAAGTAATCCTTCTAACCCCCCCCCCCCCTAAAGAGTTAGATGCACTATTGTAAAGTGGTTGTTCCACTGGATATCTAAGGTGAATGCACCAATATTGTAAGTCGCTCCTGGATAAGAGCGTCTGCTAAATGACTTAAATGTTAAATGTAATGTAAATATGACCAACAGCTATGGGGATTAGCTACCTGACAGGAGTGCTAGCTAGCTACGTTAGCGTGCTAGGTACCTTAATAGCTTTAGTTGATTGTTTTTAAGCTTCAACTTCAAGATTTCACCAAAGACGTTGCCTCTCCGATCATCACTCTCTCTCGCTTGTTCAAAGTGACCATTTAGGTACACTCGAGACTGAGGGTTTAGGGCAGAGGCTGTCTACTTTAAGTTTGACTGCAGCTAGGAAAGTTACTGTACATTAGGCTGGTATGGAATATGAAACAAGGTCCGTATTCAATAGGGCATATCGTAGCAAAAACATTTTACAACAGAACAAAAAAGGGTTTGTTATTGGACATGTTTACAGTACGGTTTCTTTTGTTTGGTGCCAAATGAATACAACCCTGTGTGTTTGATCACTGCGACTTTATAGACTGCACTCTTTGAGAGAGGTAGTTAGGAAACCAGGCCAAAGACCTCTCAGAGACACCAACACTCCTTAGCCGGCCCACAAGAATAGAATGGTATACCGTATCAAAAGCTTTGGCCAAGTCAATAAAAATAGCAGCACAACATTGCTTAGAATCAAGGGCAAAGGTGACATCATTGAGGACCTTTAAGGATGCATTGATACATCCATAACCTGAGCAGAAACCAGATTGCATACCAGAGAGAATACGATAAACATCAAGAAAGCCAGTCAGTTGATTATTGACCAGTTTTTCCAACACTTTTGATAAATAGGACAAAGTAGAAATAGGCCTATAACAGTTAGAATCAGCTTGATCTCCTTCTTTAAAGGATGAACCATGGCTGCCTTCCAAATAATTGGAACCTCCCCAGAGAGGAGAGACATGTTAAAAAGGTCAGAGATAGGCTTGGCGATGATAGGGGCAGCAACCTTAAAGAAGAAAGGGTCTAAACCATCTGACCCAGAAGTTTAAGGAGCTCCTCTAGCACCTCGGACTCAGTGACTGCCTGCAGGGAGAAACTTTGTAGCGGGACAGAGGAAACAGCGGGAGAAGCGTTGGGGCTAGTCGCATTCGAAGGGGTGGGGGATGAGGAAATGTTGGACGGGCAAGGAGGCATGGCTGAGTCAAATAGGAATCCCGACTTAATGAAGTGGTGATTAAAGAGTTCAGCCATGTYCTTCTTGTCAGTAACAACCCATCATCAACATTAAGGGACAGTTGTGAGGAGGAGGGTTTATTCTCCAGGTCTTTAACCATTTTCGAGAACTTCTTGGGGTTAGACCCACAGAGAGAGAACTGCTCCTTAAAGTAATTAACTTTGGCCTTCCAGATAGCCTGAATGCACTTATTTCTCATTTGCCTGATCAAGACCCAGTCAACCTGAGTATGTGTGTGCCGAGGCTTTCGCCAAATGGAATTCTTGAGGTATTTATTTAACTAGGTCAGTTAAGAACAAATTCTTATTATGTTTTCTGGACTCCATTCCCGCCTGCCTGGCCATTCTGCCTGCCCTGACCTCCAGCCTGCCTGCCATTCTGTACCTCTGAACTGGTTTTGACCTTTTGCCTGTCCACGACCATTCTCTTGCCTACCCCTTTTGGATTGTTAATAAACATTTTGGAATCTAACCATCTGCCTCCTGGGTCTGGGTCTCGCCCTGATATTTTTGGGAATTCGGGAATTCGGAAATGTTTTGGAATAAATGACCAAACTATACAACTAGCTTGCCAGCTATGGGTAATTAGCTACCTGACAGGAGTGCTAGCTAGCTACGTTAGCGTGCTAGGTACATTAATAGCTTTAGGTTGATTGTTTTTAAGCTCAACTTCAAGATTTCCACCAAGGACGTTGCCTCTCCGATCATCACTCTCTCTCGCTTGTTCAAGTGACATTTAAGGTACACTCGGATGTGACGATGTAAAACGTCATTCAAGGACTGAGGGTTTAGGGCAGAGGGCTGTCTACTTTAAGTTTGACTGCAGCCTAGGACAGTTACTGTTAACCATTAGGCTGGTATGGAATATGAAAACAAGGTCCGTATTCAATAGGGCATATCGTAGCAAAACATTTTACAACAGAAACAAAAAAAGGGTTTGTTATTGGACATGTTTACATAGTCCCTCCCTGTTTCAGTACGTTTTCTTTTGTTTGGTGCCAAATGAATACAACCCTGTGTGTTTGATCACTGCYTTTAGACTAACATAGAAAACATTTAGACTAACTTCGAAATGTTTTCTTCTCGACACTGAATGCCATTTGTGTCGYAGAAAATGTGTTATGTATTTACACCCGGGGAACCTTTTGCAGGACAAATAGATCACGGAGAAGGASTTATTTTCATCTGTCAGGGTAAAAGCCACCTGTAATTCCCAGCCTCCAGAACTGTAAACCAATTTAGAAAATGGATGAGAAGAGATGGGTAATGTCCTGGGGAGAAAAACATAATGTTGAGGTTTTTGGGAGGAAAACACACCGTGATCTGAAAATGGTAAATGATGCCACATGGTTTGTCTTTCTCTCTCCCTCTTCCCCTTCTCGTTTTCTCCCTCACTATCTTTGATCTGCAGTTCTGCTTGATCTACCCCAAGGCCTGTCCCCTTGCTGATAATTATCTGGTCCCACAATAACTTTTGCTCTCCTCCCTCCCCATCCATCCTTTTCTCTCTCCCTCCATCCCTRTCCCTCAATTGTTGATGTATTGTGTGCTGTGCAGTGGGTATGCACTCTATGGTCCGATTGGCTCTAGCACCGGCCATAAACGTCCAGGCATRCCATAATGCACCGTCAGCGTTTTGGAGAGATGATCACCTGTTCTTCAGGGCCACATATCAAACAAGAAGCCCTGCTGACTGGCTGCACTAAGGCTAAACTGACCCGGGTCACGGCCACAACCACACATATTGCTTTGTTTACTGGCCATTTTGTCGTTTTTAGTTTAGACATTGATTTGTTATGGATTTTTGATATACAGTAGTGCATTTTACAGGTTGGTAAATGTGAAATATGCCTGCATACTGTACTTCTGAATGTCTTGGTGACATGCTCAGCTGTTTTATTTGATCCATCTCGTGTGTGGTAATGCAAGTCAAGCTTCTCCTCCTGTTGTGTCTTTGTCTTCAGACTCATTCTTCAAGTGGGTGATGCTTAAGATTTTCTTACTCTACTCCATACTACGTGGGAGACTGGTTGGTAGAGATTATCCCTGTAGATTATTCCTCATGTCAACCCACCGTTCCTTGTTGCGAAGACTCATGCAGGCCTAATGGCTAGAAGACATGCCAGCGTTTTCCAATAAGCATTGAATTGGAAGATAGCCAATCGATATCATTGTTGGAAGTAACTCCACACAGAAAACCGCAGTGAGTTCCATATTTAATCAAGGCAATTTGACACGGATTTCTTGACAGCTGGCTTCTCCATTCTTCACTCTGTCTCCAGTGATTCAAACCATAGCAAAAACTAGCCGGCGACATCTTAACTTCCGCCATACCGATACTAAAGCGAAAGAAATCTGATGAAAATATTGATGAATTAGAACGGCTCAGTCTTGCTATACCATCCGCAGCTACAGGAGTATGTCTGGCCAAGCGATACTGAACTGCTCACAACCTCAAACWATTTTCACCCAAAAAGTCAAAAACAAATAAAACATTTATTTGGTTAAAGTAAATATATTTGGGGTTTGATTTGAGCTGAAGCAGCATTGATTTTCCAGGTGAGTCCTAGACAGGCAGACAGATGTATGTGTTCTCATGGAGACGTAGAGGAGATAGAAAATCAGTTGATTGTTACTTGTAATGACCCCAGAGACCATCATTGTAATAAACTTCTGAGAGAGGCAGTGGGGATTTTTCAGACGGTTCTCTAAGTATGTAATTAGGCCCATACTCTGGTTGTTATTCCCTTCTCACTTCCAGGTTAATGACACAGAATTGGAAAGGTGACCCAGTGGATTAGAATGAGTTATGTACAACTATTTTGCATGAAAATGACTGAGTAGTAGCATTCGTCATGCATGAAAGTGAATAGACTGTCAAAATACCAGCCCAGAGTATTGCAAAATTCCATGTGTGTGTGTGTGTGTGTGTGTGTGTGTGTGTGTGTGTGTGTGTGTGTGTGTGTGTGTGTGTGTGTGTGAATTAGAAAGAGAAAGATGTAGAGCAAGAGATACTTATAGAGGGTTAAAAAGTGTGTGTATGTGTGTGTGTGTGTGAGAGCGAGAGAGAGAGACCTCAGAGAGCTCAAGGTTCAATGGTTCACATTGAGATGTTCTTCTTTTTCAATCAAGCTACATTTTATATTCCTGCTGGCAAATGGCTTTATTCAACTTGTTTGTTTTTGTCTCAACAAACCATTCATGTCCAGAAATCCAGGAGAATGGCATTGATACCAAGACCCTAAACGTACTCCCAAAAGAAATCAAGACAGAACTCAACACACACAGACACTCCCACACACACGCCACACACACACACACACAACATTTACATATCAATTTGGGATCTCACTGCAATTCTTCCAGGGACTAGATACAATCATCAAATGACTGGAGCAGATTGAGATTGATCTTTGACCCACACTGTTTCAATAAACATCAAGATCATAAATTAATTTCCAGCAGCAGTAGATTTGTGGGAGGATAAAAACGTAAGCTGTTCTCCAAATTGGATTACTGAATTCACACTGGCAGAGTACTCCAGCCCGCTAGTAACAAACGTCATTTCAACGTCTATTCCACGTTGGTTCAATGTTATTTAATTGAAATGACGTGGAAATAACGTTKATTCAACCAGTCGTGCCCAGTGGGATGAGATTGAAACCCATAGTCAGTGGACTATACCAACCAGTCAGCAAATATTACAATATTTGTGCAAGAGATGTAAATATGGTTTGAAAGAATAAAGGGACAACCTGGCATTTAAACATCAACAAATACAATGGAAACATCTTAGCTAGGCTAAATAGTTAGTTGACACATTTCATGTCAATTCATCACTTTATGTTCCATGGATCGATCAATTACATGACAATGACAATCAATACGATTTCAGTTCACTGAGAATATAACGCTTTCTATTGAGAAAAACAGAAGCTCTTCACTGTATTTCTTAAAACCTCTTTATAATCTATGTATTTTTCAACCTTTTGGTCTTTGTTCATTTAATCCATAGCCTTGGTAATGCAGCTCCCAATGCTCACAAGAACATATTTGTTTTTCTGTTCAGATATACTTGTCAATCATCCTTAATCTTCATCAAACACACCAACATGAGGACTGTTGGAAGACGGCCAAAAGGCATGAATCATGACATGTGAAACACTGCAGCAGTACCACATTCTTATGATCTGTAAGAAGAACCCTTAATTATTTTATAGTGCAATCGAAGGTGTTTGCAAATGAATTGTACAAACATATGTTAATCATTGGCACACAAGTCAAAACAATGAATTCCTGTTTAGGTTTTYATTTATGCGTCGTGAATGTTTTCAAATCAAATCAAATGTTATTTGTCACATACGCCAAATACAACAGGTGTTGGCTTACTTATGAGCCCTTAACCAACAATGCGGTTTTTAAAAAGTAAGAAAAATGTGCTAAATAAACTAAAGGAAAAATAGTAACACAATAAAATATCAATAACGAGGCTAAATACAAGGGCTACCGTTACCAAGTCAATGTGTAGGGGTATGGGTTAGTCAAGGTAGTTGKGGTAATATGTACATTTAGGTAGGGGTAAAGTGAATACGCATAGATAATAAACAGAGAGTAGCAGCTGCGTATGCGAAGAGTAAAGGAATGTGAATGTATGTGAATGTATGTGCGTGTGTGTGTGGTGTCAATATGCATGTGTGTGTGTTTTCTGTTTGTGTCCATGTGTCACGCCCTGACCTTAGATATCTCTGTTTTTCTATATATTTTGGTTAGGTCAGGGTGTGACTAGGGTGGGTACGCTAGTTTTGTTTGTCTAGGGTTTTTGTATGTCTAGGGGTGTTGTATGTCTAGGGGTTTTGTATGTCTATGTTGGCCTGATATGGTTCCCAATCAGAGACAGCTGTTTATCGTTGTCTCTGATTGGGGATCATATTTAGGTAGCCATTTTCCTCATATGTGTTGGGGGATCTTGTCTACATTGAGTTGCCTGAGTGCATACCAGTAGCGTCACGTTTCGTTTGTTCTTTATTTGTTTTGGTGAGTTTCGATTTATTAAAATTATGTGGAACTCGACTCACGCTGTGCCTTGGTCTCATCCTTACGACGAACGTGACACCATGTGCGTGTCAGTGTAGTATATATGAATGTGTGGTTAGAGTCCAGCGAGTGTACATCGAGCCTGTGCAAAAAATAAATACGAATAAAATAAGGGGGTTAATGAAAATAGTCTGGGTAGCCATTTGATTAACTGTTTAGCAGTCTTTTGGCTTGGGGCTAGAAGCTGTTAAGGAGCCTTTTGTTCCCACACTTGGTGCTCAGGTACTGCTTCCGGTTCGGTAGCTGAGAGAACAGTTTAAGACTTGGGTGGCTGGAGTCTTTGACAATTATTGTGCCTTCCTCTGACTCCGCCCCAGTGATGTACAATACCCTCTGTAGCGCCTTGTGGTCGGATGCCGAGCAGTTGCCATACCAAGCGGTGAMGCAACCAGTCAGGATGCTCTCGWTGGTGCAGCTGTTGAACATTTTGAGGATCTGAGGTCCCAAGCCAAATCTTTTCAGCCTCCTATCTTGTGTTTTGACTATGATAGGTCCTTAGTGATGTGGACYCCAAGGAACTTGAAGCTCTCGACCCGCTCTGCTACAGCCYCGTCAATGTGAATGGGGGTGTGCTCTGCTTTCCTTTTTCTGTAGTCCACGATCAACTCCTTTGTCTTTCTCAAGTTGAGGCAGAGGTTGTTGTCCTGGCACCATACTGCCAGATTTCTGACCTCCTCCCTGATACAGTTCTGGATATATATTCCAAACAAGTGATTTGTAAATTTTTTCATTTACATTTTAATCATTTAGCAGAAGCTCTTATTCAGAGCGACTTAWAGGAGCAATTYGAGTTAAGTGCCTTGCTCAAGGSCACATGGACACATTTGTACCAAGTCAATTCAGGGATTGGAACAAGCAACCTTTCGGTTACAGGCACAACACTCTTAACCGCTGGACTACCTGCCGCCCTAACAAGTAATACTGACATATGATAACTGTGTTGGCTTCCTTCCCAAAAGAAGTTGCTACTGTATAGAGGGAACTAAACAGAAAGGGACTGACTCGGGCAGCCCTGTAAAGGCACAGTGACAGGGTCGAGGGAACCGTTCCTGCTGAAGAACTTGGTGAAGGCCTCTTCTAGTACATCCTGCTCTGGCACACCTCGCTGATAAAGCCCAGTTGGACCAGCTCAACAGACAGATCCTGTATATTCTCATTGGGTAACAAATCACAGCTTACAYTGCATTCAGAAAGTACACACCCCTTGACTTTTTCCACATTTTGTAGTGTTACAGCCTAAATTTAAAATAGATTACATTWAGATTTTGTGTCACTGGCCTACACACAATACCCCATAATGTCAAATGAGAACCATGTTTTTAGAATTTTTACAAATTAATTAAAAATGAAAAGCTGAAATGTCTTGAGTCAATAAGTTTTCAACCTTTTGTCATGGCAAGCCTAAATAAGTTCAGGAGTAAAAATGTGTTTAACAAGTCACATAATACGTTGCAATGACTCACTCTGTGTGCAATAATAGTGTTTAACATCATCTTGTTACCCTACACAATTGTCTGTCAGGTCCCTCAGTTGAGCAGTGAATTTCAAACACAGATTCAACTACAAAGACCAGGGAGGTTTTCCAATGCCTCGCAAAGAAGGGACTTTATTGGTAGATGGGTAAAAATAAAAAAGCAGACATTGAATATCCCTTTGAGCATGGTGAAGTTATTAATTACACTTTGGGATGGTGTATCAATACACCCAGTCACTACAAAGATAGTCTGTCCTAAGTCAGTTGCTGGCGAGGAAATCAAATCAAGTTTTAATCAAATTAAATGTTATTGGTGGTATACATATGTTTAGCAGATATTATTGCGGGTGTAGAAAAATGCTTGTATAACGTGAGGGAGGAATGGTGAGGCCAATGGTGACTTTGAAACATTTGCAGAGTTTAATGGCTGTGATAGGAGAAAACTGAGAATGGATCAACAACATTGTAGTTACTCCACAATACTAACCTAATTGACAGAGTGAAAAGAAGGAAGCCTGTACAGAATAAAAAATATTCCAAAACACGCTTCCTCTTTGCAATAAGGCACTAAAGTAAAACTGCAAAAGATGTGGCAAAGAAAGTAACTTAATGTCCTGAATACACAGCGTTATGTTTGGAGCAAACACAACACATCTCTGAGTACCACTCTTCATATTTTCAAGCATGGTGGTGGCTGCATCATGTTATGGGTATGCTTGTCCGGTAAGGACGAGGAATTTTTTTTAGGATTAAAAGAAGCGGAATAGAGCTAAGCACAGGCAAAATCATAGAGGAAAACCTAGTTCAGTCTGCTTTCAAACAGACACTGGGAGACAAATTCAATAACCTAAAACACAAGGCCAAATATACACTGGAGTTGCTTACCAAGATGGCATTGAATGTTCCTGAGTGTCCGAGTTACAGTTTTGACTTAAATCYTCTTGAATATGTATGGCAAGACTTGAAAATGGCTGTCTAGTAATGATCAACAGCCAAAATGACAGAGCTTGAAGAATAAAATAAAATAAAAAGTGCAAATATTGTACAATCCAGGTGTATAAAGCTTTTAGAGACTTACCCTGTAATCGCTGCCAAAGGTGATTCTAACATGTATTGACTCAGGGGTGTGAATACTTATGTAAATTTAAAAGAAATGTATTTCATTTTTTTTAAATGTCTAAAAACATGTTTTCACTTTGTCATTATGGGTTATTGTTTGTAAATGGGTGATAAAACAATCTATTTAATCAAATTTGAATTCATGCTGTAACACAACAAAATGTYGAATAAGTAAAGGGGTATGAATACTTTCTGAAGGCACTGTAGGTGTCTGTTCAGTTTGTCCTCCAGCTTCCACAGTAGTGTCAGATTATGTTTTGCACTCTCCTCCACCGGCTCAATATTACACTGCATCTGAACAACCTTGCATGTCCGTAGTTTAGCCAGACTGTTCTCACAGACTAGACGTAACATAGTAAATGTAAATCCAGGACACTCAAATTAGTATGATATGGGTGGTTGGTCTGGGTGCATGGGTGGTCATATAACGCAAACCGCAAGCAATCCAAAGGTTGCATGTTCGAATCTTATCACATACAATTTTATGCAACTACTTACTACTTTATTGCTACTTTGCAACTACTTAGCATGTTAGCTAACCCTTCCCCTAACCCTTTTAGCTAACCGTTTCCCTAATCCTAAACCCAACCTTAAACCTTTAACCTAACTCCTACCCTTAACCCCTAACCCTAGAGCTTGCTAATGTTAGCGTTAGCCACCTAGCTAATGTTAGCCATGACAAATTGGAATTCGTAACATATCATACGTTTTGCAACTTTGTAACACATTGTACATTTTAAGAATTCGTAAAATATCATACGAATTGTAATTCGTAACATATCATACAAAATGATGATGGACATCCACAAATTAATACATACAGTGCCATATGAAACGGAACATATCACACTAAATGGATTGACAGAATAATACAAAATACTCTGAGACAATGTTGGTTCTGCAGGTTCTGGGGTGGGGAATTTGATAGAGGGGGTGACAATGGGGGATTTGACGGGGGACTACTGGGGCTGCTGGCGACAGGGCAGACCGYACGCTAGGTTGTAGATACCATTCCCGACATCCTCCAGGAACTTATCCAGTTCCAAGTCAGGAAACTGAAACAGCTTGACCTGCACGCCCGCCTTTATCTCAGCGATGATGAGGTTGGGGTCTATGTTCTTAGTGATCTCCTCTAAGGCATTCTCAYGGATCATATGCTGGTGGCTAACGATGCAGTGTGCAMCTAGCAGCTTCAACAGGGGCACCTAAAACAGAGCTTGGTGGAAAAGCAGCTCTCTGGCTGTAGGTCTCTTAAACAGGTCAGACTCCAGAAACTTCTGAAAAAACTCCCCCTGTAGGGGATCTTCCAGTGACTGTATGACGTTGTTGATGCCCTCCTGAAAATGGAAGATTCTCAGTTTCCCTGGATCTCCAACACTGCCATCTCCAAGGCACACATCCCAAAGGAGTAGATATCCACTGCAGTGGTGACATCTACATTACATTTAAGTCATTTAGCAGACGCTCTTATCCAGAGCAACTTACAAATTGGAAAGTTCATACATATTCATCCTGGTCCCCCGGTGGGGAATGAACCCACAACCCTGGCGTTGCAAGCGCCATGCTCTACCAACTGAGCCACACGGGACCACAGCAGTTCCATATTCATATACAACAGTTCCATATTCATGGATGAAGAAGTGCAGGTTTTTCTGTTATTTTCTGCAGGTCTTCACACGGTTGTTGATGGTGTCTGGAGCCACTGATACTATCTTGATGAGTCCGTTGTGTTGGATGAAGATGGTGTCACAGGTCAAATGCACTCAATGCATTTTGCAGCAGAGGAACAGCGTGTGCCTCAATCCCTCTCCTTCAAATCAAAAAGTTTCTCATACCACATATGAAAATGTAATATGCAAATGTACTACCGCCCTTGTCCCTGATACCTCTAATCWAGAAAGCTGCTTATGCAGAYTAAGTCTYTGTCACGAATSGCATRCCATTCCCTATAMGGCTCCCCATAGGGCTCTGGTCAAAAGTAGTGCACTATCGGGAGTAGGGTGCCATTTGGAATGCACCCTAAGAGATAGCGATCCAGGCTTCTTCGCCTGGCTTACTTTGGGGATATCTTTATCAAATGTCCACTGTCACAAATTCAGGTAGACTCCYCCAGGTGACACGATCATTAATTTTCATGTGTCTGATTTGCCTGACGTTGTGAGAGCATTTGTGATGGAAGCTGTGAAATACAGTTTCCTTAAGGTCAGGAAGATTTCAGAGCTTCAATTCAGAGATGACTTGAGCATTACATCAACACCTACCAGAAGAACAAGACATGGGAAGTGATCCATATTGAAATGACAAGACATCCACATTGACAATTGATACAGTGGGAAAATAAATGACACTCATTTCCAAGAACTATATTACATTTCAAAATAACCCTTATTCATTTCAGCCATTGCAGTAGAATACGTTATGTGAGTACCTGGAACTGACTGGTAACCTCAATGCATGTAGTAATTGAGGACTTATGTGTTCTCTTCATATATTTTCTCAAAAAACGTAATTAACACAAGGTTGAACCCTTGAATAACGCTATTCCTGTATGTAACACATAGTGTTGCTGAAATGCCATGACGTATTACCATTATTTTTACAAGCTACAAACTAGTTTACCCTTTCAAAAAATTCGGAGAAATGCGTTAGGATGACCCCCTATCCCAGCAGATAAAACGTAACTTCCASGAAAGCATTTTGCTGTACTAGTGTTTGAACAAAATATGAGATGATCCTCACTGAAAAAACCATCTGTTCAACCAAATGATTTTTTTTTTTTGAGAGCAAGGGGCCTTGCAAATACGACACTTTAGAGTATGACCAAAAGCTCTTGGACAGAAGAGAGTGAGGTTGGGAGCCATGGTGGATGCCCTATGCTCCCAAGGGGACCAAGACAATTAAGTCAAGTCAGAGTATGACTCAGTAATCATCAGTACTGAAGCAATACAGACTAAAAGTGCACCAATCAACTATAGACATCTARGGATATGATGACTGCTGAACATTTGAAAGACCTGTGCTTAAGTGTTTCGATCTGCTTCCTGTTGTTCGTGTATCTGTTGAACTTATTTGAACCGAGGACCTATCATGCATCATATCCACTATGTAAATCACTGTGGGAACATTTTGGGTTGTATAAACAAGGTTTGACTTCTCATTTGCTTTCTCCTCTGATTAGCTGTAATTAGTGTTTAGAGCTCATGGATCCTTGACATCCCTCAGGCTACCCAGAAGACTACAAACCCGAGACTGAGACGCAGCATTTCCACTCAGTTACAGCTTGCATTTCAGGACATACACAGAGTAGCCTATATTTACCTACATTACAGGATAGAGGGTAGGCAATATATCACTATACGTCATATTCATATGGCACAGCATATGATTGTTCACAGTGCATAATCACATAGCGTACATACAGGACATCATCTTTGTTAGAGGGTATTTTGTGTGGCTAATAATGGATGATTGGTTCTGTGCTGGAATGATATATTATTCATGGTCAATAACTTCCACAAAGAATATTATATAGTGTGATATAACTGATATGATAAAGATACTATTATTGTGATTTAAATCATGTAATAAGGAAATGGATGTCTGTATTTTCTTTGCGCACTTTGCCTCTCACAGTTGTGGGCTAGTCCATGGTTACATCGAGCAATATGGTTACGTGGGGACGTTAACTATGCCTTGAGGTTATTGTCACTTCTCTGATGTCATATTTGGGCTGGATGGGGGGGGGTTGTTGTGTAGGCTACTGAGCGGGAGTAGCTCGAGTCTCCGCCGAGCCGCGGTGCTGTGATTGTTGCTCACATACTCCACTCTACAAAGTTTGGCGAGCCATAACCTTCTGAAATCCAACAGCAAATATATTTTCGTTCAGCAAAAATTCAATATTCTACAAACACAAGAAAGGAACAGAAGGAACTAAAA
>NC_036854.1:51382394-51483788 GCF_002910315.2 Salvelinus sp. IW2-2015 | reverse complement strand
TTCACTCTAATATATGTTGCTCCTCTCCCTCTGTCACACTCTATATATGTTGCTCCCTCTCCCTCTGTCACTCTCTCTGTCACTCTATATATGTTGCTCCCTCTCCCTCTGTCACTCTCTCTGTCACTCTATATATGTTGCTCCCTCTCCCTCTGCGACTCTCTCTTTCACTCTATATATGTTGCTCTCTCTCCCTCTGTCACTCTCTCTTTCACTCTATATATGTTGCTCTCTCTCCCTCTGTCACTCTCTCTTTCACTCTATATATGTTGCTCTCTCTCCCTCTGTCACTCTCTCTTTCACTCTATATATGTTGCTCTCTCTCCCTCTGTCACTCTCTCTTCACTCTATATATGTTGCTCTCTCCCTCTGTCACTCTCTTTCACTCTATATATGTTGCTCTCTCTCCCTCTGTCACTCTATATATGTTGCTCTTTCTCCTCTGCCACTCTCTCTTCACTCTATATATGTTGCTCTCTCTCCCGCTGTCACTCTCTCTGTCACTCTATATATGTTGCTCTCTCTCCCTCTGTCACTCTCTCTTTCACTCTATATATGTTGCTCTCCCCCTCTGTCACTCTCTCTTTCACTCTATAAATGTTGCTCTCGCTCCCTCTGTCACTCTATATATGTTGCTCTTTCTCCCTCTGCCACTCTCTCTTTCACTCTATATATGTTGCTCTCTCTCCCTCTGTCACTCTCTCTTTCACTCTATATATGTTGCTCTCTCTCCCTCTGTCACTCTCTCTTTCACTCTATATATGTTGCTCTCGCCCTCTGTCACTCTCTCTTTCACTCTATATATGTTGCTCCCTCTCCTCTGTCACTCTATATATGTTGCTCCCTCTCCCTCTGTCACTCTTCTCTGTCACTCTATATATGTTGCTCCCTCTCCCTCTGTCACTCTCTCTGTCACTCTATATATGTTGCTCCTCTCCCTCTGTCACTCTCTCTTTCACTCTATATATGTTGCTCTCTCTCCCTCTGTCACTCTCTCTTTCACTCTATATATGTTGCTCTCTCTCCCTCTGTCACTCTCTCTTTCACTCTATATATGTTGCTCTTCTCCCTCTGTCACTCTCTCTTTCACTCTATATATGTTGCTCTCTCTCCCTCTGTCACTCTCTCTTTCACTCTATATGTGTTGCTCTTCTCCCTCTGTCACTCTCTCTTTCACTCTATATATGTTGCTCTCTCTCCCTCTGTCACTCTCTCTTTCACTCTCTCTCTCCCTCTGTCACTCTCTCTTTCACTCGATATATGTTTGCTCTCTCTCCCTCTGTCACTCTCTCTGTGCACTCTAAATATGTTTCTCTCTCTCCCTCTGTCACTCTCTCTTTCACTCTATATATGTTGCTCTCTCTCCCGCTGTCACTCTCTCTTTCACTCTATATATATTGCTCTCCCTCCCTCTGTCATTCTCTCTGTCACTCTATATATGTTGCTCTCTCTCCCTCTGTCACTCTATATATGTTGCTCTCCTCCCCTCTGTCACTCTCTCTTTCACTCTATATATGTTGCTCTCTCTCCCTCTGTCACTCTATATATGTTGCTCTCTCTCCCTCTGTCACTCTCTCTTTCACTCTATATATGTTGCTCTCTCCCTCTGTCACTCTCTCTTTCACTCTATATATGTTGCTCCCTCTCCCTCTGTCACTCTATATATGTTGCTCCCTCTCCCTCTGTCACTCTCTCTGTCACTCTATATATATGTTGCTGTCTCTCCTCTGTCACTCTCTCTTTCACTCTATATATGTTGCTCTCCCTCCCTCTGTCACTCTCTCTGTCACTCTATATATGTTTCTCTCTCTCCCTCTGTCACTCTCTCTTTCACTCTCTCTCTCCCTCTGTCACTCTCTCTTTCACTCGATATATGTTGCCTCTCTCCCTCTGTCACTCTCTCTGTCACTCTATATATGTTGCTCTCTCTCCTCTGTCACTCTCTCTTTCACTCGATATATGTTGCTCTATATATGTTGCTCTAGAGAGAGTGACAGAGGGAGAGAGAGCAACATATATAGAGTGAAAGAGAGAGTGACAGAGGGAGAGAGAGCAACATATATAGAGTGACAGAGAGAGTGACAGAGGGAGAGAGAAAAGTATAGTGTTAAAGAAAGAGGGCTCTGGTTAAAAGTAGTGCCTATAGGGAATGGGGCTCAGTTTCAGACATAACCCCAGAGTCAAACCAAGGCGGACCTCTCGTTTCCTCTGTAAAAATACCCCCAACAATCAATCAATGTCACCCAATTACGTACAATATGAATGTAAAATTGTCAATTGTCTAGACTTCTGAGAACTGTCCTCATTATCTATTGCATTATGCATAGGCAGTGCTGAAATGGCCATATGGCTCTGCTCATTTATGAAACCKAAAAAAACCCCGCTGGATTGATGAAGGTTAAGGGGACCTTAGCTCGGCACATTTTACGGCCTCCGACTTCACAGCTAGCACATTGTGCCCGCTCGGCGCGCAGTAAGGATTTATACAATTGACTTCAGAACAATTCGAAACGTTTGCTCAAGGTGAAACGAGACGAGAATCTTTATTTATGGTGCGAGATCCACCGTTGCATGCTTATGCAATGACGGTGCCAGATTACAAGTTAAAAGGCGGGCACAGCAACACACGGGGCAGGTGTCTAATAACACTGTCAGTACAGGCACAGAGACGGCTTCAGGTTATTAAGCCAATGAAATATGCATAACATAGAGTCATGTTGACAGAGAGAGAGAGAGAAAGACAAGGAAGAGAGAGAGAGAGAAAGGACTGTGGTGTTAATTGGCCGTCAACCACAGCGCAACCTGCCAGGGTTCCCAGTTAAAGATCTGGCTCCTCTTAAACCTGCTATCTCGCTTTCTCTTTTCCGTCGGTCCACTCTTTATTCCATTCTCTTCCTCCCTTCTTTCCCTTTCCCTATACCCTCACTCGCTCTTCTCCAACCCCACATTCTCTCACCGGCCTTTCCTCCCTCTATCCTATTCTCTCCCTCTTCATCCCTGTCTCTCTTTCTCTCCCTCTCTGCTCACTCACTCTCACCAGGCTTCTTTCTCTCCCCCTCCTTTCCTTTCTCCCACCCTCTCTCTTGCTGCGCCCAATACTGAATGCCTAATGAACGTCTTACTGTGTTACATAAAGGAGAGGAGAGGAACAGGGTGATGGACAGGAGAGGAGCGATGAGGAGAGGAGAGCAACATGGGGATGACAGGAGAGGAGAAGAACAGGGGGATGACAGGAGAGGAGAAGAACAGGGGGATGGACAGGAGAGGAGCAATGAGGAGAGCAACAAGTGGATGGATGGGAGAGGAGAGATGAGGAGAGTGGAGGAACAGGGGGATGGACAGGCAGGAACGGGGATGAGGGAGAGGAGATGGAGAGGAACGGGGGATGACAGGGAGAGGAGATGAGGAGAGGAACAGGGATGACAGGAGAGGAACAGGGGGATGACAGGAGAGGAGCAATGAGGAGAGCAACAGGGGATGGATGGGAGGGGGAGAGATGAGGAGAGTGGAGGAACAGGGGATGGACAGGAGAGGAACCGGGGATGAAGGAGGAGGAGAGGAACAGGGGGGCATGACAAGGAAGAGGACAGGGGGATGACAGGAGAGGGAGAAGAACAGGGGATGGACAGGAAGAGGACCAATGGAGGGAGCAACAAGGGGATGGATGGGAGGGGAGAGATGAGGAGAGTGGAGGAACAGGGGATGGACAGGAGAGAGCAGGGGGATGACGGGAGAGGAGAGGACAGGGAGATGACAGGAGAGACAGGGGGAGGACAGGAGAGGCACAGGGGATGACAGGAGAGGGAAATCAGGGGGATGGACAGGAGAGGAACAAGGGGGATGCGGAACAGGGGATGAGGAGAGCCAGGGGGTGAAGAGAAGGGAACAGGGGGATGACAGGAGAGGAACAGGGGGATGGACAGGAGAGGAACAGGGGGATGACAGGAGAGGAACAGGGGGATGACAGAAGAGGAACAGGGGGATGGACAGGAGATGAGAGGAACAGGGGGATGGATAGGAGGGGAGAGGAACAGGGAGATGCACATTAAAAGAAAGATTCACCCATTTTGAATGCTATATCGTTTTTGTGCATCTCTGAGCGATATTCTATCGATTTCCGGGGTCATTTCATGTTTTCACGTGTATCTGAGCTATTACTGCTCGAGCAGGCAGAAATACAGCTGGCAGAACGAGTTTTGCATCATATGATTGGGCTAAAAAGGGCTACTGACGTCACAGACCAGGTAATTGATACCTGAATGGCTAGAGAGAGAGAAGCAGTGGAGCATGAGGAAGGTAGTCCCAGTTCTCCAGACCACACAGGCACACACTACCTGATGGTGTTTTAAATGGTACTCCATTCCATTTTATAGTGTACTACTTTCACCAGGGCCATTATGATCAAAAGTAGTGCATATATAGGGAACAGGGTGCCATTTGGGGGGGGGGAAACATGTGTTTTTACTGGTGCTCATTAATGGTGCTCATTAATGGTAGATGGTCCCATCATGGACGTCACCAGGACCTGGCTTTCGGAGCTCTAGCCCCTAATGATTTTGGGTCAGCCCTGAATCTTTTGCGCTGCTGTAAATGGCGGGGGAAAAAATGGTAGTTACTGAATGCGCCACTTATTTGATAGAGCTGTGGTTACGTGAAACTCCCGAAGTCATCCAGCCGTTATAATCACGGGTAAGGTGCTGCCGGTTACTGCCGGTGCGCAGCAGAGCCACTTCTCATAATGGTGCTATGTCTCGCAAGATCACTTGACGACGAATTAGTATTCTACGTAACAAACCGAATACAATAGCATGATAATGTCAGGGTACTGTTAAACCAAAAACACCATGTTATTTATTATGACAATTTAGCATGATTGTGATTTTTTTTTTGTCATGCGGTGGCTGCTCACTTACATCATTCAAGGTAGGCCTAATGTATGATAAGGTAGGCCTAATTTGGTGTTTTAGGATTAACAAAATAGAACCTTTTCCTTTAGCCACTTACACTATCTGTAGGCATAGGCAATCATCCAATTTGGATGATGCATTGTCAGTATATTCTAAAATGATTTTATACAATAGGCTTTGGTATCAACGTTCATTCAGAAATGATGGCTTAGTAATAATTAAAAAATGGTGCTCCGTCAGGATACCTAAAAAAATGTTTTCAGCAATTGCTATGTGCGGTCAACTGATAATTCGAGCACCGTTTTAATTCAAATCAAATCAAATGTATTTATATAGCCCTTCVTACATCAGCTGATATCTCAAAGTGCTGTACAGAAACCCAGCCTAAAACCCCAAACAGCAAGCAATGCAGGTGTAGAAGTACGGTGGCTAGGAAAAACTCCCTAGAAATGCCAAAACCTAGGAGGAAACCTAGAGAGGAACCAGGCTATGAGGGGTGGCCAGTCCTCTTCTGGCTGTGCCGGGTGGAGATTATAACAGAACATGGCCAAGATGTTCAAATGTTCATAAATGACCAGCATCGTCAAATAATAATAATCACAGTAGTTGTCGAGGGTGCAGCAAGTCAGCACCTCAGGAGTAAATGTCAGTTGGATTTTCATAGCCGATCATTAAGAGTATCTCTACCGCTCCTGCAGTCTCTAGAGAGTTGAAAACAGCAGGTCTGAGACAGGTAGCACGTCCGGTGAACAGGTCAGGGTTCCATAGCCGCAGGCAGAACAGTTGCAACTGGAGCAGCAGCACGGCCAGGTGGACTGGGGAGTCATCATGCCAGGTAGTCCTGAGGCATGGTCCTAGGGCTCAGGTCCTCCGAGAGAGAGAAAGAAAGAAAGAGAGAAAGAGAGAATTAGAGAGAGCATACTTAAATTCACACAGGACACCGGATAAGACAGGAGAAGTACTCCAGATATAACAGACTGACCCTAGCCCCCCTACACATAAACTACTGCAGCATAAATACTGGAGGCTGAGACAGGAGGGGTCAGGAGACACTGTGGCCCCATCCGATGATACCCCCGGACAGGGCCAAACAGGAAGGATATAACCCCACCCACTTTGCCAAAGCACAGCCCCCACACCACTAGAGGGGTAACTTCAACCACCAACTTACCATCCTGAGACAAGGCCGAGTATAGCCCACAAAGATCTCCACCACGGCACAACCCAATGGGGGGCGCCAAACCCAGACAGGAAGATCACGTCAGTGACTCAACCCACTCAAGTGACGCACCCCTCCTAGGGACGGCATGAAAGAGCACCAGTAAGCCAGTGACAGCTTCAATGCGCTGCTTTGAGACAAGCATGGGAACTCATATTTTTGTTTTCACTGAATCTCCGCTTGGAGGTTTGGTCACAATTAGGCTGGGAAATGTTATCTAAATTGAGGTGAGTGCTCATGATCATTAGTCTAGCAATTGAAAGCAATACAGATTTTCTCTCTACACACACACATCATGCCTATAGCTTACCTGGTGAGCTTCCCTGATGTTTTCCTGAACTTGTGAATACTTTTATGGTGAATTTAGTCATTTAGTGTACTTTTGCGAATACACAAGTCATTTGACAAATTTGTTTCATTGTTTAAAAAGTTCATAAGGCTACATCGTTTCAGTAACAATATAGCTGAAACCACTATTGGCTTCATTGACTTACTGAATTTATTCTCTTGTAATTGTAGGCTAGGCTACTTGCGGACACATTATTTAAAATAATTGTAACAGTAGGCCTACCTACACAACCTCAACCTTGGAACATGGAAGAAAACATAGCGCTGCAGGAAGGGGTGCTGGAAGTGCTGCAGATCAATTGAAATACATTTGCCAAATTACATAATTACTCCTTTCTCTATGGAAATAAATGAAAGCATTGAAATTACTACACCAGCAGAATTTAGCCACAGAGGATCACTAGCTTGTTATTACAAATTGCTGTAGATTGCGTTCTGTCACATTATGAGCACATGGGCCTAGTCTACAGTCGAGAATCCCGCATTTGGGCAGCAAATATAAAACAGCTGATTGTTGAGTTGTGGCTGTCAATGAACAGCAGGCAGCAACTAGAAGGTATTTCGCAATATTTCAAAATACAAAGGCGGGAAAAACCTGTTTGAGTAAGTGAGTACCACTGTAAAGTTGGTGGACTAAAATCTCCTCCTCATATTGTAGGCCTAAAAGCTATGTATCCACTGTTTTCATTGGCCTATGCTATTGGTTGCGTTTAAGCCATGGGTCTTTCATTTTATTGACCTCAGTATATAAATATCAGCTTGTCATTTGGATCATTTGTGTGGTAGAAATAAATATCCTTGTAATGTCTCCAGTCATGTAAAATGACGTAGAATTGCAGGAAATGACTTTAGACGAGGCACTTATTTTCTTGGACCCACAGCCCCTGGTCTTCACGACTGAGCCCCGAATGTTACCAAACCCTGGTGACGGCCCAGGGTCCCATTAGCTAGGTGAAGGCTGAAGGTGACTGGGAAGAATTACACTCCCTCCTCCAAGTGTTCTTGATGCCCCCTTTTCTTGGAGGAGGATTCTTACTTAACAGTCGTTGCAACATCTATGGGTTTTAATCCAGGCTTAGTGCTTTCCAGGGCCATTTGTATGGCTTCTTCAACACAGGGAAGGACTGGGACCAGAAATGAGTCTGGGCATTACAGATGTAGGATCTTAATTGGATCGCCCTGTTGCAGGAGAACTATTTCAAATGTGTAGTGTATTTGAGGCTTAAAAAGCCTTCTGAAGTTTGTAATTTCCACTTTGAAATTTCAGACACTCCCTTTTCCCTTAAGAAAAATGTATCAACCCTTGCAAAAATGTCCATTAATTATAATCCACATAATAGTTCACATTTTCTGTTGCTGCAGGATTATTTTCCTGCTGTAGCAAACTGGCTCAAATTATGATCCAACATCTGTACACACCATGCAGGCCCCAATTATTAGCAAATTAATGATCATTCTACGCAAAAAACACAATTAGTTAGTTGCACTGTGCTAAAGATTGACCAGCCCTTCTGGAACTTTCCCAAACTGCCCAATGGCCAGTCAGATTTTGCTTTATCATTCCTTTGGTGTTTGCGTAACATTTTTCAAGGTTTTACATTGGGTTTATGCTGTATGAATCTCTGATATTTTTTTTGACTAGTGGTAGGCTAAGCCATCCATTTCCCACTCCAACTCCCCTTCCGCTCTCTATTTCATCTTCAGGTAAACATTTAGCAAAGGGCCAGTGGAGATTAATGTGGGTTGTATCATTGTGCATTTGGCTTGGCTCTCCGTCGACCGCCAGTGGCCGAGGGGCTTGTCATGCTTTCACAGGCAGAGGAAATGTAATCCCGATAGGGCCATGTCCATGTTACCAACTGCCGCTACCGTTGCCACGGCCAGACTCAGCACAGATTACTATAATGTCCAATAACATTTTATGTAATTCTCGAAAACAAGTTATAAAAAAGGATATTCTTTAAGGCCACGGTCAGGTTACGATTTTTTTAAAGTCTTTATGTTCTAAATTCATTTTTGCAGAAAGTGCAATGCCTTACGACGGTGGGGGTGGATTTGCACGACATGTTCCTGTCTCTTAGAAAGTTTGGGGGGGGAATTCGACCTCGTTGCATTCTCTTGCATTGGATCGATCTCTCTGTCTTAAAGCGGTTATGTCAGGCCCTAGGAGGGAAAACATTTTATTCCGTTTGTTTTATTCAGATGGACTGGCATTGCATCCCAAATCGCACCCTATTCCCTATACTTTTGGCCCTATGAGCCCTGATCAAAATTAAGGGCACTAAAAAGGGAATAGGATGCCATTTGGGACACACCCTGGATGAATGGCTGTCCCAGAGGGGAAAAGTCATAAATGATTTCATGTTGGGACACATTGATCCAGCCATTGTACAGATTATATTTACCGATCATTCGCACAAGTACAGTTGGCTCATTGTTAGTCAGAAGGAAACACACAAGACAAAAACAAAGCTTAGTTATGAAACTGTCTAATCACTCCAAGGCTCCAACCCTAGTTGATCTTTTTGCTCATACAGTATGTTGGTTATGTCACTAACTCATGCTGTGTTGCTTTTCTCCAATTGATTGTCATCCAGGCTGTGTAGCCCATAGCAAGGTGATAGAGGAAGGGGCAGAGAATCCATACATCCCAAATGGCACTCTATTCCCTATCTAGTGCACTACTTTTGACCAGACTCTCCTCAAAAGTAACGCACTATATAGGGAATAGGGTGTCATTTGGAACGCATCCAAGCACATCAGCATGGTCATTGATAAAGAAAGAAGTGAGTGTGCGTGACTCACAACCTGCCTGCCAGGCAGCATCTCCGACTGCAGTTATTTTTACACCTCATACAAATGGGGGAGAAAATAGCCCCGCGAATAGCACAACTCTCTTCTCAGCTATAAAAAAACATCACGCAGAATTACATTCAGGCAACGAACGCTGCCGTCTCCCCATTCCGTTGAGTTCAGCTTTGCCTCCTGATGAAGACTTATGTGAAGTGGAAACGTCGTGTACTGTATTTGAGTGCAGGAATAAAGCACTGCAGAGCAGCAGAATTATGTACAGTCCTCTCATTTCTAGTGTATATCTCAGTATAACCTTTTTTGTCCAGCACTGGTATTCTCAAGTTTAGGATGTGCATATCACCCTTCTTTTCTATAATTGATTCCTCGACTCCTTGCACATTGACTTCCGGTGTCGACTCCCATTTCTAAATGTTGAGATTGGATTCCGCCACTTCTGAGAACGCAAACACTTGCAGCTTTCATAGCAAGCTAGCGAGGGACGGAGAGAGAGGGGAGGAGCACAGTATAGGCAGGTCGGCCAACAGACAGGCAGTCTGAACCCGTGCACTATGCCTATCTGTATCTGAGTGCTGTATCTTGTCCTTTCTTTGCTTGCAATGTCTCTCAACTTCAATTAATAGGCTAGGGTATTGAGATGAGTGAGATGTAACACTTATTTCTCGCACAGTCACACACAGTATGTGCGCATGTGCACGGGTTCGCTTCAGCTTGGTAGCCAGGGCACCAAAACAGCAGAGAAGTGGATCCTCGCGCTTCAGCGCTCTTAGTTGTTGAGGAACTCGACCCACTATTACCCACAAATTGACCCGCTAACATCATTTTTAAGTTAGGGATTTTTCTTAAAGTTAAGGATCCCAATTTACTTTAATGGTTTGAATGTTTAAACATTGTTAAATGTTTAAACATTCACACCCATAAGTATCATGTCTTGTGTAACCAAAACTCTTAACCTCTCCGTGTTCTTTCTTTGGCAGACTAAACCAGTTGCGTTTGCTGTCCGCACAAATGTCAACTACTGCGCCGCCAATGATGATGGCGTCCCCGTGCCGGGCATGGCCATCTCCTTTGAGGCTAAAGACTTCCTCCACGTCAAAGAGGTCAGGGGTCACAGTAATATCACATGATGATGTGGTGGAGAAGGATGATGATGATGATTATGATGATGGCGAATAACAATGATGACGATGAGGAGGAGGAGGAGGGTGAGGTTAAATATGATTATGATAAAGGTGGTGATGATGATGATAACCATGATGACGATAACCACGATGACGATAACAATGATGTTGGTGATGATGAGCAAAAGGAGAAGGCTGATTTATTAACCCTTTACATCTGTCCCACTGTTGTAGAAATTTAATAATGACTGGTGGATAGGTCGTCTGGTGAAGGAAGGCTGTGAAATCGGTTTCATCCCCAGTCCTGTGAAGATTGAGAACACTCGGGTACAACACGAGCACAGAGCCAAACAGGGCAAGTTCCACTCCAGGTAGCTACCAGCCCCCTCGCTCATTGGTAATCATCACGGAAACGAACATGCACCTCACCCAATCATGATGCTGCCATGGAGCCAACACTTGACAGGACTCAACATTAACGCTTGTCCGCTTGCCCGGGTCAAGTAAAAGTAATTGCCTGACAATACAGAAAAAAAAGTACAGAAAAATCATGCAAAAATCACAACATCAAACTACTTCTACTTCTATGACAATTGTATCAGAGATTGGGAGGTAAATCGCATTGGGGTATAATTATTGTAGGTCTGCTCTGACAGGCACGAGCGGTATTTCAAAGTCGCCAGATGCGTTTTTGAGATCAAAGTGAGCCTAGCTGCATTTGCACATTTATTGATATTCATTGTTAGTTAGAGAGTTATTTGCACAGTTATAGCACATTTTTGGTCCGCAAAGAAGTCCTGGAAAAGTCATGGTGTGTGCATCACCTGTTTACCAGTGGGCCATTGCCAAAGGAGAGGGAGAGCGAGAGACATTGCGCAGCAGGTAAAATAACAGACTAACTATTTCGCTATTGGAATGTATTAATGTCAATTGTCATATCCAATGTCCTAAAATACATTTCCACCGACACTCGTCTAGGCTATAACCGCAAATGGCCAACACGCAGTTGATATACACTACATGGCCAAAAGTATGTGGACAGCCCTTCAAATTAGTGGATTTAGCTATTTCAGCAACACCCGTTGCTGACATGTGTATACAATGAGCACAAAGCCATGCAATCTCCATAGACAAAAATTGGCAGTAGAAGAGCTCAGTGACTTTCAACGTGGCACCGTCATAGGATGCCACCTTTCCAACAAGTTAGTTGGTCAAATTGATGCCCTGCTAGAGCTGCGCCGGTCAACTGTAAGTGCTGACATTGTGAAGTGGAAACATCTAGGAGCAACAATGGATCAGCCGCGAAGTGGTAGGCCACGCAAGCTCACAGAATGGGACCGCTGAGGCTGATGTGCGTAGTGCGTAACAATTGTCTGTTCTCGGTTGCAACACTCACTTCCGAGCTCCAAACTGCCTCTGAAAGCAACGTCAGCACAAGAACTGTTCTTCGGAAGCTTCATGAAATGGGTTTCCATGGCCGAGCATTCGCACACAAGCCTAAAATCGACATGCTCAATGCCAAGCGTCGGTTGGAGTGGTGTAAAGCTTTCCGCCATTGGACTCTGGAGCAGTGGAAACACATTATCTGTAGTGATGAATCACGCTTCACCATCTGGCAGTCCAATGGACAAATCTGGGTTTGGTGGAGCCAGGAGAACGCTACCTGTCGCAATGCATAGTGTTTCAGCATGGCAATGCCCCCGTGCACAAAGTGAGGTCCATACAGAAATAGTTTGTCGAGTTCGATGTGGAAGAACTAGACTGGCCTGCACAGAGCCCTGACCTCAACCCCATCGGGAGGAATTGGAACGCCAACTGCGAGCCAGACCTAATCCCCCAACATCAGTGCCCGACCTCACTAATGCTCCTGTGGCTGAACAGAAGCAAGCCCCCGCAGAAATGTTCCAACATCTGTGGAAAGCCTGCCCAGAAGAGTGGAAGCTGTTATAGCAGCAAACGGGGACCAACTCCATATTAATTCCCATAATTTTGGAATGAGATGTTCGATGCGCAAGTGTCCACATACTTTGTAGGTGTGCAGTTGATGAAACCAATGCTCCATACCCCAGTTGTAAAACAGTCTCTCAAGCACTCAAAATTGTCTAGGATTCGCCTCTATTCAATACCGGCCATGTAATTCTGACAAAGTATTTTTTTTTAAGAATAGCCTAATTGACAAGTAGCCTAACTCCTATGCTGTCAATATCTCACTGGCCTGAACACTGAATATGTTAGCCTTACAAATAGATAAACATCTTAGTTGGCTACCTCACCGACCTTAGCCATCTGATCATTTCGTTCAGTGAGTGAGGGAATTATTTTATAAGGACATAAAAAGTATTTGGTGATAATTGTAATGTTTCAGGGTGGCCAACCTTCCTCCTGGAGAGTCCAGGAGAGATACTGCAGGCTTTTGCTCCAGTCCTGCACGAACACACCACATTGTAAAAAATCAGCTGCTCAACAGGACCTTGATAAGCTGACTCTGGTGTGTTTGAGCAGGGTTGGACCAAAAGTCAGCTCCCCCAGTAGCTCTCCAGATAACGGACCACGTGTGTTTTTATACAGTGGCCCATCAGTGAAGTATTGTATTTTGTGGGGGGTTAAGTGCCTTGCTCAAGGCCACAACGGCAGGAGATAAAATACATGGGATCAGAAACCAGCAGCCTTCCGTTCCATACCAGTGACAATAATGAATGTAATATTGTGAAGTGGTTCCTTGCATCATAGGACACAATTTTCAGTCACTGTTTGGCCCATGGTATTAAAGACCATTACAAGTGACTTCAGCTTTCGGACAAGTAAAAAAATCGGTCCTATTTGTCCGAAAGACAAGTGGCTAAAAAAAGTTAATGTCAAGCCCTGCTTGAGATATCCCACACTATCAACTAGCAACACCTCAAATGTGCTGATATGAATGATATACTGATGTGAATGATTTATCTTCGCAGTAAATCGGGAGCAAACTCCTCTACCAGTTTAGGTGAAGTGGTTCCTAACTCGCGGAAATCCACCCCCCCTTCCTCTGGTGAGTAAAGGCCATTGGAGCAGGGTTTTTGGAGCAGGGTTTTGACAGTGGTCAACATGTTTTTCACTAACACGAACTCTTTACTCTTAACACTTGAGTATTATCAAACTTCCATCGACCTCTAAGAGGGCTTGAGTATGAAGGGGGACAGAAATAGAAGACGACGGTAAGTTTTATTAGTAAGGTCATTAGTTGGACTTTACTGCTGACCTGTCATTGGAGCACGTCAGGAAATTTGACCAAGCAGTAGTTAAATCAACAGGATGTAGGCCCATAGTAAAAATGTTAGAATGGTATTTTTGTTTTACTGTGGCCTTAAATGTTTGCTTAACTTATGTGCTATTGGTTACTGTCAGTGCTCTTTTTCTGTATAGTCAAACCATAGTATGACTATAGTTGGCTATGGCTTGTTTATGGTTTGTATAGTTGTTATATGTGCTGGAATAACCTGTGTATCTGTTCAGTGTTAGGTGTTCACTGTCACCTCTGTAGCCTTCTGTGTATTGCCTCTGTGTGACGGTGGCCTTGTATGTCTGTGTGCATAGCCGTTGACATAGACTCCACAGGCTTAGACCCCGAGGACAATGAGCTTCCAGTCCACCTTCGCTCCCCTAAAGTCAGTCAGCCAAACACTGTCATGTCACCCACCCTAGCCAAAGACAAACGAATGCCCTTCTTTAAGAAGGTAAACATGGCACTACGCTGGTATTCTTCCTCTACCTGTATCTCCTCTCTCCGTCCGTCCGCACGGCTACCCTTGACAACGGCCTGACCGTGGCTGCTCAGCATCACTCTGTCCAAAATCCGTTTGTCTGTCCGTTCTGTTTATCCTACGTGTCTTACTGCCGCAGTCAGTGTCTCTTCCCCCCCGGCTGGGCGTTTGAGCCATTAGCACGCATGTTGCCTGTTTCTTAACGCTCTTTCTCTCTCCTCTTCCATCTGGGCTGTAGCTAAGCAGAAGCAGAAGTCGGTAAGTTAAGTTAGCATGCAGCACACACCAAACCCCCAGCAGGGCCTTGGGGGTCTGGGGGATGTGCCTCTGTGATTTCTCTGCAGTGGTTGTGGTCGTTCTGGACTCCCCTCTTAGTCACTGTCGTCGCTGTGGTCTCTGTGTGTGCGTGTGTGCGTGCGTGATGCGGATTTAGTGGGAACTCAGCGTATCCAGCTCTTAACCAGAAGTGTATATCCACAGTAACATGAATCGAGTGTGACCTCTTAGAACAAATACAACAACACTTCTTGTGTTTTTCTTATTATGAAACGACTTATGTCAATCTATTCTTATGTATAGCACTGCTATGTTTAAAACACCATTCCTAAGGAGTTAGGAACATCCCGCAAGGGCTTTCTTGGCACATGATGGGATGTGTGTGTAGGCATACCTTATACACATAACAAACACAAGCGTTCTCAGCCCTAGTGTCCTAGTCAGTCCATGTCTTGACTTGGAGCAAATCTTGTCAAACCCCAAAATCAGCTCCATTCTCTTTCTTTAAACAATTTTTTTATTTTTTACAATCAGCATACAAAATGGATACAGAGGTACAGTCTAATGTCCTTTCTAAGACCATACAACTATGGCAACAATAGCCACCATTTTCAATCATCTAGCAGCATGAATTTTTTTGTAACAATAACCCTGTAGTCTAGGCCAGGAAAAAATGGCCTAAAATATCTGTGACTACAGTGACCGGTAGTTCTCCAGACGTGGTCAGCTTTGGCCTGCATCTAGCAGCACTTTCCCCACTCAGATGTAACAAGAGTTCCCCAGGGACTGCCAGTGACGGCAGCAGAAGAAAAATGAAAGTGAGAGAGACAGAGACAGATACAGGGAGAGAGAGAAAGAGATTGAGAGAGGAAAAGAGATGGAGACCTAGAAAGACAGAGAGCTGGAGAGAGAGAGCGAGGGGAAGGGGGGAGAGAGAGAAAGAGATGGAGAAAGAAAAAGAGATGGAGAGAGGAAAAGAGGAAAGAGATGGAGAGAGGAAAAGAGATGGAGAGAGGAAAAGAGATGGAGAGAGCGAAAGAGATGGGGAGAGCGAAAGAGATGGAGAGGGAAAGAGATGGAGAGAGGGAAAGAGATGGAGAGAGGGAAAGAGATGGAGAGAGGGAAATAGATGGAGAGAGGAAAATAAGAAAAGAGATGGAGAGAGGAAAAGAGATGGAGAGAGGAAAAGACAGGTAGACAGCAGAGAGACTAAGATATTTAAAAAAGGGTGAGATGGAGAAAAAAACTGCAAGAGCAATAGGTACACTGAACAAAAATATAAATTGTTGTTCCAATGTTTTAATGAGCTGAAATAAAAGATCCCAGAAATGTTCCATATGCACAAAAAGCTTATCTATAAAATGTTGTGCACAAATTTGTTTACGTCTCTGTTAGTGAGCATTTCTTCTTTGCCAAGATAATCCATCCACCTGACAGGTGTGGCATATCAAGAAGTTGATTAAACATAATTATCATTACACAGGTGCACCTTGTGCTGGGGACAATAAAAGGCCACTCTAAAATGTGCAGTTTTGTCACACAACACAAGTTTTGAGGGAGCGTGGAATTGGAATGCTGACTCCAGGAATGTCCACCAGAGCTGTTGCCAGAGAATTTCATGTTAATTTCTCAACAACGTCGTTTTAGAGAATTTGGCAGTACGTCCAACCGGCCTCTCAACTGCAGACCACGTGTAACCACGCCAGCCCAGGACCTCCACATCTGGCTTCTTCACCTGCGCGGTTATCTGAGACCAACCACCCAGACAGCTGATGAAACCGTGGGTTTGTACAAACGAAGAATTACTGCACAAACTGTCAGAAACCGTCTCAGGAAAGGGTCTTGACCTGACTGCAGTTTGGCGTCGTAACAGACTTCAGTGGGCAAATGCTCACCTTCCATGGCCACTGGCACACTGGAGAATCGGATGAATCCCGGTTTCAACTGTACCAAACACAATTGCATTTTATCAATGGCAATTTGAATGCACATGAGATACTGTGACGAGATCCTGAGGCCCATTGTCTGCCATTCATCCACCACCCTCACCTCATGTTTCAGCATGATAATACACAGCCCCATGTCGCAAGGATCTGTACACACAATTCCTGGAAGCTGAAAATGTCCCAGTTCTTCCATGGCCTGCATACTCACCAGACATGTCACTCATTGAGCATGTTTGGGATGCTCTGGATTGACGTGTACGACAGCATGTTCCAGTTCCAGACAATATCCAGCAACTTCACACAGCCATTGAAGAGGAGTGGGACAACATGCCACAGGCCACAATCAACAGCCTGATCAACTCTATGCGAAGGAGATGTGTCACGCTGCATGAGGCAAATGGTGGTCACACCAGATACTAACTGGTTTGATCCACGCTCTACTTTTTTTTTTAGGTATCTGTGACCAACAGATGCATATCTGTATTCACAGTTATGTGAAATCAATAGATTAGGGCCTAATTCATTTATTTGAATTGACCGATTTCTCTATATGAACTGTAACTCAGTAAAATATTTGAAGTTGCGTATATATTTTTGTGCAGTGTAGTTAGCAGTAATACAGAGTGGTGAAAGAAGATTAGATTACATTTGAAAACGTTATTGTCCATTAATTTTGCACAGAAGAGGAGGTAGAAGTGTGACATCTGCCTCTCTCACTCGCTTGCTCTCTCTGCTTTCATTTCCCTGCAAAGCAATGGCGCGTCTGTCTGTCAGTTTGTCAGAGTGTTCCTCATACTGCACTGTCACACCACTGTGACAGCACACGCAGATGTGGCATTAGAGGTCTACTGCCTCGCTGTCACACACACACGCACACAGACAGATCCCTCTGAAGCTGTCACTGAGATACACTGAGCTCCTACTCTGTCGCTGTGTGACTGGGTGTTTTTTTATTCTGCTAGTCTGCTCCTCTCTAGTTTGCATTTCTAGCCTTCTGTTGTGATTATCCCTGTTCTGACTAACGAGTTCCTCTACTGACATTTCCCTTTGAGTAGATAAGAATTGTGGAATTAGAGATTCTGCTATCTCCACACTCAACACAAGTACAGTGCCTTGCAAAAGTATTCACCGCCTTGCCGTTTTTCCTATTTTGTTGCATTAAAACCTGGAATTTAAATTGATTTTAATTTGGATTTCATGTAATGGACATACACAAAATAGTCCGAATTGGTGAAGTGAAATGCAAAAAAATACTTGTTTAAAAAAATGCTAAGAAATTTAAACAGAAAAGTGGTGCATGCATATGTATTCACCCCCTTTGCTATGAAGCCCCTAAATAAGATCTGGTGCAACCAATTACCTTCAGAAGTCACATAATTAGTTAAATAAAGTCCACCTGTGTGCAATCTAAGTGTCACATGATCTGTCACATAATCTCAGTATATATACACCTGTTCTGAAAGACCCCAGAGTCTGCAACACCACTAAGCAAGGGGCACCATGAAGACCAAGGAGCTCTCCAAACAGGTCAGGGACAAGGTTGTGGAGAAGTACAGATCAGGGTTGGGTTAAAAAAAAATATCCGAAACTTTGAACATCCCACGGAGCACCATTAAATCATTATTAAAAAATAGAAAGAATATGGCACTACAACAAACCTGCCAAGAGGGCCGCCCACCAAAACTCACAAACCAAGCAAGGAGGGCATTAATCAGAGAGGCAACAAAGAGACCAACTATAACCCTGAAGGCGCTGCAAAGCTCCACAGTGGAGATTGGAGTATCTGTCCATAGGACCACTTTAAGCCGTACACTCCACAGAGCTGGGCTTTACGGAAGAGTGGCCAGAAAAAAGCCATTGCTCAAAGAAAAAAATAAGCAAATGTTTGGTGTTCGTCAAAAGGCATGTGGGAGATTCCCCAAACATATGAAAGAAGGTACTCTGGTCAGATGAAACTAAAATTGAGCTTTTTGGCCGTCAAGGAAAATGCTGTGTCTGGCGCAAACCCAACACCTCCCATCACCCAGAGATGTTTTTCATTGGCAGGGACTGGGAAACTGGTCAGAATTGAAGGAATGATGGATGGCGCTAAATACAGGGAAATTCTTGAGGGAAACCTGTTTCAGTCTTCCAGAGATTTGAGACTGGGACGGAGGTTCACCTTCCAGCAGGACAATGACCCTAAGCATACTGCTAAAACAACACTCGAGTGGTTTAAGGGGAAACATTTAAATGTCTTGGAATGGCCTAGTCAAAGCCCAGACCTCAATCCAATTGAGAATCTGTGGTATGACTTAAAGATTGCTGTACATCAGCGGAACCCATCCAACTTGAAGGAGATAGAGCAGTTTTGCCTTGAAGAATGGGCAAAAATCGCAGTGGCTAGATGTGACAAGCTTATAGAGACATACCCCAAGAGACATGCAGCTGTAATTGCTGCAAAAGGTGTCTCTACAAAGTATTGACTTGAGGGGGGGTGAATAGTTATGCACGCTCAAGTTCTGTTTTTTTGCCTTATTTCTTGTTTGTTTCACAATAAAAAATATTTTGCATCTTCAAAGTGGTAGGCATGTTGTGTAAATCAAATGATACAACCCCCCCCAAAATCGATTTTAATTCCAGGTAGCAAAGTAGGAAAATGCCAAGGGGGGTGAATACTTTCGCAAGCCACTGTATACCTTGACTTCCACACATTGATTGATTGTTGTTCATGTTAAGCTTCTTGTCAATTCATTTAGGGGTTGGGTGAAGATAAGAATGTTGTATTCCAAGAGCAAATACTAACAGATTATCTTAATATTTGTTCAGTGTGTGTGATATAATTCGTTATCATTTGTTACTTTTGAAAACAGAACTCCCCTATCTCTATGGGTCCGAACATTCTCACTGGCATTCTTGTGTGTTGAGTGAAAACTGGGACTCGCAGTTATGACAACTAATTTCATAGTTCCTTTCAGTTCTATTAAATGGTCTAGTGCAGGGCTTCCCAAACTGGGTCCTGCCCCTCCCCCGGGTGTACGTTTTCTCATTTGCCCCAGCACTACACAGCTGATTCATATAATCAAAGCTTGATGATGAGTTAGTTTTGCTAGGCAAAAACCAAAACCGGCTCCCAGGGGTGGCCCCAGGACCGAGTTTGGGAAACCCTGGTCTAATGGGTTGTGCTTTGCTGTTCCCTGCTGGACCTAGTGTGTAATTCTGTGAATGCGTACCAAATGCCACCCTATTCACTATTAAGTGCACTACTTTTTTTTTTACCAGGGCCCTGCACTGTGTAGGGAATAGGTTGCCATTTGGGATGCACCCTATGTATAATAATCTCCCTGGATGTGAAGCTGATGGTTTGTTTTCTGTCGCCGGGCAGACGGAACACATTCCTCCATATGACGTTGTGCCTTCCATGCGACCTGTGGTCCTGGTTGGACCATCACTGAAGGGCTACGAGGTAACATAATTGTTCTAAATTGGTGTCGAGCTTTAATAAGAGGTTATTACTGACACTACCACTACTACACTCACAAGGACATTCTATTTAGATCACAACGGTCGCATTCCACTACTTATGTTGCCAGATCTTACATCACCTGGATAGGCGTTTTACCTGTCAGCCAACCACATCATATGTTATAGCAATCTGTCAGTCAATGAATGACACAGTTGACGACGTGGCACGACACCATTGGTTGATGCATGCGATGTCTAAGCAGTGGAATGTGACCTACTTGTTAAAGGGATAGTTCACCCAAATGTTTAAATTACATATTGGTTTCCTTACCCTGTAAGCTGTCTATGGAAAAGGTATGACAGCAATCCAATGAGGTGGTTTAGTTTCCTTGGCACTGTTTCCAAATATTAACGTTTTAGCATTTGTGGCACAAATCATCATGTCCAAATCATTCGAAAGTAACTACACTTTATTGTGAAGCTCAACAAAGTCACTTATATATGATTTGGAAAATGCTAATATCGGTCCCATGACTTCAATGGGACTTGTGCAAGCAACTGCCAGGGTTAACGAAACCAAACGATGGATTGCTGTCATACCTTGTCCATAGACTGTTTACAGGGTAAGGAAACCAACGTGTAACATTCCCAAACTACCCAGGTTTTCCAGAATCTGCCAAATGGAATTTCTGGAAAACCTAGACATTTTGGAAAAGTTACTGAAATTTTGCCATCCTTCTACTTGCACTAGCACCACTACTCAACTCACTAATACATACTGTTTACACTAACTACACTTCTACTACTAGTTTACGCTGTGGACACATGGATGCAATGGCAGAGTTGAGCTTTGTCTCTGTGCATTTGTGGGAGGCAGACAGGGGCAGGGGTCTCTGGAACCTGGTGAGAACAGGACACACTAAGCTGAAGAGGATCACAGTTGTTTACAAGGCGAAGGCTGAAGTGCCCTCAGTCAATACTGAAACAACAATCTGTGCAGTGGGGCTCCCTTTTTCAGCAACAAAGAGCTGGCTTTGATTCACCCGCCCATGCACACACACACACTGTCTGTTTTCATGATGGTGATTCCTAAAATGTTCACTCTGTTTTTATTGTCCCATTTGGTTTCAGGTGACAGATATGATGCAAAAAGCACTGTTTGACTTTTTGAAACACAGATTTGAGGGAAGGTAAGTTGAGCTGTCCCTGCATTCCTTTCTTCCCTCCCTCTTTCTCTCTCGCTCTGTATCCTTGTTCAGTATGCTCTGCCTGAGTCCTATAGGCTGGTATTTAGTCATCCCTGGAGGTTTTGCAAGAGGGAGTGTGTAACAAGTTTGTTTGGCCTGGAGATGTGTGCTAGCTGCTACTTTAAATAGGCCCTATCCATGTCCTTAATAGGCTATAGTGGGCCCTAGTGCAGTGCAGGGTTCTCCTCAGCTCCTCTCCTCTCCGGCTGCCTGGCCACTTTCCCATCCGCAGTAGAGAAATGATTTGACAAAACATAGGATCATTAGCATATACTGTGCATTGTTTTATATCCCTCTCAAAGTGCAACCCTTTTGATAACCAACAATGAGTTTTACAAAGCATACTCTCACCACTCTCTTCCCTCTTCTACCAAACCTTGCTTAGAAATCACAAAACTCTCCCCTCTTCATTATGGACTGTGATTTTGCGGCTATGCCTTTTTGTTTCAAACTGTACTTTTTCCCAAGTGTTAAATATTTTATTGATACGGCTGTTTCAGAACTCAGAGCACACTCGAGTCTCTCAGTGACCAGTTATTTTCTCTCTGCCTTCCTATCAGAATATCAATCACTCGAGTCACTGCAGACATCTCTCTTGCCAAACGCTCCGTCCTCAACAACCCTAGTAAACACGCCATCATCGAGCGATCCAACACACGCTCCAACCTTGGTAAGTTTGGAAGTACGAGGCTGGGAAACCTGTGTTCTTCTAGGGCCAATTGTATGTAGAGAGACTAATTCATTGCATGGAGAGAAGGGAAAGAGTAAAAGATGAAAGAAAGTCTTCGGATGTTTCCCAAAAGGCACCCTATTCCCTATATAGTGGACTACTTCTGACCATGGCCCAAAGGGCTCTAGTTGAAAGTAGTGCATTATATAGGGAATAGTGTGCCATTTTGGGCGCAACCTTGGAGATGGTTATAATGCAGACCTACAGATGTTGGAAGGCGAAGAATGACCTGGCCAGGCCTGTGATTAAAAAGGTTTGCTTTTGGGACGAAATAGAGAGAATGAAAGGAGAGACTAGATACCTGCTGCCAGATAACAAGGTCAAGAACACGGCTGATTTTACCAGGCTTGAGTAACAAGCTGCGATAACAATGAAACATGACCTCACTGAGCCAACGGAACTACGGAAGCCATGTAGCTAATCTTTGTGTTGGATCGCCGTGGTGCTCTGTAACGTTGCTCACGGGGCTGCGTCCCAAATGGCACACTATTCACTTCATAGTGCACTACCTTTGACCAGAGTCGTACGGTGCCATTTGGGATGCAACCTGGTGTGCCGGTTGCTCCATTACACTCTTAGAAAAAAAGGTGCTATTTAGATGACTAAAACGGTTCTTCGGCTGTCCCCGTAGGACAGGGGTGTCAAAGTCAAATGGACGGAGGGCCAAATAAAAAATTTAGCTACAAGCCGAGGGCCGGACTGTTCGAATGTTCATTGAAAATTTTTTAAATGACGCATATAGTCTAGTGAACCTAATTGAACCTACTGAAAACCTAACAAATATATTCCAATATGATCAGATAAATAAAGCAATATTTTCTTATGGCTCTGTCAGTAATCTTTAATTTTCAACAGACACAAAAGACAAATTTCCTTTATATAAAAATCATGTCCATATTCTTGTTTTTGTCCGCGTGTTTCGTTTCATAATGTCGTCTCAGATTATACTCTTTCAGTACCGCCACACTTTCTCCACACAGAAGACACACAGGTTTTCCAGCTACCTCCGTGAACATATACTCCGACTCCCACCTTGTTTGAAACCCCCGGTTCTCAGTGTCCACCTTCCGTTTTGCCATTTTTGATGGGTATCTGAAAGTTAATTTTACTGTGATGCTGACGACTGCTGTGCCAATAAATATTGAAATGAAGCAGCCTACTGCTCGGTGCGTCACCGTTGCATTGTGGGAAATGTAGTATTGGTGCGTGTAAAAGATCTGCGGGCTGCCGGCTTGCTGCGGTCTGCGGGCCGGTTCTAATAATAAATCAAGATCATCCCAGGGGCCGTAAAAAACCTTCTCGCGGGCCGGATGTGGCCCGCGGGCCTTGACTCTGACATATATGCCGTAGGAGAACCCTTTTTGGTTAGGGGTGGAATCTTTTTTTCTAAGAGAGTAGTTATGGGATAAACTCGCCCATCTTTAAAGCGAAATTAGCACTGGGACACACTCAAAACACTGCACAAACTTTAATCTTTGTGCTCCACTTTTGACTAAAAGCTTTAACTTGAAGCCAGTGCAACTGGATAATTATTTTGTCACTTCAGGGACTGATGTTTTGACAGTACGCTGAACCCCGACTCTGTCTTGATGGTGATAGATACAGGGGCGAAAGTGGACTAAGCCGCTACGGTCCTGTACGCGTCCTGGCAAAATAAATAGTAGGGGTAGGCCTATGCCTTACCGGTAAAACGTGAGCCTATCACAATTTTTTAAATGAAATGTCAAGAAAACTATAGGCAATTACATAATTATTTAACATTACCGCATGTCAGCTGCATGACAATTCTTGACTTGAATTGACTTGAAAATGGGCAGTATACCCTCTAAATTGCGTTGTGGTTCACGAGAACACTAATATTTTTCCAAAGCGGAGATAAGTGGCCAAGACCAAGACCCGCGCATACAACAGTGTACACATCAATTCTGGCTACAAGTTTAGTGGGCCTAATGACAATCGCTGAATTCTAATTATCAGACACACATCTGGACTATCAGCGCAATTTCCGACAACAAACAAATAGGGCAAGAGGTAGGTGTATCTTAGTCATGGGCAGCTCTCGATGGGCAAACACAAGCTTTGTTTGAGCTGCTAATGAAATGTAATAAAACGTGTTGCTAGGGAGATTTCCTGGACTGTTCATGATATATGTATTTGACCCAACTGGAGAAAAATGCATTTGTTAATACTGGTTACTCCCGAGTGGTGCAGCGGTCTAAGGCACTGCATCTCAATGCAAGAGGCAACACTACAGTCTTTGGTTCGAATCCAGGCTGAATCACATCCGGCCGTGATTGGCAGTCCCATAGCGTCATCCGGGTTTGGCTGGGGTAGGCCGGCATTATAAATAAGAATTTGTTCTTAACTGACTTGCCTAGTTAAATAAAGGTTAAATAAAAAATAATAATACTTCCAATTTCCACACAATCCTATAGTATTATAGACGTGGCGATAGTTGCGCTTGTCAATATTCCATATTACAGAATGAAATTTGGCACACCGGTTGAGGACTCAATTCCTTAAATGGTCAGCAGATGGTGTTTTCTTGCTAAAAGAATCTATAAAATGTACCATTCTCCCAAGAAAGTTGACATATCAGACAGAAGTGCCTTCTTTTTGATTAACCGAGAAATGTGTTGTTGATGTAATTAAAAACAATATTTTCGCTGCTCTTTTACAGCAACTCATGAAGGAAAGCTGAGTAATTACACGGGGGCTAGCAGGCTAATATTTAATTGTTTGTTGAAAGAGAAACAAAAAAGATAGACAGACAGTAGCAGGATCAGAAATCATACAGTCCCATTCAAGGTGAGAAATGCAGCATGTCCTCATTGACGATATACAGTGGGGAGAACAAGTATTTGATACACTGCCGATTTTGCAGGTTTTCCTACTTACAAAGCACGTAGAGGTCTGTCATTTTTATCATAGGTACACTTCTACTGTGAGAGTCGGAATCTAAAACAAAAATCCAGAAAATCACATTGTATGATTTTTAAGTAATTAATTTGCATTTTATTGCATGACATAAGTATTTGATACATCAGAAAAGCAGAACTTAATATTTGGTACAGAAACCTTTGTTTGCAATTACAGAGATCATACGTTTCCTGTAGTTCTTGACCAGGTTTGCACACACTGCAGCAGGGATTTTGGCCCACTCCTCCATACAGACCTTCTCCAGATCTTTCAGGTTTCGGGGCTGTCGCTGGGCAATACGGACTTTCAGCTCCCTCCAAAGATTTTCTATTGGGTTCAGGTCTGGAGACTGGCTAGGCCACTCCAGGACCTTGAGATGCTTCTTACGGAGCCACCCCTTAGTTGCCCTGGCTGTCTGTTTTGAGTCGTTTCAATACCTGTCTCTTATACACATCTAGATGTGTATAAGAGACAGCCTCCCCTCAATACGGTGCAGTAGTCCTGTCCCCGTTGCAGAAAAGCATCCCCAAAGAATGATGTTTCCACCTCCATGCTTCACGGTTGGGATGGTGTTCTTGGGGTTGTACTCATCCTTCTTCTTCCTCCAAACACGGCGAGTGGAGTTTAGACCAAAAAGCTCTATTTTTGTCTCATCAGACCACATGACCTTCTTCCATTCCTCCTCTGGATCATCCAGATGGTCATTGACAAACTTCAGACGGGCCTGGACATGCGCTGGCTTGAGCAGGGGGACCTTGCGTGCGCTGCAGGATTTTAATCCATGACGGCGTAGTGTGTTACTAATGGTTTTCTTTGAGACTGTGGTCCCAGCTCTCTTCAGGTCATTGACCAGGTCCTGCCGTGTAGTTCTGGGCTGATCCCTCACCTTCCTCATGATCATTGATGCCCCACGAGGTGAGATCTTGCATGGAGCCCCAGACCGAGGGTGATTGACCGTCATCTTGAACTTCTTCCATTTTCTAATAATTGCGCCAACAGTTGTTGCCTTCTCACCAAGCTGCTTGCCTATTGTCCTGTAGCCCATCCCAGCCTTGTGCAGGTCTACAATTTTATCCCTGATGTCCTTACACAGCTCTCTGGTCTTGGCCATTGTGGAGAGGTTGGAGTCTGTTTGATTGAGTGTGTGGACAGGTGTCTTTTATACAGGTAACGAGTTCAAACAGGTGCAGTTAATACAGGTAATGAGTGGAGAACAGGAGGGCGTCTTAAAGAAAAACTAACAGGTCTGTGAGAGCCGGAAATCTTACTGGTTGGTAGGTGATCAAATACTTATGTCATGCAATAAAATACAAATTAATTACTTAAAAATCATACAATGTGATTTTCTGGATTTTTGTTTTAGATTCCGTCTCTCACAGTTGAAGTGTACCTATGATAAAAATTACAGACCTCTAAATGCTTTGTAAGTAGGAAAACCTGCAAAATCGGCAGTGTATCAAATACTTGTTCTCCCCACTGTATATTCTTACCTTGATCGTCGGTATAAGCTACTCTTTGGCCATATCTCCAATAGAGTCTCATCACAAGTGTAAAGGCAATGTTGTTCTGCACTACAATGGTTGTAGACTGATGTTGCAGCATCTTAGCCTGATTTATTCTCACTTTCTAGCAATTGTATATTTCAAAAACAAAGTTCCCTTTTGAAATACAAGCAGCAGGTGATGAGACCAGTTACAGAAAGTATTACAATATCTTACCAACATGATTGTAATACAGTCATCAGTACTATTCATATTAACCTACTGGACGTCCTTAGCACAAACACACAAGAATATGAAACAAAGATTCACTTTATTTTACATGATGATATAATGGCGAATGAATGACACATTGTTTAATGTCGTAGCTGCCGGCTGTCTGTGTTTACATCTCTCTCAGTTCAATCACCAAAGACAGCTATAATAGAGGGAGAGAGGTTACAAGAGAAAAGGGTGGGGGGACTGGAGGTTGGAGGTTCAGA
The DNA here is from genome assembly GCF_002910315.2 of Salvelinus sp. IW2-2015. Classification (NCBI taxonomy): domain Eukaryota; kingdom Metazoa; phylum Chordata; class Actinopteri; order Salmoniformes; family Salmonidae; genus Salvelinus; species Salvelinus sp. IW2-2015. Next base: position 51,457,099 of record NC_036854.1, on the reverse strand, counting down.
TCTCATGGAGAGTTACCCTCCTCCTGTAGCTTATCGATCAAATAGTTATTAGAATCAGGTGCACTAGATTAGGGTTGGAGAAAAACCTACACGACGCTAACTCGCCAGGGGAGCCCTGCATCAGGTCATGCTGGATCTTGTGTCGAGTCTGTTGATTCCATCTCGATCTGGTACTCCAGCCCTCGGGGGTCTGATTGGTGTCACACTTTTTCCCAGTCCCAGCTGCAGTGCCATCAAAGTATTCATACCCCTTGACTTATTCCACATTTTGTTTTGTTACAGTCTGAATTCAAAATGGATTAAATATTTTTTTTCTTCTCACCCATCTACACACAATATCCCATAATGACAAAGTGAAAACATGTTTTTAGAAATGTTTGCAAATGTATTGAAAATGAAATACAGAAATATCTAATTTACATACATATTCACACCTCTGAATCAGCACTTTGTAGAAGTGCCTCTGGCGGGGATTACAGCTTTGAGTCGTCTTGGGTATGTCTGTATCAGCTTTGCACATTTGGATTTGGGGATTTTCTCCCATTCTTCCTTTCAGATTTTCTCAAGGTGATGGGGAGCGGCGGTGAACAGCAATCTTCAAGTCTTTCCACAGATTTCAGAAGTCTCTGTTTTGGCTCTGAAGTCATTCCAGCTTTGTTTTGGCTGTATGTCTGGGGTCAATGTCCTGTTGGAACGTAAATATTCGCCCCCAGTCAAAGGTTGTTCGCTCTCTGCAGCAGGTTCTCATCAAGGATTTGGCTCCATTCATTGTTCCCTCTATCCTTACCAGTCTCCCAGTCCCTGCCACTGAAAAGCATCCCCATAGCATGATGCTGCCACCACCATGCTTCATGGTAGGGATGGTGTTAGACGAGTGATGAGGTGTGCTTGGTTGTCTCCAGATAGTGCTTAGCATTTAGGCTAAAGAGTAAAATTTGTCTCATCAGATCATAGAATCTTTTGACTTATGATCTGAGTCTTTCATGTGCCTTTTTGCAAACTCCAGACGTGCTGCGATGTGCCTTTTTCTCAGGAGTGGCTTCCATCTGGCCGATCTCCCATAAAGCCCAGATTGGTGAAGTGCTGTTGAGACTGTTGTCCTTCTGGCAGGTTCTCCCATCTCAGCCAAGGAACTCTTCAGTTCTGTCAGAGTGGTCATTGGGTTCTTGGTCACCTCCCTGACCAAGATCCTTCTTGCCCAGTTGCTCATTTTGGTCGGACGGCCAGCTCTAGTCAAAGTCTTCGTAGTTCCATAATTTTTCCATTTCTCAAGGATGGAGACCACTGAGCTCTTGGAATCTTTCACCACTCTCTAAATGGTTAAATGAGTGAGAAATAGAGATGTCATTGTTGCAATAGTTTGTGACTGTCCAACATATACTAGCATATTAAATTGACATGTTGAATTATTTTGCCATATTATTTGATTGTATATTGTGATAATTTCCCCAATGTGGACAGTTTGTGTTACTACTTTACACAATCTTGCATTTTCACCCCATAACATTTAGTGGAATTACACATCCTTTTTACCTCAGATTGGTGATGTTAGTATAAAAGTGTACAGTTATCACCATGACATAATATTAAAACAGATCAATATCTTTGCTTTTGTACCATTGATTTTGTCACACGCTCTGGGATGAGCAGGACTCCACTTGGATTTATTGAATTGGCACTGATAATCTGCGGCAGCCTTTCTAAAAAAAGTCGCTAGGCACACACCAATAGCAGCCAACCATTGTCACTGTTGATATCCAATGCCGCGTAGTGATTCTAACAGAAAAAGTGGTCTGTTACCTTTTAAGTAATGGCAGCACCACCGAAATCAACAACCGACAATCCAAAATAAGCCTTCTACAAATTCTCGTCTAACCAACAACGTTATTAGTTATTCCAAGTTTCTGTGTGGCCTTTGAGTAGTGTTAGTTTAAATAGCGCTACACCCCAAATGTTTTCCCAGTTCTAATGATTTCAGTGTGATATCGATGGAAGTGATTAACAAAGAAAGCGTTGCATTACACTTACTGTATTGGCGACGCACTTGAATCAAAATGCAACATATCAAAATGCAGCTAGCTCTCTTCTACAAATGGTCTTTTAACCAGTGATGTACACATTATTCCCAGATTCCATGTGGTGTGAGCTGTGTTAGTTTTAACCGGATGTGCAACCTCATCTCCCTCCTTTCTTGCAATTGATTTCAATGTGATATCGATGAGTCATTGACYGTGTTTAGTTTCTTTTTCCGTGTTGGCGATCCCCAAATCAAAATGCATCATTCCAAAAATGTAGCTCACTGTCCTCTGCAGGTTGTTCTCTAACCAGAGAGGTAAAAAATATCTCTGTGATTTATTGCCACTTCTCAAAACAGGGTTTTTGGTGCGTGTGCAGTTTATAAGGTGTCTACTATTGTTGCATATTAATGAGTATCTAACTTTTCAAGATATCACAATCTGCATATTGGTTATTGATTAGAACACGTTAAAACTTTTGATATTGGGCCTATTTATCTTTCTTGTCAACAGGAAGCAGAGATTTTCAACTAAAGTTTAAGAATTTTGTTACGTTTCCCGGCTAGAAAACCAAATAATGTCGCTCAAACAGAAGGGGGAATTAACAAAGCGTCACTGACAACAACCAACACGAAACAGTTGGGGTTTTAGGAGGGGTTCTGAAAGACACTCATGAGGGTGTCCACTGAAAGTTGACTAGCAACAACAACTGGAACCTAAAAGACACCCACCATGAGCACCCATTAAGAGGAAAACAAAAGAAAAACCCAGACCAAACTTAAATATAGGAAGCAAACCACAAAGTGGAACAAAGCAAAACAGGGAAGATCAGATTTTTTTTTTAAATATACATTTAAAAAAAATATAAACGCAACATTCCTTTATCAAACTAGGGAGTGCCAACCCTCCACTTCTCTCAAGACAACGGGAGCATTGTGCCAACACCTTCCCACTAACGAGATGGCAACCAGCACAGGTGTAACACATACTGACTAATGAGGTGACACCAAATAGTGCTAAAGTCCAAGCTCAAAACATAAATGGAAAAACCAAAACCTGAAACAATATAAATTGAACTTTCAACATTAATTGATATTGTATCCGGTAAAAACTGCTGAATGATCCCAAAAACGTACTGCAATTGATTTATTTTGATATACCAGAAATCACCAAAATGGGTTTGCCCTGCCTGGTGTCTGTGTCACAGTGTGTGTCTGTCACCAGAGTTGTACACTATACATACAAAAGTATGAGGACACCCCTTCAAATTAGTGGATTCGGCTATTTCAGCCACACCCGTTGCTGACGTGTATAAAATCGAGCACACAGCCATGCAATCTCCATAGACAAACGCTGGCAGTACTGAAGAGTTCAGTAACTTTCAACATGGCACCGTCAAAGGATTCCACCTTTCCAACAAGTCAGTTCGTCAAATGTCTGCCCTGCTAGAGCTGTCCCGGTCAACTGTAAGTGCTGTTGTAGTGAAGTGGAAACATCTAGAAGCAACAACGGCTCAGCCGCAAAGTGGTAGGCCACACAAGCTCACAGAACGGGACCGCTGAGTGCTGAAGCACGTAGCGTGTAAAATTAGTCTGTCCATAGTCTGGTCTCTGAATGTCCTTGAGTGGCCCAGCCAGAGCCCGGACTTGAACCCGATCTAACATATCTGGAGAGACCAGAAAAGAGCTGTGCAGCAACGCTCCCCATCCAACCTGACAGTGCTTTAGAGGATCTGCAGAGAAGAATGGGAGAAATTCCCCAAATACAGGTGTGCCAAGCTTGTAGCGTCATGCCCAAGAAGACTCGAGGCTGTAATCGCTGCCAAAGGTGCTTCAACAAAGTACTGAGTAAAGGGTCTGAATTCCACACATATAGTACCAGTCAAAGGTTTGGACACATCTACTCATTCAAGGGTTTTCTTTATTTTTACTATTTTCTACATTGTAAAATAATAGTGAAGACATCAAAACTATGAAATAACACATATGGAATCATGTAGTAAGCACAAAAGTGTTAAACAAATCAAAATATATTTTATATTTGAGATTCTTCAAAGTAGCCACCCTTTGCCTTGATGACAGCTTTGCACACTCTTGGCATTCTCTCAACCAGCTCAACCAGCTTCATGGAATGCATTTCAATTAACAGGTGTGCCGCCTTGTTAAAAGATCATTGGTGGAATTTCTTTCCTTCTTAATGCGTTTTAGCCAATCATTTGTGTTGTGACAAGGTAGGGTTGGTATACAGAAGATAGCCCTATTTGGTAAAAGACCAAGTCCATATTATGGCAAGAACAGCTCAAATAAGCAAGAGAAATGACAGTCCATCATTACTTTAAGACAGAAAAGGAAGACCCAGAGTTACCTCTGCTGCAGGTTAAGTTCATTTGAGTTACCAGCATCAGAAATTGCAGCCCAAATAAATGCTTCAGAGAGTTGAAGTAACAGACACATCTCAACATCAACTGTTCAGAGGAGACTGTTCAGTGGAAATCTGTCTTTTGGTCTGATGAGTCCAAATGTGAGATGTTTAGAGGCCAAATCAAGCTCCATACCGCATCGCCATGCGCCTTCCAAATGTAACAATGCGGAGGGCGTGGTATAGCTCTGCATTGAGATGATTGGTTGATGGTAGATGGGGGCGGTACATCATTTATAAACACAAACTCACTTCCTTGACAACAACTCTGCACTGCTCGGCAAAGCACAACAATGTATGCCATGCAGACGTCGGATTGACCATGCGCCCGGATGCACAATGCACTTCTCCCTCCAAAATGTGCTCTCTCCCGCCATAACTTCATTGTGTGAACTGTTTGCTTTGATTGTTAGTGTATATCAATTCCCCATTACATACACTACTGTTCAAAAGTTTGGGGTCACTTAGAAATGTCCTTGTTTTTGAAAGAAAAGCAGATTTCTTTGTCTACAGTGTAGACATTGTTAATGTTGTAAATGACTATTGTGGCTGGAAATGGCAGATTTTTTATGGAATGTTGTCACGCCCTGACCATAGAGAGCTTTTATTCTCTATGTTGGTTAGGTCGGGGTGTGATTTAAGGGTGGGTTATCTAGGTGAATTATATTTCTGTTGGCCTAGTATGGTTCCCAATCAGAGGCAGCTGTTTATCGTTGTCTCTGATTGGGGATCATATTTAGGTAGCCATTTCCCATTGTGCTTTGTGGGATCTTGTCTATGTTTAGTTGCCTGTGAACATTATTATAGCGTCACGTTTGTTTGTTTTGTTGTTTTTGTTCTTTGAAGTTTTCTATTCCATAATAAAAGATGGAAACATACCACGCTGCATCTTGGTCTACTCCTTATGACGAACGTGACAAATATCTACATAGGCGTACAGAGGCCCATTATCAGCAACCATCACTCCTGTGTTCCAATGGCACATTGTGTTAGCTAATCCAAGTTTATCATTTTAAAAGGCTAATTGATCATTAGAAAACCCTTTTGCAATTATGTGAGCACAGTTGAAAACTGTTGTTCTGATTAACCCATTTAATCCCGAATTTTTCCCAGACATGAAAATATCCAAATCAAGTGTCATTAGTAACCCTTTGAAGTAATCAATCATTCTTTTTTGAAATTTTAATGGAAAAGTAGGTGAAAAAGTGTGTTTTATGGTGGGTCACAATTGTGACCGGTGGGATAATGTTACGTATATTGAATTAACATATTTCTCCTATGCAGTTATCAAAGTTCTTATATATCCCAACCCAGTTATTAACACATTTAAAACTCTGTCACTGGCATTGCCACTAGAATTCCCCGTCACATTCTAGTGTGACTATTTTATACATCAAAAACCCTTATACAACAAGATATGAATACTGAGAGCAAAGACAAAAAGACAACAACCATCAACGTATTTCCACATTGTTACTTTAGTTCAATATGCATTGAAACATTAATATTGTAACTTTATTGTAACAGTTGAACTTGTACTTTAGTGCAATATTCATTGTAACATTGTCATTGTGACATTTTAGTGCAACATTCACTAACACCTGTATAGCAGTCATGTGATTCATTCCCACTGAACATAAAGGTAACATTCAGGATAGAGGTAGCCTGTAGAATATGCATTCAAGTAGAGGCCTACACTGAACAAAATACAAATATTTTATATATATATATATATATATTTGAAAAGCGCCACTGCACAATGAGTGCTTATATATACATATATATCATAGAGCTTCAGAACCAAGTGCACGATTAGTTTGTGCATCACTGTTTTGAACTACGATCAGTCAGACCTACTGTCATACAGGATGTCTTGAATAAACTGACCTTCTGTTCCAAAAACATTTCAGTCATTTTGATTGTCTTTTTCGTCAACTTTTCTTTTCTTCCTAGAGTCAGTTGTACRGCTCCTCACCCTTTATCAACTTTTCTATTTTTCTTTTGTCTTTTTCAGCCCTTTTTCATTCGGTCTTATCTCCTTTTCTACTGTCCATGGTATATCTTGAAGCACTCAATGTGCAGTGGCGCTTTGCATTTCTCACATGCATAGGTAGTACGTTTGTCACAATGACGACTTCTCTGGAACCGGTGCATCGTGTTGATTGGCCAGTGAGAAGCTTTGTCATATCTTGCCTGATCTTCAACAGTAGCAGCCAGTAAAGATCTCCTTCCGTGGCTCAGTGGTTTCGTGCCAAACTTTTGCATATTTGGGCTGTATACTATGTGTTTTGGAATCACATCAGGACATAGGTCATCATCACTGATAACGTTGTTCCCATCATGATCTGTTTGCATAGGTTCAGCATATGCATTCAACAGCCTGGCTGGCAAATGGCCTGTCCATAGTCCATATCTGACCCATCGCTATCACAATCACTCAGGATAGCATCTTTCTCATTTTGAGGGATAACTGCAATGTTGCATGCCTTGTCTGGGCAGTCACCTAGATCAACATATCCAGAACTTGACTCAAAGTGACACTAAAAGAAAGAACAGAGTAGAAAGTTAGGTAAAACAAGAACTATGTATGTGTATAAGTATGTGAATACCTAGATGCACTGTGTTATCCCGCCGGTCACAATTGTTGCCGTCAACATGTATACTCATTCTATGACCACACTGAACAAAGTTGAGTAATTGCAAATGCATATATCAATACTAGACACCCTAAAGATGATGTGTACCAAAAACCTTTGTCCTAACTTTATGTTAACATACTTTACTAACCTTCTGTTTGGGAGCTTTGATGCAGCCATCCTCTTCTCATGGTGCAACCAGGAAGTAAACAGCTCTGGTCATGTGACAATTCACACTAAACATGTGACACTGCACATCTTTCATTGAGACCCTTTAATATTTCAATATTTGCTGGAAATGCATTGATACGTCATTCAGTAACATTTTTAGAGCCTTATAACTGAAAATGTTTTTTACGGTCACTTTTGTGACCGATGGGATTAAATAGGTTAAAGAAGCAATAAAACTGTCCTTCTTTAGACTAGTTGAGTATCTGGAGCATCAGCATTTGTGGGTTCGATTACAGGTTCAAAATGGCCAGAAACAAAGAACTTTCTTCTGAAACTCATCAGTCTATTCTTGTTCTGAGAAATTAAGGCTATTCCATGCGAGAAATTGCCAAGAAACGGAAGATCTCGTACAACGCTGTGTACTACTCAACTGGCAGCTTCATGTGATAGTACCCGCAAAACAACAGTCTCAACGTCAACAGTGAAGAGGCGACTCTGGCACGATGGCCTTCAAGGCAGAGTTGCAAAGAAAAAGCCATATCTCAGACTGGCCAATAAAAATAAAAAATTAAATGGGCAAAAGAACACAGACACTGGACAGAGGAAGATTGGAAAAAAGTCTTATGGACAGACGAATCTAAGTTTGAGGTGTTCGGATCACAAAGAAGAACATCCGTGAGATGCAGAAAAAATGAAAAGATGCTGGAGGGGTGCTGGACGCCATCTGTCAAGCATGGTGGAGGCAATGTGATGGTCTGGGGGTGCTTTGGTGGTGGTAAAGTTGGAGATTTGTACAGGGTAAAAGGGATCTTGAAGGCTATCACTCCAATTTGCAACGCCATCCCATACCCTGTGGACGGCGCCTAATTGGAGCCAATTTCCTCCTACAACAGAACAATGACCCGTAGGTGCCTTTTGGCAAACTCCAAGTGGGCTGTCATGTGTATTTTACTGAGGAGTGGCTTCCGTCTGGCCACTCTACCATAAAGGCCTGATTGGTGGAGTGCTGCAGAGATGGTTGTCCTCCTGTAAGGTTTTCCCATCTCCACAGAAGAACTCTGGAGCTCTGTCAGAGTGACCATTAGTTTCTTGGTCACCTGACCAAGGCCCTTTTCCCCGATTGCTCAGTTTGGCCAGGCGTCCAGCTCTAGGAATAGTCTTGGTGGTTCCAAACTTCTTCCATTTAGTAATGATGGAGGCCAATGTGTTCTTGGGGACCTTCAATGCTGCAGAAATGGTTTGGTACACTTCCCCAGATCTGTCCCTCGACACAATCCTGTCTCAGAGCTCTACGGACAATTCCTTCGACCTCATGGCTTGGTTTTTGCTCTGACATGCACTGTCAACTGTGGGACCTTATATAGACAGATGTGAGCCTTTCCAAATCATGTCTAATCAATTGAATTTACCACAGGTGGACTCCAATCAAGTTGTAGAGACATCTCAAGGATGATCAATGGAAACAGGATGCACCTGAGCTCAATTTTGAGTCTCATAGCAAATGTAAATAAGGTATCTATTTTTTATTTTTAATACATTTGCTAACATTTCTAAAAACCTGTTTTTGCTTTGTCATTGTGAGGTATTGTGTGTAGATTGATGAGGGAAAAAAATATTGTATCCATTTTAGTAGAAGGCTGTAATGTAACAAAATGTGGAAAAGTCAAGGGGTCTTAATACTTTTTGAATGCACTGTAAAAGAGCCCTTTTGGGAATCTAATATTTCTTATTGTCTTAACGCACCAACACTAATGCCCTTGGAGCTTCCCAAAGTAATGTTTTCTTCACCATCTGTTTTTACATCCATTGAGAATTACAATAGTTCCTCAATGTATTTGAAAATCTTTCCAGATCTCTCCCCTTCGATAACCACTCAGCATGAAAGGAGAAAAATGTCATGCTCTGATCCAGTGGAAACATAAAATAGGCCTTCCTGATTACTTCTTATCTGTGCTTAACTTAGACTCAAACAGGTTCCGGTACTCATTTTGGGTGCTGGTACTGTTTATATTTAGGTGCAAGAGCGCCACAATACTTTTAAGCTAATATTCTATAAGAGGAACAGAAGCTCAAGCAGTAGAAAATTTGAGGTGCTGGTACTCCGCTCCGATGAGCTCCTGCCCAAGTCAAGTACAGCTTCTTATCCCTTGCGCAAATAACCTACAGCTGTGTCTGTCCCGAGCTCACTGGTGGGAAACTTTGAGGGGCCAGAATATTTTCATACAATGTTGCAAGTTCGCTACCTGAAGTTTCAGGCCAGACCCAAATTAATGTTTCAAGTTCGTTGAAGACAGGCTATGTGTAGCCAATGTGAGCCATTTTTTCTAAATGTAGGCTGCAATGTTTTTATTTGCTGGCTTTATGTAGGCTATACATAGTTGGAAGTAACTTTTTAGGTTTGTATCATTTTCATTTAGATTTGGATAACATTTTGATTAACCACATGACATGATTTTGAGATGTGAAGACAATTAGGATTTAAATGAAACTGTTTCACTTAAATGTGCATATGAAAACATTAACTGGCAGAGATCGGTAGAAATTGTAAGATAAATTGGTATTCAACATGAGAAAGGTTGCCTATTACCGGCAACTTCAGGAGAGTAATGGCAGAATCTGCGAAAGTCAGCAGGAGCGGGAGGAGAATAGTTGAGTCAGGTTAAGGTTTTTTCTTCTGGTTATCTAGATCTCTGGTACCCTCTTGAGGCATTTTCCTTATTTCATCAAACCATAAACTTAAAGCATCAGACAAGCTCAAAGCATATAGTTGATTTTATTAAAACGTATAGGGTGTGTCTATATATGGAAAAATACATGTAAAAAAATTAAAACAATTGATTGGTCGAAAGGACAGCTTTCGGTCAACCAATATTTTTTTGAGTCGGGGACAGCCCTAATTTGGCCTTAATGGCCATGTACTCTTATAATCTTCACCCGGCACAGCCAGAAAAGGAATGGCCACTCCTCAGAGCCTGATTCCTCTCTAGGTTTCTTCTTAGGTTCCAGCCTTTCTAGGGAGTTTTTTCCTAGCCACCGTGTTTCTACTTCTGCATTGCTTGTAGTTTATGCTGGGTTTCTGTATAAGCACTTTGCGACATCTGCTCATATAAAATGGGCTTTATAGAAACATGTAATTGATTGATTGACTAATGACCATCAGCAACATCAGAGCGCATTTTTGGAGAAGCCTAGATACCATGACTCACCGGTCAGCTAGGTAATGTTAACTTCTCTGGGATATGTGGGACGGTAGCGTCCCACCTAACCAACAGCCAGTGAAATTGCAGGGCGCCAAATTCAAAACAACAGAAATCTCATAATTAAAATTCCTCAAACATACAAGTACTATACACCATTTTAAAGATAAACTTCTCGTTAATCCAGCCAAAGTGTCTGATTTCAAAAAGGATTTACGGCGAAAGCACACCTTGCGATTATGTTAGGTCAGTACATAGCCACAGAAAAACACAGCCATTTTTCCAGCCAAAGAGAGGAGTAACAAAAAGCAGAAATAAAGTAAAAATTAATCACTAACCTTTGATGATCTTCATCAGATGACACTCATAGGACTTCATGTTACACAATACATGTATGTTTTGTTCGGTAAAGTTTATATTTATATCCAAAAATCTGAGTTTAGGCGGGACGCTACTGTCTTACTTGGCCAAAAGCCAGAGAAAATGCAGCACGCCAAATGCAAATAAAATACTATAATAATCAAACTTCCATTAAATCACACATGAAAGATACCAAATTAACTTCTCTGCGCTACGGATCCCTTTTACGGGATCACTTTCCTAAACAACCGCTAGAATTGCAGGGCGCCAAATGCAAAGATATTACTAAAAATATTTATAATCATGCAATCACAAGTGAAATATACCAAAACACAGCTTAGCTTGTTGTTAATCCACCTATCGTGTCAGATTTTGAAAATATACTTTACAGCGAAAGAAATCCAAGCTTTTGTGAGTGTAGCTTTCAATGCTATAACAATTAGCCCCAAATTAGCATGGTCACGAAAGTCAGAAAAGCAATAAAATTAATCGCTTACCTTAGATAATCTTCGGATGTTTGCACTCACGAGACACCCAGTTACACAATAAATGTTCTTTTTGTTCGATAAATATTACTTTTATAACAAAAAAAACGCCATTTGGGTTGCGTGTTATGCTGAGAAAACTACAGCCTCGTTCCGGTCCTGAAAGGAAGATGAAAATTTTCAAACGTATCAGATTAAAAAATATTACTACAAATATTTATAATCATGCAATCACAAATGAAATATACCAAAACACAGCGTAGCTTGTTGTTATTCCACCTATCGTGTCAGATTTTGAAAATATACTTTACAGCGAAAGAAATCCAAGCTTTTGTGAGTGTAGCTTTCAATGCTACAACAGCTAGCCTTATATTAGCTTGGTTAGCTTGGTCACGAAAGTCAGAAAAGCAATAAAATTAATCGCTTACCTTTGATAATCTTCGGATGTTTCCACTCACGAGACTCCCAGTTACACAACAAATGTTATTTTTGTTCGATAAATATTACTTTTATCACAAAAAAAACGCTATTTGGGTTGCGCATTATGTTGAGAAAACCAAAGCCGTGTTCCGTTCGACAAAGTATCCGTAATGGTCGTAGAAACATGTCAAATGTTTTTTATAATCAATCGTCAGGTTGTTTTTAACAAACATAATCAATAATATTTCAACCGTCCATAACCTATTCTTTAAGAGACAAACGGAAAATGGAGAGCTCCTCTCGCGCGCAGGAACTATTCGGAGGACACCTGACTAGTTTTGAAAAATCTCGTTCATTTTTTAAAATAAAAGCCTGAAACTATGTCTAAAGCCTGGTCACAGCATGAGGAAGCCATTGGAAAAGGAATCTGGTTGATACCCCTTTAAATGGAAGATAGACGGCCCAGGAAACACAGTTAAAAAAAATATATATATCACTTCCGGGTTATATTTTCTCAGGTTTTCGTCTGCAGAATACGTTTTGTTATACTCACAGACAATATTTTGAAAGTTTTGGAAACTTTGGAGTGTTTTCTATCCTAATCTGTAAATTATATGCATATTCTACGTTCTGGGCCAGAGAAAATGTCAGTTTACCTTGGGAACGATATTTTAAGAAAAAAGAAAATCTGACCTCTAGCGTCAAGAGGTTAAAGCTACACTGGTTGTGAATCCCACCAACATGTCAGAATTCAAATAGGCTAAAAAAAAATACGCAGAAATAAAAATATAATTCATGCCTTATCTTTGACGATTTTCTGTTGTTGGCACTCCAATATGTCCCATAAACATCACAAATGGTCCTTTTGTTCGATTAATTCCGTCGATATATATCCAAAATGTCCATTTATTTGGCGCGTTTGATCCAGAAAAACACCGGTTCCAACTTGCTCAAACGTGGCTACAAAATATCTGAAAACCTGTAAACTTTGCCAAAACATTTCAAACTACTTTTGTAATACAACTTTAGGTATTTTTTACGTAAATAATTGATAAAATTGAAGACGGGATGATCTGTGTTCAATACAGGATTAAAACAAACTGTAGCATGTTTTCTGGTTACACGCCTCAAACAAAAAGTATACTTCACTCGACTCTTGTTCTGAACAGGGCTACTTCTTCATTACACAAAGGAAAAACCCTCAACCAATTTCTCAAGACTGTTGACATCCAGTGGAAGCGGTAGGAACTGCAAGAAGGTCAATTAGAAATCTGGATTCCCAATGAAAATCCATTGAAAAGAGAGTGACTTCAAAAAAGTAAAAATCTGAATGGTTTGTCCTTGGGGTTTCGCCTACTAAATAAGTTATGTTATACACACAGACATGATTCAAACAGTTTTAGAAACTTCAGAGTGTTTTCTATCCAAATCTACTAATAATATGCATATCTTATCTTCTGGGGATGAGTAGCTGGCAGTTGAATTTGGGTATGCTTTTCATCCAAATGTGAAAATGCTGCCCCCTATCCTAGAGAAGTTAACAACCGTCACTGCCCAGCGACAGTTTCAACAAAACAACGTTTTACCTTAATTCTTACCTTAACATAATAGTTAGTTAGCTATTTGAGTTTGAACATTCAACACTGGTACAATAATCCAATCTCTAAAAATCATGTCCTAACATTACATAAAGGTATTCACTCTACCATTCTTCTATGGTATTATGGCGGTCTGCAAACAAACGTTAGAGGTGCATGCCACCACCTACTGTACTGGAGTGTGGAGTCAATCAAAGTTTACAGACCAATTATTTTATTATATTTCACCTTTATTTAACCAGGTTGGCCAGTTGAGAACAAGTTCCCATTTACAACTGCAACCTGGCCAAGATAAAGCAAAGCAGTTCGACAAAAAACAACACAGTTACAAGTGGGATAACAAGTCAATAACACAATAGAAACATCTATATACAGGGTGTGCAAATAGAGTGAGGAGGTAAGGCAATAAATAGGCCATAGCAGCGAAGTAATTACAATTTAGCAAATTAACACTGGAGTGATAGATGTGCAGATGACGATGTGCAAGTAGAAATACTGGTGTGCAAAAGAGCAAAAAAAAGTAAATAAAAACAATATGGGGATGAGGTAGGTAGTTGGATGGGCTATTTACAGATGGGCTGTGTACAGCTAGAGCGCGTGCTATGGGTGGGTGTTGCTATGGTGACCAGTGAGCTGAGATAAGGCGGAGCTTTACCTAGCAAAGACTTATAGATGACCTGGGGCCAGTGAGTTTGGCGACGAATATGTAGCGAGGGCCAGCCGACGAGCGCATATAGGTCGCAGTGGTGGGTGGTATATGGGGCTTTGGTGACCAAATGGATGGCACTGTGATGGACTGCGTCCAGTTTGCTGAGTAGAGTGTTGAAGGCTATTTTGTAAATGACATCGCCGAAGTCGAGGATCGGTAGGATAGTCAGTTTTACAAGGGTTGTTTTGGCACCGTCGGTGAAGGAAGCTTTGTTGCGAAATATGAAGCCGATTCTAGATTTCATTTTGGATTGGAGATGCTTAATATGAGATAGGAAGGAGAGTTTACAGTCTAGCCAGACACCTAGGTATTTGTATTTGTCCACATATTCTAAATCAGAACCGTCCAGAGTAGTGATGCTAGTCGGGCGTGCGGGTGCGGGCAGCGATTCGGTTGAAGAGCATGCATTTAGTTTTACTTGCATTTAAGAGCACTTGGAGGCCACGGAATGAGTGTTGTATGGCATTGAAGCTCATTTGGATGTTTGTTAACACAGGGTCCAAAGAAGGGCCAGATGTATACAGAATGGTGTCGTCTGCGTAGAGGTGGATCAAGGAATCACCCGCAGCAAGAGCGACATCATTGACATATACAGAGAAAAGAGTCGCCCCGAGAATTTAACCCTGTGGTACCCCCATAGAGGCCGCCTGAGGTCCGGACAACAGGCCCTCCGCTTTGACACACTGAACTCTATCTGAGAAGTAGTTGGTGAACCAGGCGAGGCAGTCATTTGAGAAACCAAGACTGTTGAGTCTGCCGATAAGAATACGGTGATTGACAGAGTCGAAAGCCTTGGCCAGGTCGATGAAGACGGCTGCACAGTACTGTCTTTTATCGATGGCGGTTATGATATCTAAATTAATAAAGAAAACAAACACATGCTTCACTGTTTCATCAACCATACACTCCGTACACAAGCCGTTCACGTGCTTGCCAACCAGATGTAATGATGAGTTCAATGTACAGTGTCCTAGATGCAACCGAGCAAACACAACCTCTTCCTTCCTAATCTGACCAATGAATCTTGGTCCACCAATCTTGGAGTAGTCTAGCACTAGTCAAGCTGCTTATGTTTAAAATCCTTGTTAGTACAAAGGTCAAATTAGCTTTTGAATTTCCTTTTTTTGAATAAATGTATATCCATCGTCTTGCTGATATCTCCTTCTCTCACCGCCGCCTAACCGAAGGGCAGAATGGAAACGGATCTATGGTTTGACTTTCGTTCTCGCTCTCCCTCTCTCTGTCTGTGACTCGTCTGTCCCTCCCTCTGCCCCTCTCGTTCTCTCCTAGTAGCTGAAGTGCAGAGTGAGATAGAGCGTATCTTTGAACTGGCCCGGACCTTACAGCTGGTGGTACTGGACGCAGACACCATCAACCACCCGGCCCAACTGGGCAAGACATCCCTGGCTCCTATCATCGTCTACGTCAAGATCTCCTCTCCTAAGGTGAGGCCAAGCAATGCCAAAAAATTCCACAAAATGCACTTTGGTAGTTTAAACTTGACATGTCAAACTGAATGCAGTGTACTAGTGTACAGTGTGCCCTAGTGTATTACATGGTTCATATTCTAATACTAACCTTTATTTTCTATTAATATATTCAGCCGACCTTCCGTCTCACACACAGTAATATTATGTGTAATTGTGTAAAGGTAGATGCAGGCCAGGAGAACACTGGTAAACGGTCCAGTGTGAGAACAGTGAGTGACAGATTGATGAAATAAACAGAGCTGAAGTGAAAGTCTCCTACTGGTTTATGGAGGTCTATGGATGTCCCTGATGCATTGGGGAGCAACTGGTGTATGGATGTCTTGTCACTGCTCATATCGCATTTTTCTAACTGAACGGCGTCCTGTTCGGGTTATTAAATACGGCCTGTCAGCGCTGACTACTCCGCTCGTCTGAATGGGAGAGAGTGAAGTGAGGCGACTGATTCATCACGCTAACCTTCAGCCTTAGTGTAAATAACACCCATGATTCAAATATCCTTAAAAAAACGCTGGCATTTGAGTAAGATAGAAAGAGAAAGAAGGCGTCGCTGAAGGAATGTGAATTATGGCTCTAAATCAAAGTGTCGGCGGTCTGAATCGCACCTCGATGGGATAAACCGAGTCTATTTGACTCCTCTTTTTATAGACTTCTGCTGCTGTGA
Organism: Salvelinus sp. IW2-2015; assembly: GCF_002910315.2. Lineage (NCBI taxonomy): Eukaryota > Metazoa > Chordata > Actinopteri > Salmoniformes > Salmonidae > Salvelinus > Salvelinus sp. IW2-2015. Next base: position 51,440,939 of record NC_036854.1, on the reverse strand, counting down.
ATCAGTAAAATCACAGTTCTACTTTGATGCTGATGTTAGGTTCAAGTTTCCACGTTGCTGCTACATCGGAGGTGACTTCCTCACAGTGCTGATGATGCTGTGATGTGTTGGAGTTGACTTAGTTTCGGTGCTGATGACGCTTCCATGTGATGGAGTTGACTTTCGTTGCAGTGTTGACCTGCTTTCATGTTTATAGAGTTGACTTTGTTACGGTGCTGATGGCGCCATGCCTCTCATGCCCCTCTCTCGTATGTCCCACAGGTTCTGCAGAGGCTCATCAAGTCCAGGGGGAAGTCCCAGGCTAAGCACCTCAACGTCCAGATGGTTGCCGCAGACAAACTGGCCCAATGCCCAGCCGTGAGTGTAGCCACACCACTGCCCGGAGTTCATTTGTTCATTTCATTTCATTCATTTGCTGTTACCTGGATGACACCCACCACATACCACATCTAATACATCCTGGACATTTCATAATACTGTTTCTGTATGCAGATTGAAGATTTGAGTTTCTGTGCATCATCTATTGATACTGTAAAGGAGACTATTGCGAACTCACACTGAAAACACACACTCGAGTTACTTGAAGTCTTATGTGTATTGCCACCGAGGTTTTGAGTCGTGTGCGTATATCTCCCGGTAGGATTCTGCCCTTATATTAATAATACTGTTGTGGAATGCTTCAGAAAGACTCATATCTCCTGCCAATTCTATTTCCGTCCTTCTGTGATCTTCTTGGATATTCTTTTAGAATATGAGTGCAATCATTACAGGCTTGTGGAAAATCTGCCCTAATGTTCATCCAATAGCATCAAATCAAATTGTATTTGTCACATGCGTCGAATACAACAGGTGTCGACCTTACCGTGAAATGCTTACTTACAAGCCCTTAACCAACAATACAGTTCAAGAAATAGAGTTAAGAAAATATTTACTGAATAGACTAAAGTGAAAAAAATAAATATGAGGGAAAAAAGTAACAAGAAAATGAGGCTATATACAGGGGGTGGCGGTACCAATGTGCGGGGGTGCAGGTTAGTCGAGGTAATTTGTAAAGGTACTATGCATAGATAATAAACAGCGAGTAGCAGCAGTGTAAAAACAAAGGGGGGTCAATGTAAATAGTCTAGGTGGCTTTTGATGAATTAGTCTTATGGCTTGGGGGTAGAAGCTGTTATTAAGGAGCCTTTTGGTCCTAAACTTGGCGCTCCGGTACTGCTTGCCGTGCTGTAGCAGAGAGAACAGTCTATGACTTGGGTGACTGGAGACTTTGAATTTTTTGGGGCCTTCCTCTGACATCGTGTCACGTTCGTCATACGAACTGAAAATATACTCAGACCAACGTGCAGCGTGATTTGGGTTCCACATGTTTAACATCCTCCTTTCTCCCTCTCTTTATCTCTCTGTTTTCAGCCCTTAAAACACTAACAATTGAGTTTTTTCCTATCCTCCTTTCTTCCTCTCTTTAGGGCACATAAAACACTAACAATACACTCAGAAAAAAGGGCTCCAAAAGGGTTCTTTGGCTGTCCCATAGGAGAGCTATTTTTGGTTCCAGGTAGAACGCTTTTGGGTTCCATGTAGAACCTTCTTGGGAAAGGGTTCTACATGGAACCCAATAATGTTCTACCTGGAACCAAAAAGGGTTCTTCAAAGAGTTATCTTATGGGGACAGCAGAAGAACCCTTTTAGGTTCTAGATAGCATCTTTTTTTCTAAGCGTGTACCGTTTTCCCCCTCCTCCCTCCCTCTGTTTATCTCTCTATCTCTCATGTAGGAGATGTTTGACATCATCCTGGATGAGAACCAGCTGGAGGATGCGTGTGAGCACATGGCTGATTACCTGGAGGCCTACTGGAAGAGCACCCACCCCGCCAGCTGCAACCCCCCCAAACCGCTGCTGGCCACAGACGCCCTGCCCTCCAGCCCCGCTCCCGTCTCCAGCATGCAGGTACAGGTGCTGACCAGGCTTTAGGCCAACATGGGCAGCCTGCTCCAGGGCCCAGACAGGGAGAGCAGGGAGACCAGTAGCCCCCCGGCCATGAGCAGCCTGTACCGCCACTGAGTCAGAGTCATGACACACTGACCACGGTAGGAAAGAGCAGGGCAGAGAGAGAGACAGTAATAGGAATAGAGAGACGAGGAACATGACTGGCGGTGGGCCTGCTAACCATGAGTAGTCAAGATCATTAAGTCTGGAAAGTACGCTGACAACTCAGGAGCTTGTCATTTGAATTGGTGGGTTGCTATAATGAATTCGGTGGGTTGCTATAATGAATTCCTTTGAAATAATGAATACTTACAGGCAAAGGAATGAATAGGGTGATCACGATGTGTTTAGCATTATGCACATTTGTCAGTTTGAAAATAATGATCTATTTGAAGGATCTGTATTTAACGGTGAGCAGCGAACAATTCGTTTGGGTAATTTGATTGATTCCGATCTGTTTCAGTTGTATTTAAAATGTCCACATCTTTTCCCCATCCATTGCTCCCCATTGGGAAATGTAAGACTGAAACTCCTGACAATGAAAGTCCTTTTGAAACTCTTGAAAATGCTGATGAAAATGCTTCTGATGAGTGAGGTTGACATGTCTGTGATTGTGGTGAGTGAGATACTCCGTCATAAGAGCTGTGTGGACTTCAGGGTTGCGTCTCAAATGGCACCCTATTCCCTATATGGTGCACTACTATAGACCAGTGCCCATAGGGCTCTGGTCAAAAGTAGTACACTAAATAGGAAATAGGGTGCCATTTGGGACTTTGCCCAAGTGTTAGTATTCCATGGGGATTCGACCTTGGTTCTGGAGACTTAAAATAATAAACCAGGCCAAATTAATCCGAAAGCAAACGGATATGAGGAGTTTTAGGGAAACTGTATTCTCCAGGACCATAGGCAACCTTCAATGGTTGGTTGATAACCTATATTCAACCTTTGAATGTGCAGTGCACATGTGTGTATGTGTACAAGTGTGCCGTTTGAATTTCATGCATGTGGGTTTGCGTGTGTGTGAATTTGAAATATTGTCTGGAAATGTGTGTTTGATTTGCATGTGTTTGAGGGTGTGTGTTTGTCTTTTTTACTTTGCATATGCGTGTTGGTGTGTCTAACTGTACTAACAGGCGTGTTGTGTTGCTAACCCCAGGGCAGCGGGGCAGAGGAGAAAACAGGGGACAAGGCAGGACAAGGTGGGGAGAGGAAGGGCTCCAGAGAGGACCACCAGCATCACCATCACCACCACCACAGCCAGCATCAGAGCCAGGAGCAGCCAGATGAGGAGGAGGAGGAGAGGGAGGAGGAGGAGAGGCCCCTAAGGACAGAGTCTTCCAGGAGACCCCAGCACATCCACCACCGCTCCTCCTCCCAGCGAACTGAGCAGCACCACAACCACCACCACCATCATCATGGTGGTGGTGGCGGTGGTGGCCGGGGCAAGGGTCTCTCCCGGGGGGAGACACAGGACTCAGAGACCCCCGAGAGCCGGGAGAGCAGAGAAAGCAGAGACTCAGCGTACATAGAGCCCCTGTCTCAGCTCCTACACCAGGAGGAGGAGGATGATTTTGGAGAGGAGTATGACGAGGAGGGGCTTGGAGAGGGGGGGCACCCCCAGCAGCAGCAGCAGGGGCGCTACGAGGCCCAGCCCCAACCCAGGGACCATCATCATCACCACCACCACCATCACCGCGCCGGCGAGGAGGCGGGCCACAGCACAACAGGACACCACCGTTCTAAGGAGCGTAACGAGCAGGACCACAACGAGCGCAACAAGTCACGCGGTCACCACCACCATCAACGACCGGCCCGCGACCACCACCACCACCAGTACTATGACCTCGACCGGGACAGGGAGGGGGAGGTGGCCCCCAAAAAGAGGGGTGACACAGAGGACTGGGCCAGAGACCCCTATATTCACCAGTGACAGCCTAGCCCCGAGACCCTAACCCCCCACACACTGAGACAGTGGTAGGACTCACCCCCCTCTCTCTGAAACCGTTCTGTTGTCCCATCTTGCTGCTACACCTGTCTATGTATGCTTCCTTTGTAAAGGCCGTTGCATCCTTAGCAATGGCAGTATTTTTATTATATATAGTAAATAAATAAATATATATATATATATATATATGTGTGTGTGTGTATCGATACATAGACATTGTCGTTTATGTGTGGATATGCGTGGATCTTCTCAAATATGCATATTTTAAACCTGTGTTTGATGAAGCATGACACAACAGCAGAATTATCTTCTGTACTGAGCTGTGCTTTCTGTGACTAGCATTTAAAAAATGTATTTCAATATTTGTCAGGGTTCTTTTATTTATTTTTTGTATGCTGCCACTTAAAGAAGAATGTGTTCATTCAGACTACTGTTAGCAATGACTGAGAGGTGGGAAACCACGTAACTGGGTTAAGTGCTATATATTTGCAATTGTTTTGGGTTTAATTTAATTGTTCCGGTTTTCTTGCTTGCGTTTCAAAAAAATCTGCATTGTTCATTTTCGGTGTTTGGTCCTCTGATGTTGATGCTGCCTCTCCATCGGGCCACACCTTAGTCTGGCCTTACAAGACAAAGCGAATAGTGACATGACATTACCGTACTGTTGTTCAATTTATAAAGGGTCCAGAAACATTTTGTAACATTGCTACACACTCTGTTCAGCACTTTTAGTGCAACATACTGTAGACTGAATCACATTGTTGGTGTCAGGTGTACAACTATTTTATATTTTAGAGTATAGTTATCGGGTAAAATCAATCCACTTTATTCCATGATGGTATGTCTTTTTAAGTGTAACCCTTTTTTAAGAACAGTTCCACGCACTTAGTACAGTCCAATTAGCTATAAATGTGCATTATGAGGTACCCCAAAAAATATTTCCTTGAATTATATTTATTTTGATGTGTAATTGAAAATCATTCACAACCACTGAGTGAAATCAACTGGATGCTAAAGGTTTGCCTTTCTGCTAGGCTATGGTGCTCAAGAACAGTTGTAATAACCTAGTTATAACATAGCTCCAGACCAGGGCGTTACATGTGGCTTCCTAACGCTGAGCCTCAGTGTCAGCATGCCCCACATAACGCACTGGACAAGAGCTAGTTATAAGGTTTGCATTGATGATGAGGTTAGGGCCGAGTCCTTACTCGAGGAAATGTGTCTGATTTAGGTGAATGCCTGAGTTATAAGAATTAGATCCCTAGTGAGGTTTCTTAGTACAGGCTGCCCTCTGTAAGGAGGTTAGGGGTATGTGCCCCAAATGTCACCCTGCTCCCTATATATAGTGCACTACTTTTGACCAGGGCCCATAGAGATCTACTCAAAAGTAGTGCACTATTTAGGGAATAGGGTACAATTTGAGATGCATCCGAGGTCACATACTCTGGCCCTCTGTTTACATTACCACCAACCAGCCAGTCCCATAGAACAATTTTCAGTTTTATTTTTGCCTAAAATATTATGATTATCCATTTATATGCTACTCTAGTAGCACTACACATTTTTAAGAGTGTACATTTGTATGTACATATGTATAAATCCAAAAAATAAACTTGGCAACAAAGAATTGATGTACAAGAAAATCAATTGGTCTTGGATCTATTTGAAATATGTTTCATGAAATGCTGTTTCTTACACAGCTGTGCTGTCTGTCTTTACCGTCTGTGCGTGTGTGTGTCTAAAAGTAACTGCTCCCTCTGAGAATGACATTCGTAGCTGACGTTAGTACTCTGACCAGGAATGTTTTATTTTTATAAATGTTTTATTAAACTTTTATTTAATCAAGGGAGCCCATTGACACCATAGTTTCATTTTCAATAGTGCCCTCAGGACAACAAATTCAACACGAACGTTCCAATAAAATGTATACAAATTAAAGGTTACAATTTGAAAAACTACAATTTCAACACTACAATACATTTTCACATTTAATCGAGACAAATGCAATTCTCATTTAACTAAATCAACATTAGACTACTAAACTGCCTTAGCGGCACCAGGGAATCAAGATGCAAGGGGTTCTGCAGGTTATTCAAAAAATGGCGAGGATTTACTTATTAATTCGGTGGAGACCCGAGAAACCTCAAACCCCGTGAAAGGGTTTGGTAACCCATGTTCTTATACTTCAACAACGAATTTAAGTCGGAAGCTTGTGTAATAGAGCCTTGTAAACAAAAAAGGGAATAGTGAAATGATATACGGGACTTTAATGAGGGCCAGACACATTTTTGATACAGGATGCAGTGATGCATATTAAAACTGTCACCTGTGATAAAGCGAAGGGCGTGTCACCATAGTCAAGGACCGTCAAGAAAGTTGACTGTACAATCTTCTTCCTGCTGTTGAGGGAGAAGTTCTTTATTTTTTCTAAAAAAGAAGCCCACTTCATCAGTATATTTTTTAAACAAATCCTTGTCAATACAAATACCCAGATATTTTATAGGCGGGAACCCGATCGATGGGAGAACCATTCAATAAATAAATATGTAGTCTATCTGATTTTTTTGTGGTTGAGAATTCGTTTTAAACCAACCAGGGCTTTTTTGTAAGTCAACAAAGTCAGATTGCAACTCTAACAACGCCTGGTCTACAGTTGGGGCAATGGCATACATAATAGTATCATCTGCATACAGATGAATATGACAAGTTTTAACAGATAGACTAATAGTATTTATATAAAGAGTAAAGACAGGTCCCAAAACCGACCCCTGTACTGCACACCTGTCATAATATCCTGGAAATTAGACTTAACACCATCAGAAATCATACATTGTATCCTATCCTGTCTGACAGATCACTTTGAAACCACTTGCGAGAAGCCTGATCCAGGCCTACTTCAGTCAACCTTTGAATGTGATGGCCAATAGTGTCGAAGGCTTTGGAAAGGTCAATAAATAAGGCAACACAATGATTTTTATGAGCTAAGCAATTTAATATGTCTAAAACAAGCGTAGCAGCTGAACCGGAGCTATGTCAAGGTCTAAAACTGTGTTGGTGCATATTAAGAATAGAGTGAGATGTTAAAGTTCTTAGCTGAGAGTTGGCCAGGGATTCTAAAACTTTTGAAAGACAAGATCATTTGGAAATTGGACTGTAGTTATCTAAGTCAGGTGTAACGGCTTTCGTCGGTGGAAGAAGGAGAGGACCAAAGCGCAGCGTGGTTAGTGTTCATCTTAATTTAATGATAACCAAAAACTGAACACTACAAATTACAAAACAACAAAAGTGAAAACCGAAACAGTTCTATCTGGTGCAGACACACAAAGACTGAAGACAACCACCCACAAAACACAATAGAACACAGGCTACCTAAATATGATTCCCAATCAGAGACAATGACTAACACCTGCCTCTGATTGAGAACCATATCAGGCCAAACGAGAAACCCCACATAGAAACAGAATACATAGATAATACCCACCCAACTCACGCCCTGACCACACTAAAACAAAGAAAATACAAAAGAACTATGGTCAGAACGTGACACAGGAGAATCTCCTCTTTTATGTAAGGGAAGGACATGTGCCGCTTTCCAAATTGTAGGGATAACACCACAGACAATTGTCAAGTAAAAAATATAGGTCACTGGTTCTGCAATAAGTGGGGCAGAGAGCTGCAGTAAGAAGTGATCAAGTGAATCAGCACTTACGGCTTTTTTAAACATCAATCTTTAGCAAACCACTTAGTACATCGTTGAAATGAAAATAAAGTTAGCGAGTCTGAGTTTTGTTTAAAAGATTTGACCACTTTCCAGAAGTTGGCTGGATTATCACCACTCTCCTATACACAATTCAAGAAATATGTCTATTTTGCTTTTCTAACTTCTCTAGGGTAGGGGGCAGCATTCGGAATTTTGAATGAAAAGCATGCCCAAATTAAACTGCCTGTTTCTCGGGCCCAGAAGATATGATATGCATATAACTGGTAGATTTGGATAGAAAACACTCTAAAGTTTCCAAAACTGTTAAAATAGTGTATGTGAGTATAACAGGACTCAAATTGCAGTTCCTATGCCTTCCACTAGATGTCAACAGTCTTTAGAAATTGTTTCAGGCTTGTATTCTGAAAAATGAGGAAGTAAGAGCAGTCTGAATGAGTGGACCCTAAAGTGTCACAGAGCTTTTTCATGCGCGCGACCGAGAGTGTGCCTTTCTTGTATACCTTCTATATTGACGACGTTATTGTCCGGTTTAAATATTATCGATTATTTAGGCTAAAAACAACCTGAGGATTGAATAAAAACATCGTTTGATATGTTTCTATGAACTTTACGGATACAATTTGGATTTTTTGTCTGCCTGTTTTGACTGCGTTTGAGCCTGTGGATTACTGAAGAAAATGCGCGAACAAAACTGAGGTTTTTGGATATAAAGAGACTTTATCGAACAAAAGGAACATTTATTGAGTAAATTAATGTCTGCTGAGAGTAACCATATGAAGATCATCAAAGGTAAGGGATTAATTTTATCTCTATTTCTGACTTGTGTAACTCTTCTACTTGGCTGGTTACTGTTTGTAATGATTTGTCTGCTGGGCTATGTTCTCAAATAATCGTAAGGTATGCTTTCGCCGTAAAGCATTTTTAAAATCTGACACTGTGGTTGGATTCACAAGAAGTTAATCTTTGAACCTATGTAAAATATGTTTTGTTTTCTGAATCTTTATAATGAGTATTTCTGTATTTGAATTTGGCGCCCAGCAGTTTCACTGGCTGTTGAAGAGGTGGGACGCTAACGTCTCACGTACCCAAGAGAGGCTAACCAGTGTTAGGTTCTAACTTTCAGAGTAAAACACTCACTCATTATGAAAGCTTAACCAAGTTTAATTCTTCCCAGAGGGTCAATACAGCTGSATTCAGACAAAACATGTTTCCACCACCACAAGTATATATACTATAATTTAGGCACACCTTCTCTCAAATCCTTACATATTTTATGATTCGACAGGAAGATGAAGTAATAGGGTAATAAACCATCATTTCTCCCTTAAGGGGATCTGACCTGACCTCAACCCCTCATTTGCCTAATCCACAGATGTCCATATGTATCCCCTATAGCAATCCTGTGACTTCCTCCCGTCCACCCAACACATTCCAAAGCCATCTGGCTCCTACAGATAACTATTAACTTCTGATGTAAAAACCAGTCTCTATCACTCCTTAGATACGATAATTCTGAGTATAACAAGTTTAACACAGAATCTAACAGTCCCCRGTTTTGAACATTTTAACCCCATACTGTTCAACATTACATACACTTGAAAATTACTTCTAAATGGACAAACAATAATAATAAAACATGAACAAAAAATAAAACATGATTAACATTCACAGTTAGGCTTATAGCCTCTGTTCTAAATGCACACTCTTATWTCCATCTCTCATCACACAACAGAATGCCATTCCAGCTGAATCTGTTGGCTTCCTCCCCTCCAGCTGGAGCTGCTGTTAGTTTCTCCACTTTCTCCTTCTGGTTCGCAAGAGAGTGAGAGCATAAGACTTGGAAAACAACAAAAAGACAGAAAAAACATAACAGTATTAACAATGTGATAAGCGATGCATAATTATATATGCATGAAAACCAAAGTCTGAGACCATGACAATTCCCACACTCTCTTCACCTGACTCTATACCTCCAGGATACTTTTCTGTTGGATTCCACAAAAATGAAAGCCCTAAAAAGCTTCCTTGTGCTTTCACCCAGTCTTCCCTTTTCCGGCCCCAGGTTCCGAGAGGTGTTCCCAAGCCATGTCATTTTTACTTTGTTCCCCATCTCCTCAATTGCCAGCTGATAGGAAAGTGCGTATCACTAATCAACCCTACATCCTCTTAAGGTAACTCAGCACTGTATATGCTTTCACATCAATGCCTTAAAAATGTTGTTTAGAGTAAAATTACCCCAACATCTATCCTCTTTCATATGATGTATTAACCAATAAAGCAGCTAACCCAACCCAACTATGATGTTAAAGTAGCTCCCAGACTCAACCCATCTGCATGTCTTACAGTGGAATCTAGTCTCTCTCTCTCTCTCTTTAGCTCTGCTTCCCCTGTCATCTGTGCTTCAAGCTCTCCCATTATGCAGCTGGAACCCACTTCACATGAGAACTATGCACCCACCGAGGGGAGACATGACGATATTTACCGCTGCAGGTGTTGTAAGGAGTACTGTGTGTGGACCAGACCAACACTGTCCCAACACCCCTGCCTGGTGTATCTTGATGTACACTCAATCTCCAGAATTCAGCCCGTGCCCTCAGTTATTTCCGGCTCCTCATGTGCTGCTTTCACCTGAGGATACACATACTGCAACACATGGGTCATTTCCTGACAACAAAGACTCTCCTCTTATGGCAAGATCGCTAATTTGTGACATTTGATTAACAAGAAGTTAAGCTTTTAAATGATGTAAGACACTTGTATCTTCATGAATGTTTAATATTACGAATGTAGTATTTTTGAATTTCGCGCTCTGCAATTTCACCGGATGTTGTCGAGGTAGGTCGCTAGCGGCACGTCTATTCCTAAAATTAAGCTTCTCCAATCCAAAATTAAATCTAGAATCGGCTTCCTATTTCGCAACAAAGCATCCTTCATCATGCTGCCAAACATACCCTCGTAAAACTGACCATCCTACCGATCCTCGATTTCGGCGATGTCATTTACAAAATAGCCTCCAACTCAACAAACTGGATGCAGTCTATCACAGTGCCATCCGTTTCGTCACCAAAGCCCGATATATGACCCACCACTGCGACCTGTACGGTCTCGTTGGCTGGCCCTCGCTTCATACTCGTCGCCAAACCCACTGGCTCCAGGTCATCTACAAGTCTTTGCTAGGTAAAGCCCCACCTTATCTCAGCTCACTGGTCACCATAGCAGCACCCACCCGTAGCACGCGCTCCAGCAGGTATATTTCACTGGTCACCCCCAAAGTCAATTCCTCGTTTGGCTGCCTTTCCTTCCAGTTCTCTGCTGTCAACGACTGGAACAAACTGCAAAAATCACTGAAGCTGGAGACTCATATCTCCCTCACTAACTTTAAGCACCAGCTGTCAGAGCAGCTCACAGATCACTGCACCTGTACATAGCCCATCTGTAAATAGCCCATCCAATCTACCTCATCCCCATATGGTATTTATTTATCTTGCTCCTTTGCACCCCAGTATCTCTACTTGCACATTCATCTTTTGCACATCTATCACTCCAGTGTTTAATTGTTATATTGTAATTACTTCGCCACCATGGCCTATTTATACATACATCAGTCCCTCCTCTGGAACAATGATCARTCTTATGTTCCACGAAACCTAAAAATATATTGACATGTTTAATAACTTCACACCACACTTGATGCGACTAAAATCGGAAAGAACCGCCCATCTGTTACGTTCTATGCCCAGGTTATGCTGGTCTCCATGCCCTCTACTTCATTTTCATCCTTGGGTGTTTTCGCGAAACTATGAGCCTTGTATGCAATTAATTGTACCGTATCATCCAGCCATCTCTATTTATCGTTGCGATTTAACATTACAATTCTGATGACATGGTAAAACAAAAGAGAACCAAAAAAAAACTTCATGGTTGACCCAAGCTACCATCCAGTGAGTTCTCTAACAACCCCCCTGTCTGAGGATACTTAGATAAGGTTTCTAGAGCCTCCCTAGGCCTCATAAATTTGAGCAGCGCGCCCACCCCTCACCGTTTGAAAGCAACTATCTTTTGCTGTATCCTAATCATAACCTAAACATTTTATAAATGATCCAACCCAAATTTAGAATAACAGTTCTTAGTGCTTCCTTTGAGTCTTCTCAACCTAGCACACATCATCGTGGTTAGAATGTACATTTATAAACGGGACCTTTTATTGCCGGTAATAACTCTTCTCATTACAGCCCCCCTTTGTCCCTGTTTTCCTGTCACGAGTGGCATGGTAATGAAAGATCGGTATCTCAATGCATTCTTAGTCCAAATTGTTTGCAGTGTGTGTAGACCTTTCTCAATACCATAACCCCCCCCCCCCCCTCCTCCCGGCACTTCCTCTTTCCCAACGGCACATATGTAACCTGTTCCTGTCCCATTTGATGGCCCTTGATAATGTCCCGATTTCAATATGCAAATAGATACATCCGTTTCTCCCACGTACACGAGTCTCTCACCTGAGCCGTTATCTCTCTCCACACTCACGCGCGGTCTCAGGACTCTGGTTTTCCTGCTGCCTGTACCCAGGTTAAATATGGATGACAGTTGCTACAAATAGATTGTGATATGTGTATTGCTGATTTCATTATTATGATTTTTTATACAAGATTGGGATTTATGGGGTGTGGGATTTCAGGATGGGTTAGGGTGCTAACTTCCTGATCTGGTAACTCTTCCGAGAGGTCGCCAGTTAAATAAGGGAGTATGAACTAATTTTTAAAATGGTTTTAGCAGTAACAGTATGTTGTTATGCTCTTTGACTTTTGTTGTAGAGATAATGTTATTAAGAAAAGGTTCATGTAATAATTTGTCATATAGTCAATACTTGTCTGGATTTCCTGAAACAGAAATTAATTGAACTAACTGTTGTTCTGATCTGTTCTTTTTGAGGTTATTATGGAAGGTGGCGTCAGATTGTGTCTTAATGCATGATAGGAATAATTTGACCACAAACAGTATGTGTGAACCTCAAAACCCTCTCTAACCGGCTGAAGAAAGAGTGACAAAGGCGCTCAATGCGACAGTGACTTTTAACACTTCTATCTGAGTCCGAGTCATTAAAACTTGTTATGGCTAGGGGTTCCGCTAGCGGAACGTTTCGACAAAATTGCAGAAATTAAATTATTATAAATATTTAACTTTAATTAAATCAGAAGTGCAATACACCAAATGAAAGCTAAACCTCTTGTTAATCTAGCCKCCGTGTCAGATTTCAAAAAGGCTTTACTGTGAAAGCAAACCATGCGATTATCGATCAGCAGACAAAACATTACGTACAGTTACCAGCCAAGTAGATTAGTCACGAAAGTCAGAAATAGCAATAAAATTGATCAATTACCTTTGAAGATCTTCTTCTTTTGSCAATACTAAAGGTCACGACGAAACAATAAATGGTTGTTTTGTTCGATAAAATCAATTTTTATAGCCTAACACGAAACATTTTGTAAACGGCTTGTGTCGTGAATTCAGTGTCCTTCAACTTTGGACGTAACATTCGATGTAATTACTCACTCTAAACAGACATTTATCGAGTCATGGTTGGTTACATTGCAATCCTCTGTTTGTTAGTAACACAGCCATACTTCATGGTTCTTTTCCAGGGACATATTGACCGAAAGGAACTGATTTGAACACACCAAACTATGACCTCATTGCGCACCAATGATATGACCAGTTCTTCGTTGATTGACTGTATTTCGGACCAATGACCACTGATCGTCTTGAAATCTAGCTCGGTAGATAGCCAATGAGCTGAGGTAAACGGCAATATGTAATGGTTCTATCCGGGAACACTAGCCTTTGTGGGAAACTCGAGCGTAAACACAGCCATTCGCCATTGAAAATTCTACCAGAAGCAGCCACGCTGGTTACGCGCAGCAGTTGTCACGCCCTGACCTTAGAGATCCTTTTTATGTCTCTATTTTGGTTTGGTCAGGGCGTGAGTTGGGGTGGGCATTCTATATTTTGTGTTCTATGTTTTCTTTTCTGTGTGTTTGGCCGGGTGTGGTTCTCAATCAGAGGCAGCTGTCTATCGTTGTCTCTGATTGAGAACCATACTTAGGTAGCGTAGCCTTTTCCCATCTGTGTTTTGTGGGTAATTATTTTCTGTGTGTGTTTGTGTGCACCTCGGTTGCGTCACGTTATTTGCTGTTTACCTGTTTGTTTTTTGGTTGTTTCGGTTTCACTTTCATTAAAAGATGTGGAACTACATGCACGCTGCGCCTTGGTCGATTTATGACAGGGAGTTTGAGGATAGCGAGCGTGACAGCAGTATTGTTTTGAGAGCATTTTCAGCTGTTTTACCTGAAGAATTATGGCGAGTAAATCTGTAAAATCAAAGACAAAGTCAAAATATACAGATCTACACGATATTATTGAAGAAATTGATAGAGAAAGTGACAGTGAGTTACTCCAAGATGATTCAGATAGTGAGAATACTTTTGACTCGCAAACCGAGGAGATGTTCTTGTACGGAGAAGCTGCAGTGTTGGACTGGTGAGTACCGTTGTTTGAAATGAATAATATCAAATATTATTAATTTGAGTTGTTTAGGAGATATTTTTATTTTATTTGCCATATATAATCATATAATCAGTAATGAAATGTGTAATGAAATGTGTAAAGTACACATTGCTCTACATTGTGGGTGGGTGTATGTCTGTGTCTGTGTGTTTTTTARATTTTATTTTATCTAAACATGGAATGGAACAGCTCCTCACCATAGTGATTGTTTCCCTACTCTATATAGAATCTGTGTCTGTGTGTCTGTGTCTTTATTTCACAGTCCCAGCGATTCTGATTGGGAGCCCATACTGCCAAGGTGCCCGTCCCCCACTGAAGCTGGTTCATCCAGCCGGACCCCTGCTGTCTCCGGCACCACACCTACCCCCGCCCGGCCATCTAGAGGTGTGAAGTCGGTGACAAAGAAGCGGAGGAAGGGAAGTGTGGAACCTGCTGGCAGAGCGGAGGAGGGTCGTTGGCACTCTGTGCTGGAGGAGGATGTGGCCCCACAACCTCCAATATTCAGACCAAAAAGGCCACCGGGACCTCAGCTGGACGTGACCTCCAAGTACAGCCCCATGCAACTTTTTCAGTTGTTTTTCACCTCGGCAGTTGTTGATTCCCTGGTGTTGAACACTAATAAGTACGGAGCTAAGAAGCAGGCAGGCAAGAAAGAGACATGGAAGCCCATTTCCATGTCAGATCTTTTTTGTTACCTTTCTATGGTAATTTACATGGGTCTTGTAAAGCTAAAAACCCTGAAGGACTACTGGAAAACTGCACCCCTCCATCAACTGCCTTTCCCCACCACGGTCATGTCATGCAAAAGGTTTCTGACAATCTCACGGGGGCTTCATATCAGTGACTCAAAAGCTGATGAGCACAACGAGAAGAAGCGAGGCACGGCAAGGTTTGATAAGCTCTGCAAAATTAAATCTCTCCACCACAACATCACTGAGGCCTGCAAGACCTATTTTCAGCCCGCTCAGAACCTTTCCATACATGAGAGGATGGTAGCCTCAAAGGCCAGAATTGGCCTAAAACAATACATGCGTAACAAACCAACTAAATGGGGTTACAAACTGTTTGTTTTGGCTGATTCTGCGTGTGCACACACATGCAATTTTTTTGTCTATGAGGGCAAGAGCAGTTGTGCGACCGGTAAGGGACTTAGCTATGATTCCGTTATGGAGTTATTCGATTTTCAGCTGCTAGGGAAGGGCTACAAACTGTTTGTGMACAACTTCTACACAAGCCCTACCCTGTTCACAGACCTGAGGAAGCTGGAGATGTGGGCCTGTGGCACCATTCGGACCAACAGAGTGGGATTTCCAAAAACCAGAGTGAATGACATGCCTAAGCGGGCTGATCGGGGTACCATGAGATGGATTCGCGAGGATGGCCTACTCTTTATGAAGTGGATGGGGACCAGAGAGGTGGTCATGTGCACCACTATCCATCACGTCGTCAGGCGTGTGAAGGGCGCTACTGGGGCATGGACCACCAAAAATATCCCCATTCCAGCTACTGTGAAGGACTACAACAAGAGCATGGGAGGTGTGGACCTGTCAGATGCGCTGATAGGCTACTATAATGTTCTCCACAAGACCATGAAATGGTACAAGGCATTGTTTTATCATTTCATTGACATTGCTGTGGTGAATGCCTTCATACTCCAGAAGGAAGCCATTTCCTTCTGGAGTATGAAGGCATTCACCACAGCAATGTCAATGAAAGAGCTGTGGACAGCCCCCCATCTCACAGCTAACCTTCAGGGAGCTGCTCATCCAGGAGCTTGCTAGCTACAGCAAGTCCTCTGTAGCACCTTCTGTCCCCTCTACCTCTGTCCCTTCTGCTCCAACCAGTGGTGTTCACATGCCAAAATTCATCATTGCAGGCAGGAATGTGCCTCAGGGCAAAAAGGGCTCAGTAGGGAGGCTTTGTTGTGCTCTTTGCCACAAGAAATCCCCTGTCACCTGCACCACCTGTTCGGTGACCCTCTGCTTCACACCAGAAAGAGACTGCTATGGGCTATGGCATCAGCAGCACAATATTGTGTAAAGGACTGAGGGTCTTCACATTATTGTACATTGAAAGTGTAAATAGTTACCCTTGTTATTTTTACTTTTTTTAAATATTCATTTTATATTTCCTTCAATTTTTCAAATATATTTTTGGGGGGGTATGTTAGAATACATTTTTTGTATTTTGTATATAGTTATTTGCATCAATGTATCACTGTACCAATTCGGCCACTTGGTTACATTTGGGAAACTTGTGAGGGACACCTGGGTGACTTCATGTTTGGCTGTTCTTGTTCATTTGAAAGATGCAACAACAGTAAAAGACAGTAAACGTCTGTTTATTTCCTTGTATTTTCTTCTGTCAGATCTATTGTGTTATATTCTCGAATATGCATATCCTTGCTTCTGGGCCTGAGCCACAGGCAGTTAGATTTTGATATGTTTTCAGGCGGAAATTTAGAAAATGGGGGGGGGGGGGGGGGGTATCCCAAACAGGTTAACATATATTTTTCCTTCTGTATATTTAACCAAACACCAGGATCTGGTAATTTTCCCTTCAAACACATGATTCACATCGTGATTCAAAAACAACTTGTTAAATCAAAAATAAACACATTCGAATAACCAATCAACTTATCTCATAAAGCAATGGTAAAATAGAACAGAAACTGGTGTTTCTCATTAATTTTATAATTAAATCCCACCTGTTGCTATCATTTCTAGTGAGATTGATCAGGCCTCACCAAAAAGTAAGGATACCGGGCATTCGACACCATTAAATATTTCCTCTCCCTTTTCCTTCCCTGTCCTTCAGAAACCATTTCAAAACCTTCCAAACATTAAATGTTTTTTTCAATCCACCAACGTTCAAGCATCTTTTATTTAGCATGTACTATTCTTCATAACCTATCATTTAAATTTGTTACCTCTAGAATCCATTCCCCTACCATTTCGCCTAGATTCTTCAACCCAAAATAAGTTTTCCTGTGGCAAATTTAGACAATTTCTCATCATAAGGAATCCGCGATATTTGATCCCTGGCCTCTACTAAAAAGTTAGGTAAGACGTGATCTCATACGTCTTCCTTCACATCGAAACTGTAATCTCTATGAACCACTATCGATCGAACAGAAAAATGCAAACACTTGCATAGTGGCATTCCCTCCAAATACAGCAGGTTCCATATCTACTTACACTTATTCTTCCATGTACTCACGTACCGTCTTTTTGTAGCTAAGTACTTCTATTAATTCCCCATATTCGAGCCGAATTTGTAGAATGCTTGTGCACTTCTTTCAGCGACTCCATGGCTTTATTAAAATCCTCTAGCTCCGCTTGGAGAATCAGGCCATCTGTCGCTTTATGAATAGTTATTATTCCCAAACCTCTCCCGACTGTGTCTAGGGTGTTTTAGATTTCTCACTCCTGTCTATAATACACACCTTCTATTAACCTTTTGTCAATAGGGGGTGCTATTTGCACTTTGTAAAAAATTCGTTCCCAAATTAAACTGCCTCGTACTCAATTCTTGCTCGTACAATATGCATATTATTATTACTATTGGATAGAAAACACTCTCTAGTTTCTAAAACCGTTTGAATTATATCTGTGAGTTAAACAGAACTCGAGTTGGAGCAATTTTCCTGTGAGGAAGTGAGAAGTCTGAAATCATGCAGGCGGTTCTGAGGTCGGTTTATTAATTTGCCTGTCTTCTATTGGTTGAGATGCACTGCATACGCCTTCCCCTGGATGTCAGCAAATAGTGAGAATTGGAATGGAGTTGCTAGGCAGATCTGAGGCCTTATAAATAGGCTCGGAACGTGATGTCCTCTCTTTCCTTCGTTCGCCATGACGCAAGACAGACCTCAGGATGGCGTTCTAGAAAGCTCCCGTTATAGCCCTTAGATATATCCGGCTCTGATTTTATTCGATATAGGTGTTAGAAACATCATAACGTAGTTATTTTAAACCGAGTTATTTCAGGTTATGTGAGTATATTGCGATTTTCGAAATTTTCTTTGTGCTGCGCAATAGTGAGTTGGGCACGTCTTCGCCACATGGATAATGTTTACAGCTAATTCCAAAGTTGAAGGCGACAATATACAACCGAGCAACGATTCTTTTGGACAAAGGACAACTTGCCCAAGATTCTGATGGAAGCTCATCAAAAAGTAAGAACTATTTATGATGTTAATTCGTTGTTCTGTTGAAAAATGTAAAACTCCTATTCCGCCATTGATTTCGATGCGGTCTGGCTTTAACGCACGCTGTATGTCGTAGTAACGTTAATTTAAAAAATCTAACACAGCGGTTGCATTAAGAACTAATGTATCTTTCATTTGCTGTCCAACCTGTATTTTTTAGTCAAGTTTATGATTAGTTACTGATTAGATTAGGTGCCTCTCCCAAGATTTCTTCTGACATATTGTTGGCAGCTTGGCTACTTTTCTCATTGTATAACCACGATTTGTGCCGCTAAATATGCACATTTTCGAACAAACTCTATATGTATTGTGTAATATGATGTTATAGGACTGTCATCTGAAGAAGTTTGAGAAGGTTAGTGAAAAAATTAATATCTTTTGCTGGTTTATTCGTTATCGCTATTGTTGGCTTGACTCAATACTGTTGTATGGTTCGCTATTGTAGTAAGCTAATATAATGCTATATTGTGTTTTCGCTGTAAAACACTTAAAYAATCTGAAATATTGGCTGGATTCACAAGATCTTTGTCTTTCATTTGCTGAACGCTGTGTATTTTTCATAAATGTTTTATGATGAGTATTTAGGTAATTCACGTTGGTCTCTGTAGTTATTCTAGTTGCTTTGGTGAGAGTTGTGATGGTGGCTGCAATGGTAAACTATGATTTATACCTGAAATATGCAAATTTTTCGAACAAAACATATGCTATACAATAAATATGTTATCAGACTGTCATCTGATGAAGTTGTTTCTTGGTTAGTGGCTATTTATATCTTTATTTGGTCGAAATTGTGATAGCTACCTATGCAGGAAAAAAATGGTGGAAAAAAAAGTTGTGTCTTTTGTTATCGTGGTAGCCTAATACGATCATATTGTTTCTTCCCTGTAAAACATTTTAAAAATCAGAAATGATGGCTGGATTCACAAGATGTGTATCTTTCATCTGGTGTCTTGGACTTGTGATTTAATGATATTTAGATGCTAGTATTTACTTGTAACGCTATGCTAGGCTATGCTAGTCAGCTTTTTTACTGATGGGGGTGCTCCCGGATCCGGGATTGTGTGCAACTAGAAGTTAACTATTTTCACGGTAGCGCTGCCCACTTCCCCGGATAATAATTAATTGGTCACGGCACTTAATTCCTTGTATTAGAACCTATAATATAGCGTCTGCAAATATATTACTGGAGTATACGGACGACTTAATGTCTTATTCCAGTATTGCCTCAAATATCACTGTTGTTGATAACCAACATTACCGAACTTATTCACCACCCCAACAGGGCATAAAACCAACCTCTCTTTATTGCTATATAACCCCTTTTGAGTCCGCTATTAAAAGGTTAGTGGCCTCTATTTTTGTGCTAGAACCCCTATAATAGAGCTTGTTTCAAACCTTCATGCACAACACACACACACAACACACCACACACACACACACACACACACACACACACACACACAACACACACACACACACACACACACACACACACACACACACACACACACACACACACCACAACACACAACACACACACACACACACACACACACACACACACACACTCACAACCTGCGCTCTCACGGCCACTGCGACTGGGCTTCCACCCTTCTTACGGTCTGGCCACTACACTACTACACTAGGGTTTTACACTCCACAACACCACCCTGTTCAGGACTTCCCTCTATGAGATTTTACCCTCCAAAGATCTATTCTGCTCGCGACTTTATGAGATTTACCCTCCACAGATCTATTTCTCCTCGAGACTAATGAGATTTACCCTCCACAGATCTATTCTCCTCGAGACTAATGAGATTTACCCTCCACAGATCTATTCTCCTCGAGACTAATGAGATTTACCCTCCACAGATCTATTCTCCTCGAGACTAATGAGATTTACCCTGCACCGATCTATTCTTCTCGGGACTTACTCTAAACTTTATGGTACTAGCATATTCCACAAAAGTACGACCGGTCGTAACACAATGGGCCTACTGAATAAACTCCGGCTTTCGAGGTCCGTATCCTATAATTGGTCCAGCCTACGACTCTCATCTCCCCAAGATGTCAGAATTAGTGATAACAGGTGTAGGATCTGTAGCCTACCTTATTTCTGGTGCCGGCTGATCACTGATTCGGAATCTCTAGTTCAACTGCAAATCGTGGACAACAAACATTATGAAAGTTTAACCAAGTTTAATTCTTCCCAGAGGGTCAATACAGCTGCATTCAGACAAAACATGTTTCCACCACCACAAGTATATATACTCCAATTTAGGCACACCTCCTTCCCTCCAATCCTAACATATTTTATGGTTCAACAGGAAGACGAAGTAATAGGGTAATAAACCATAATTTTTTCCCATAAGGGGATCTGACCTGACCTCAACCCCTCATATGCCTAATCCACAGATGTCCATCTGTATCCACTAAGTCCTGAGACTTCCTCCCGTCCACCCAACACATTCCAAAGCCATCTGGCTCCTACAGATAACCATTAACTTCTGATGTAAAAACCAGTCTCTATCACTCCTTAGATACAATACTTCTGAGTATAACAGTGTTCGAAGTTTAACCCCGAATCTAACACCAGAGATAGACGTCTATTACTGAAATGTCTGAAGGACTACGAATCAGATGTGCAATCAGTCAGTCTTAGCACAAGCTACATTTATTTCCTGTAGTTTCGTAGAAAATTAATGCGTGAACCAAGGATTAAATGTATTTTACCCGTAGCCTTTTGTACGGCACATGTTTATCTGCAAGAGAGTTAAAGAGGGAAATATAATAATTAAGGGCCTGAGGCGAGTCAGTGATAGTTGACACAACCCACCAATCACTCAACCCCAGCTCAGACAAGAAATCTTGCTCATTAAAACAACTAAAATGTATATTTGTAATATTGCATGAGCAAGATTTAGGTAACTTAACATCTCTTATGCAGGCAACGGGACAATGGTCACTGAACTCATTAGCAAATATCCCATTGGTTGTACATTTATGAGGAGCATTTGTTAGAATAATATCTAGAAAGAGTAGATTTTTCAGGGTGTTTAAAGTTGGGACGAGTTGGTTTAGTTATCAACTGAGTTAGATTTAGCTTAGAACAAATGTCGTTCAGGCTATCAGATACGGGCATCAACCAATCCAAATTAAGATCACCCACTATTAATAATTCTGTTTAGCATAGTCAGACAGCAGGTGAAGGAGGGCGATAAATTCCCACTTGCGTCAGATAGGCATTATTACCAAGGCTCACATTTAGAACTAGACATTCAAAATGGCATGGTAATGGATACAGAAACATTTGAGTTGCTCTTTATGTATATGGCAAACTTTAACGCTTGTCGTGGTTGGAAGAAGAGGAGGACCAAAGCGCAGCGTGGTAAGTGTCCATATTCAATTTAATAACTGAACACTAAGAATACAAAAATAACAACGTGAATGATACAAAACAAAAACGAAACAGTCCAATATGGTGAAAACACAGACACAGGAAACAACCACCCACAAAACACAAAGGAAAACAGGCTACCTAAATATGGCTCCCAATCAGAGACAACGACTGACACCTGCCTCTGATTGGGAACCATACTAGGCCAAACACATAGAAATATAACCATAGAACAAAACATAGAAAAACAACATAGAATGCCCACCCCAACTCACGCTCTGACCAAACTAAAATAAAGACATAAAAAAGGAACTAAGGTCAGAACGTGACACAAACCTTGTCAGATCTAAAAACATTATAATCAGTCAGAATCACTTCAAATTCCGAGCATAGACTTCTTTAACCATGATTCAGTTATAACCAGAATGTCCGCATTGGTTTGAGAAGCCAGAGTTACAATTGAATCAATTTTTGAAATCAAATTTCTGGCATTCACATGAATCAGCCCAGTCTTCTTCAACCACATTGACACTCCCAGGTGGAGCCAGTTGAGTTGTCATAATTTATTTACCTTTATTTAACTTGGCAAGTCAGTTAAGAACACATTTCTATTTTCAATGACAGCTTAGAAACAGTGGGTTAACTGCCTTGTTCAGGGGCAGAACTACAGATTTTTACCGTGTCAGCTCAGGGATTCGATCTAACAACCTTTCGCTTACTAGTTCAATGCTCTAACCACTAGATTACCTGCCGCCCATAATGCCATGAATGACAACAGCAGAGAGAGAACAAGAGTTGACAGGTTTAAAAAAGGCAGAGAGTAGTGTTTTGCTTTGGTTTTGGTTTTGCTTTGGTCAATCTTTAGGGTTTGCATAGAATGATCATTATTTGGCTAATAATGGGGTCCTCTAGGAAAATAATGTGCCAGTGTGTTAGACATGTCTGGGCAGGGGTCTCCCAAGTGACGCACCGGTCTAAGGCACTGTATCGCTGTGCTAGAGGCGTCACTACAGACCCGGGTTCGATCCTGGGCTGTATCACAACCGGCTGTGATCGGGAGTCCAGTTGGGCGGCGCACAATTGGCCCAGCTTTGTCTGGGTTAGGGGAGGGTTTGGCCGGGGGAGATTAATTTGGCTCATTACGCTCTACCGACTCCTTGTGGCAGGCCGGGCGCATGTAGGCTGACCTCGGTGTCAGTTGAACTGTGTTTCCTCTGACACTTTGGTGCGGCTGGCTTCCGGGTTAAGCGTAGTTTGGCAGGTCATGTTTCAGAGGACGCATGACTCGACCTTCGCCTCCCGAGCCCTCTGGGGAGTTGCAGTGATGAGGCAAGATCGAAATTGGGGAGAAAAAGGGGGTAACCCCCCCTTCCAAAAAATACCCTGCCACAGTACTGGGCACTGCAGAAAGCAGTGTGTTACTTCCCATCATCTCTCTCTCTCCACAGCTCCCATAAAATACCCCAACCTGAGTCACTACTAAAGCTGCATCTCTGTTTAAGTAAATGGACAGTTTCTTTATCTTGTCACACTGCAGAATACCTATACAAAAAAAAACATTTACACTGCCCCTGGGTCAGATTTAAATCACAGATAGTGGGCCCTTAGTGTCCTGTCATTGGAGCAGCCATTGTAATCACTGTTCTAGGGCCGTATAACACACAGACCCCTGCCAGCTGAGGTGGCGGCTGATCGATTCTGATGGATGGGGGGGTGGAGCTGCTGCATGCCATGTTGTCATTTCCCCCCACTGTTCTGTCCTCGATAATCTGGTTGATGGATTGATAGTCCGACTGATGCTATTCCTCCTTGGAAGCCAGGGGAAGGGAGGTGAGTTGAGGTCATTGTGAAGGTCTTCTGAGGACTGAGATACTAGTAGTATGGGAGAGAGTGTGGCCTGAAACTTGAAGCCCATGTAGGCTATGCTCTCAAGTAGATGTATGTACCTTCATCGGCATTTACCATCTATTTGATCAAATGGACTTAAAGATGCATTGTGCAGATATCGTTCTGCCATTTCCTTGCTAAAATTCGAATAGTTCCCCTAATTTCAGTTTACAGTCGTGGCCAAAAGTTTTGAGAATGACACAAATATACATTTTCACAAAGTCTGCTGCCTCAGTTTGTATGATGGCAATTTGCATATACTCCAGAATGTTATGAAGAGTGAGCAGATGAATTGCAATTAATTGCCATGCAAATTAACTGAATCCCCTAAAAACATTTAAAAGGACCAGTTGACATGTCAATGATTCTCTCGTTAACACAGGTGTGAGTGTTGACGGGGACACGGCTGGAGATCACTCTGTCATGCTGATTGAGTTCGAATAACAGACTGGAAGCTTCAAAAGGAGGGTGGTGCTTGGAATCATTGTTCTTCCTCTGTCAATCATGGTTAACTGCAAGGAAACACGTGCTGTCATCATTGCTTTGCACAAAAAGGACTTCACAGGCAAGGATATTGCTGCCAGTAAGATTGCACCTAAATCAACCATTTATCGGATCATCAAGAACTTCAAGGGGAGCGGTTCAATTGTTGTGAAGAAGGCTTCAGGACACCCAGGAAAGTCCAGCAAGCGCCAGGACCGCCTCCCGAAGTAGATTCAGCTGCGGGATCGGAGCACCACCAGTACAGAGCTTGCTCAGGAATGGCAGCTGGCAGGTGTGAGTGCATCTGCACGCACAGTGAGGCGAAGACTTTTGGAGGATGGCCTGGTGTCAAGAAGGGCAGCAAAGAAGCCACTTCTTTCCAGGAAAAAACAGGGACAGACTGATATTGGTAATGTTGCACTTCCTAAGGCTTCCACTAGATGTCAACAGTCGTTAGAACCTTGTCTGATGCCTCTACTGCTTAGTGGGGCCGGAGGAGAGAGGATTGAGTCAGGTCTGCCATGAGGTGACCATGCTCTGACCATGCGCGTTTACGTGAGAGCGAGCTCTGTTCCCTCGCAATTCTGAAGAAACAGGAATACTCCGGTTGGAACATTATTGAAGAATTATATTAAAAACATCCTAAAGATTGATTCAATACTTTGTTTGTCATGATTTACGGACTGTAATATAACTTTTTTTTACTTTTCGTCCGTACTTTCCGCTGGACCTGCCCGCGCGTCGTGAGTTTGGAAAGTGTACTGAACGCTAGAACAACAAGGAGGAATTTGGACATAAATGATGGACATTATCGAAGAAAACAAACATTTATTGTGGAACTGGGATTCCTGGGAGTGCATTCTGATGAAGATCATAAAAGGTAAGTGAATGTTTATAATGTTACTTCTGACTTCTGTTGACTGCATAATATGGCGGCTATATTTGTGTCTTGATTGGGCTCTGAGCGCCAACTCAGATTATTGCATGGTTTGCTTTTTTCGTAAAGCTTTTTTGAAATCTGACACAGCGGTTGCATTAAGGAGAAGTGTATCTAAAATTCCATGCATAACAGTTGTATCTTTTAGCAATGATTATTATGAGTATTCCTGTAAATTGATGTGGCTCTCTGCAAAATCAAAGGATGTTTTGTGACTTCTGAACGTAAGGCGCCAATGTAAACTCAGATTTTAGGATATCAATATGAACTTTATCGAACAAAACATACATGTATTGTGTAACATGACGTCCTATGAGTGTCATCTGATGAAGATCATCAAAGGTTAGTGATTGATTTCATCTATATTTCTGCTTTTTGTGAATCCTCTCTTTGGCTGGAAAAATGGCTGTGTTATTCCGTGAATAGGCACTCACCTAACATAATCGTTTGGTTTGATTTCGCCGTAAAGCCTTTTTGAAATCGGACAGTGGCTGGATTTACAACAAGTGTATCTTTAAAATGTTGTAAAATACATGTATGTTTGAGGAATTTTCATTATGGGATTTCTGTTGATTTGAATTTGGTGCCCTGCAGTTTCACTGGCTGTTGAAGAGGTGGGACGCTACCGTCTCACTTACCCTAGAGAGGTTAACAAACTATAGTTTTGGCAAGTCGGTTAGGACATCTACTTTATGCATGACACAAGTAATTTTTCCAACAATTGTTAACAGACAGATTATTTCACTGTATCACAACTCCAGTTGGTCAGAAGTTTACATACACTAAGGTGACTGTGCCTTTAAACAGCTTGGAAATTTCCAGAACATGATGTCATGGCTTTAGAAGCTTCTGATAGGCTAATTGACATCATTTGAGTCAATTGGAGGTGTACCTGTGGATGTATTTCAAGGCCTACCTTCAAACTCAGTGCCTCAGAAATCAGCCAAGACCTCAGAAAAAAACTGTAGACCTTCACAAGTCTGGTTCATCCTTGGAAGCAATTTCCAAATGCCTGAAGGTACCACGTTCATCTGTATAAACAATAGTACGCAAGTATAAACACCATGGGACCACGCAGCCGTCATACCGCTCAGGAAGGAGACGTGTTCTGTTTCCTAGAGATGAACATACTTTGGTGCGAAAAGTGCAAATCAATCCCAGAACAATAGCAAAGGACCTTGTGAAGATGCTGGAGGAAACAGGCACAAACGTATCTATATCAACAGTAAAATGAGTCCTATATCGACACAACCTGAAAGGCCACTCAGCAAGGAAGAAGCCACTGCTCCAAAACCGCCATAAAAAAAACAGACTACGGTTTGCAACTGCACATGGGGACAAAGATCATACTTTTTGGAGAAGTGTCCTCTGGTCTGATGAAAAATATATAGAACTGTTTGGTCATAATGACCATCGTTATGTTTGGAGGAAAAAGGGGGACGCTTGCAAGTTGAAGAACACCATCCCAACCGTGAAGCAAGGGGGTGGCAGCATCATGTTGTGGGGGTGCTTTGCTGGTGCACTTCACAAAATAGATGGCATCATGAGGGAGGAAAATTATGTGGATATATTGAAACAACCTCTCAAGACATCAGTCAGGAAGTTAAAACTTGGTTGCAAATGGGTCTTCCAAATGGACAATAACCCCAAGCATACCTCCAAAGTTGTGGCAAAATGGCTTAAGGACAACAAAGTCAAGGTATTGGAGTGGCCATCACAAAGCCCTGTCCTCAATCCTATAGAAGATTTGTGGGCAGAACTGAAAAAGCCTGTGCGAGCAAGGAGGCCTACAAACCTGACTCAGTTACACCAGCTCTGTCAGGAGGAATGGGCCAAAATTCACCTAATTTATTGTGGGAAGCTTGTGGAAGGCTACCCAAAAAGTTAAACAATTTAAAGGCAATGCTACCAAATACTAATTGAGTGTATGTKAACTTCTGACCCACTGGGAATGTGATGAAAGAAACAAAAGCTGAAATAAATAATTCTCTCTACTATTATTCTGACATTTCACATTCTTAAAATAACGTGGTGATCCTAACTGACATAAGACAGGGAATTTTTACTAGGATTAAATGTCAGGAATTGTAAAAAACTGAGTTTTATTGTATTTGGCTAAGGTGTATGTAAACTTCCGACTTCAACTGTATATTCAATGGTTGTAAAGATGGGGAGAGGTCTGTCTGTGATAAAGAGATGCTCTGCTTTTTTGACCCAACACTCTGCAAAGCAAGTCCTGCAGGCTCTAGTTTGAT
The DNA here is from genome assembly GCF_002910315.2 of Salvelinus sp. IW2-2015. NCBI lineage: Eukaryota > Metazoa > Chordata > Actinopteri > Salmoniformes > Salmonidae > Salvelinus > Salvelinus sp. IW2-2015. Next base: position 51,413,560 of record NC_036854.1, on the reverse strand, counting down.
CTTATCTTGATTATTGTCATGGCTAAGCTTCCATACACTAAAATGTTACTTCTATAAACGGATCTAACAAATGGCTCTAACAATTATTGTCCAGTCATTTGTTCAAGTGCTGCAAAGAAGGACCTAGTTAAGCTGCAGATAGCACAGAACAGAGTGGCCCGTGTGTTCTTCATTGTAAGCAGACTAATATCAATATTATGCATGCCAGTCTCTCTTGGCTAAGAGTGGAGGAAAGACTGACTGCATCACTTCTTGTTTTTATAAGAAACATTCATGTGTTGGAAATAACAAACTGTTTGCATAGTCAACTCACACACACACACACACACACACACACACACACACACACACACACACACACACACACACACACACACACACACACACACACACACACACACACACACTTACCCTACCAGACATGCCACCAGGGGTCTTTTCACAGTCCCCAGGGTCAGAACAAATTCAAGGAAACACACAGTATTAAACAGAGCCATGATTGCATGGAACTCCCTTCCATCTCTTATAGCGCAAGTGAACAGCAAACCTGCTTAAAAAAATAAAGCATCAGCTCATGGCACAATATCTCTCCCCATGTGACCTACTTTTTGTATTTACTGACATGTATGTGTAACTGATAGATGTACACACACTACATGTTAAAGTTTGTAATGTCTTTTTCGTTATGTGTCGGACCCCAGTAAGACTAGCTGTCACCATTGGCGTCGGCCAATAGGGATCCTAATAAAATCCCCAAAACATTTTTACAAAAATGATTATACCTGTGCAAACAACACAGTCCAGGTGGCAGTATGCACCCTTTGAGTTTTTTGCCAACTCATATTAGTAGTAGAAGAAGAAAATATACTACTTCAAAATGGAGATGGCCTTAATGGCGCTGTCCGTGCTTTCACAGACGCCATAATGGGACAGATATAAGGAAGCGATGTCTATCTAAGTCTCTGCTTTGGCCACATCACATCCAATACTAGTGTAAACAGAAAAGCTTCAAATCTGGTGTTGAAGAGAGAAAGATCTCGCTAGACATATTAAACTCATGTAAATCCACCTTAAAAGGCAGTGAATTGTTACTACCTCTTATGACCTCTTTCAGCACGCTACTTCCTGATCTCCACTTCCAGAGCCAGCAAATCCAATGTCACCACGGTAGCTGTGTCGTCACTGTTGTTATGGCAACGGCAGAACTGCGTTTGGTGATACTCACTCTCTCTGCATTTTCTCCCTTACTCCCCTCCTCCCCTCCTCCCCTCCTCCCCTCTCTGTTTATACAACTCATCCCTACATGGCCCAGTAGGCAGCCAGACAGGCACTAAGAGGTAGATGTTGTAAACAGCACAGGGAGAGGCGTAATCACAATGCTTCCTCTCTGCAGGCTCCATGTGAAGGCAGGGAGAACCTTTTTGTTCTGACCAGGTAGGGGAGAGTACCACTAGTCTAGTACTGTCAGCTCTTAAGGAAATTGGCGATGAAGAAGCCGATAGTGTCCTTGTTGGCTTGGTGAGCGAGGGAGGTTGGGGTAGGGGACTCTGGCTGCTGTGTGGGGCCGTCCTTCGCCCTAGCCTCGGCCACGCTCCAGCCCAACTCTGGACTGAAACTCTGGAGGATGCCCGGTTTGCCTGTGTTAAACGAGGCTGCAGTTTGAGGCAGGGGAAGATGTTGAGGGGCCCAGGCCACCTGCTCCTCGTTTTCTGCCAGTCACAGTGCAGCTGCTGTACGCCAGGACCCAACCGCATTTCAGGAGCTGTACCGTCTGCCAATTATATACACACACACACACACACAGACAACACACCAAGGTCACACTGACAGTAAACACTCCTTAACAGGTCCTAATCTCTCAATAGATAGAAATTGCATTGTCCAAACGCTAGTACAGCACTGTACACATACACACATATTCACCTTACTGCAGTCTTACCAGAGCCTAGATATTAAATGGCCTTCAGGAAACTCCAGTGGACACTGATGGAGCGCTTTGTGCCGCAGGGATAAGTGATGTGCTCACTATTGGACCCTAATCTCTCCACAGTAATCCATCTGCCGGCTGTACTTAAGCTTTCCATCAGAGTAGCGTAGCCCAGAGCTCTACAACAATCTGTGTTGGCCACACTGTCCTCTACTGGCCAGCACCGGTCACAGCCAATGTTATGTAGGGGTAAGTATGCGTGCATGCATGTCACAGCCACTGTGTGCTTGTGTGTGTATTTGAGCGGGCATGTGTTCGAGCGTGCGTGCATGCATCTGTGTGCGTGTGTGAGACAAACTGTGCGGAAGAGCTTGCGCTGTAGAGGCTGGTAGGAACAGATCTCCTCCAGGCTCCAGGTGCAAGCCAGGCTCCGTCCCAGACTGCTACAAGGAGCGTCCAGCAGCACCCGGACAGAACTCTCTGGAGGGAAGGGAGGACCTGAAGACAGGATAAAATAAAAGTATGAACGTCTCTGAATTAGTAATCATGCCAGGCAACTAGAGGTGAGAATAACATTGAGAGCATCAAAGTGGTGTCCATGTCTGTGTTCCAAATGGCACCCTATTACCTACATAGTGCACTACTTTCAAAAGTAGTGCACTACATAAGGAATTGGGTGCTATTTGTGATGCATACTATTACTCACATTCCATACTTTCAGTGTCCTGGGCCTGGTAAGTGCACACAGCCTTGGTGCTGTTGAAGCAGTGGGCTTTGAGGCAGTCCAGATGCAGCGCCTTGGTGTTCTGATGGATGTGCCCCACCTTGCCTCTGATCTTATCTAGGGCCCATACCTCTCCCTGTGAGGGACAAACCAATTGAGCAACAAAGGCAAAAACAACAAAACAGGTAGCGGTTGGGAAAAGAGCCCAACATAGCACAACAGCTCCACCTAGTGGACAAGTAGATCGGGACAAGTCGATGCCACGTACAAATGGAGAATACAGTGCCTTCAGAAAGTATTCACACCCTTTGACTTTTTTCCACATTTTGTTGTGTTACAGCCTGAATTTAAAATGGATATGTTCTGTCACTGGCGTACACACAATACCCCATAACGTCAAAGTGGAATTATGTTTTCAGAAATGTTCACAAATTAATACAAATTAGAAGCTGAATTGTCTCGAGTCCATAAGTATTCAACCCCTTTGTTATTGCAAGCCTAAATAAGTTAATGAGTAAAAATGTGCTTAACAAGTCACATAATAAGTTGCATGGACTCTCTCTGTGTGCAAAAAGTGTTTAACATGATTTTTAAATGACTACCTCATCTCTGTACCCCACACATACAATTGTCTGTAAGGTCCCGCAGTTGAGCAATGAATTTCAAACCAGAAAGACCAGGGAGGTTGTCCAATGCCTCGCAAAAGAAGGGAAGCTATTGGTAGATGGGGGGGGGGGGGCAGACATTGAATATCCCTTTGAGCATGGGTGAAGTTATTAATTACACTTTGGATGGTGTATCAATACACCAAGTCACGAGAAAGATACAGGCATCCTTCCTAACTCAGTTGCCGGAGAGGAAGGAAACCACTCAGGGATTTCACCATTAGGCCAAAGGTGACTTTAAAACAGTTACAGAGTTTAATGGCTGTGATAGGACAACTGAAGATGGATCAACAACATTGTAGTTACTCCACAATACTAACCTAAATGACAGAGTGAAAAGAAGGAAGCTTGTAAAGAAGACAAATATTAAAAAACATGCTAAAAAAACTGTTTGGCAAGAAGGCTTTTAAGTAAAACTGCAAAAAAATGTACCATGTGTCTTATYTTTGAGGCAAATCCAACACAATACATCACTAAGTACCACTCTTCATATTTTCAAGCATGGTGTTGGCTGCATCATTTTATGGGTATTCTTGTCATCGGCACATACAAAAAAAAGCACATACAAAATCCTGGAGGAAAAACTGGTTCAGTCTGCTTTCCAACTGTCACGTTCCTGACCTGTTTTCTGTTGTTTTTGTATGTGTTTAGTCGGTCAGGGCGTGAGTTGGGGTGGGCATTCTATGTTATGTGTATCTATGTTGGTTAATGGGTTACCTGATATGGTTTCATTAAGGCAGGTGGTTACGTTTCCCTGATTGAGAACCTATTAAGGTAGGTTGTTTCACACTGTTTGTTGTGGGTGGTTTCTCCTGTGTCTGTATGTTTACCACACGGGACTGTTTCGTTTTGTCGTTCATTTATGTAGTCTGTTCCTGTTCGTGCGTTCTTCGTGTCTATGTAAGTGCTCAAGTTCAGGTCTGTCTACGTCGTTTTGTTGTTTTGTAATTTATTCAAGTGTTCTTCGTGGTTTTCGGTTCTGTTAATAAATCATTATGTCAACCTTCACCGCTGCATTTGGTCCGACCCTTACTCCTCCTCCTCATCGAGGAGGAGGAATTAGACGATCGTTACAGAACCACCCACCAAACCCGGACCAAGCAGCGTGAGTACGAGCAGTGGCCCACTACACAGGAATCCTGGACATGGGAGGAAATAATGGAGGGAAAAGGACACTGGGCTCACATTGGGGAATATCGCCGCGCTCGTGAGGAGATGGGCAGCGAGAGCCCAAGATCGGTAGTATGAGGAGGCAGCACGGAGGCGTGGCTGGAAGCCCGTGAAGAAACCCCAAAAATTTATTGGGGGGGGGGGGCTAAAGGGTAGTGTGGCGAGGGCAGGTAGAGACCTGCGCCCACTTCCTATGCTTACCGTGGAGAGCGGGAGTAGGCAGACACCGTGTTACGCAGTAGAGCGCACGGTGTCTCCTGTACGTGTTCATAGCCCGGTGCGGGTTATTCCACCTCCCCGCACTGGCAGGGCTAGATTGGGCATTGAGCCAGGTGCCATGAAGCCGGCTCAACGCGTCTGGTCTCCAGTGCGCTCCTCGGGCCGGCTTACATTGCACCAGCCTTACGCATGGTGTCCCCGGTTCGCCTACATAACCCGGTGCGGGTTATTCCACTCCCCGCACTGGTAGGGCGATGGGAGCATACAACCAGGTAAGGTTGGGCAGGCTCAGTGCTCAAGGGAGCCAGTACGCCTGCAAGGCCGCGTATATCCGGCCACCTTCCCGCCCAGCAGTTCAGTACCACCAGTGCCTACACCACGCACCAGGCTTCCAGTGCGTCTCCAGAGCCATGTTCCTCCCCACGCACTAGGCCTATGGTGTGTGTCTCAGCCCAGTACCACCAGTTCCGGCACCAGGCACCAAGCCTCCTGTGCGTCTCCAGAGCCCTGTACGCACTGTTCCTTCTCCCCGCACTTGCCCTGAGGTGCGTGTCTCCAGTCAGGTACCACCAGTTCCGGCACCACGCACAAGGCCTATAGTGCGCTTCGAGAGTTCAGTGTGCCCTGTTCCTGCTCCCCGCACTAGCCTGAAGGTGCGTGTCCTTAGCCCGGTGCCTCCAGTTCCGGCACCACGCACCAGGCCTACAGTGCGCCTCATCCGGCCAGAGCTGCTGTCTACCAAGCGCCATCTGAGCCATCCGTCTGCCCAGCGCCATCTGAGCCATCCGTCTACCCAGCGCCATCTGAGCCATCCGTCTGCCCAGTGCCATCTGAGCCATCCGTCTACCAGCGCCATCTGAGCCATCCGTCTGCACAGCGCCATCTGAGCCATCCGTCTGTCCAGCGCCGTCTGAGCCATCCGTCTGTCCCGAGCCATTAGAGCCGCCCGTCTGTCCCGAGCCGTCAGAGCCGTTCGTCAGTCAGGAGCCGCTAGAGCCATTCGTCAGTCAGGATCTGCCAGAGCCGCCAACCAGGCAGGATCTGCCAGAGCCGCCAACCAGACAGTATCTGCCAGAGCCGCCAACCAGACAGGATCTGCCAGAGCCGCAACAACGAACAGGACCTGCCAGAGCCGCCAACCAGCAGGATCTGCCAGAGCCGCCAGTCAGCCAGGATCTGCCAGAGCCGCCAGTCAGCCAGGATCTGCCAGAGCCGCCAGTCAGCAGGATCTGCAGCGCCGCCAGTCAGCCAGGATCTGCCAGAGCCGCCAGTCAGCCAGGATCTGCCAGAGCCGTCAGCGAGCCATGAGCAGCCAGAGCCGTCAGCGAGCCATGAGCAGCCAGACCGTCAGCGAGCCATGAGCAGCCTGAGCCGTCAGCGAGCCATGAGCAGCCAGAGCCGTCAGCGAGCCATGAGCAGCCAGAGCCGTCAGCCAGTCCGGAGCTGCCCCTCAGTCCGGTGCTGCCGTCCTTCAGTCCGGAGCTGCCGTCCTTCAGTCCGGAGCTGCCGTCTTTCAGTCCGGAGCTGCCGTCCTTCAGTCCGGAGCTGCCCCTCAGTCCGGAGCTGCCGTCCTTCAGTCCGGAGCTGCCGTCCTCAGTCCGAGTGCAGTCCTTCAGTCTGGAGCTGCCGTCCCTCAGTCCGAGCTGCCCCTTATCCCGGTGCTGCCCCTTATCCGCGGTGCGCCCTTATCCCGGTGCTGGCCCTTATCCCGGTGTTGCCCCTTAAATTAGGTGGGTTTAATAGGAGGGTGGTCATTGGGAGGGGATACGGAAGCTGGGATTGACTATGGTGGGGTGGGACCACGCCCAGAGCCTGAGCCACCACCGTGGTCAGATGCCCACCAGACCCTCCCCTAGACTTTTGGTGGTGCGTCCGGAGTGCGCACTTGAGGGGGGGTTATGTCACGTTCCTGACCTGTTTTCTGTTGTTTTGTATGTGTTTAGTGGGTCAGGGCGTGAGTTGGGGTGGGCATTCTATGTTATGTGTATCTATGTTGGTTAATGGGTACCTGATCATGGTTCTCAATTAGAGGCAGGTGGTTTACGTTTCCTCTGATTGAGAACCATATTAAGGTAGGTTGTTTCACATTGTTTGTTGTGGGTGGTTGTCTCCTGTGTCTGTATGTTTACCACACGGGACTGTTTTGTTTTGTCGTTCATTTATGTAGTCTGTTCCTGTTCGTGCGTTCTTCGTGTCTATGTAAGTGCTCAAGTTCAGGTCTGTCTACGTCGTTTTGTTGTTTTGTAATTTATTCAAGTGTTCTTCGTGGTTTTCGGTTCTGTTAATAAATCATTATGTCTACCTTCACCGCTGCATTTTGGTCCGACCCTTACTCCTCCTCCTCATCCGAGGATCGTTACACCAACAGACACTMGGAGACAAATTCACCTTTCAGCCAMAAAATAACCTAAAACCCAAAGCCAAATATACACTGGAGTTGCTTACCAAGATGACATTGAATATTCCTGGGTGGTCTAGTTACAGTTGTGACTTAAATCGGCTTGAAAATCCATACCAAGACTTGAAAATGGCTGTCTAGCAATTATCAACAACCAACTTGACAGAGCTTGAAGAATAAAAGATTTAAAAAATTGTACAAATATTTTACAATCCAGGTGTGCAAAGCTCTTAGAGACTTACCCAGAAAGACTCGCTGCTGTTATCACTGCCAAAGGTGATTCTAACATGTATTAACACAGGGGTGTGAATACTTGTGTAAATGAGATATTTCTGTATTTCATTTTTAATACATTTGCAAACATTTATAAAAACATGTTTTCACTTTGTCATTTTGGGGTATTGTGTATACATGGGTGAGAAGCAACCCCCGATTGAATCAATTTTGAATTCAGGCTGTAACACAACAAAATGTGGAACAAGTCAAAGGGTGTGAATACTTTCTGAAGGCACTGTACATTTCTATGTGCGTCCTGAAGTGTATACTCTTTCGCTACTTTGCACAAATCTGAAAGCATTTGGATTGGCGTAGGCATGGGCTAACCCGTCAACATCCAACCCCCAAGCACAATGGATCCCAGTACCACAATTACAAGGGTAACCATTCCATTGTACTAATGTCTCTAGTGGATGCAGACCTCCAATGTACCTTTGTGGATGGTAGAGTGAGCGATGGGGGGGGTCTGGACAGGTGCTCCCTCAGCCAGGCACTACAGCTCCCACCGCAGAGTGCACATGTCCCCTATGTGGTGGTAGCCGATGAGGCTTTCGACTTGAAGAAGAACATCATGAAGCCATACCCAAGGGGCCAACTGACCACATTATCTTCAACTACAGTTGATATTTCATAAAACTGTTATGGGAAAAAATTTAAAACAGACCTTAGTCTACAAAAAATGTGTAGTTCATACTCACTATATACAGTATATTATATATACTCATTACTACTTTTATTTCAGATTGTCCAGTGCTATACGTTGTGTGGAGGACGCATTTGGAGTGTTCGCAAACCGATGTGTTCAGGACCACCATCAATTTGGATCCAGAGAAAGTAAGAGATCTTGTCCTTGCCGTGACTGCGCTCCACAATTACCTCTGCTCTCAGAAAGTCTCCAGGATGGTCTACACACCACCAGAGATGATAATGCACCTGGTCAGTGGCGTAGAGAGGCCCCTCTACCGTCATGGAGAGTCAATGCTGGAAACCACCATTCACAAGAGAACAAGGTAATTTACAACAATAACAATGTCTACACTGTWTGTCTGATCAATTTCATGTTATTTTAATGGACACAAAAAAAAAWWWTWTTTCAAAACAAGGACATTTCTAAGTGACCCCAAACTTTTGACTGGTAGTGTATATACACATACACTTTAAATTTTACTATTTTCTACATTGTAGAATAACTATGAAATAACACATATGTAGTAACCAAAAAAGTGTTATACAAATCAAAATATATTTTATATTTGAGATTCTTTAAATAGCCACCTTTTGCCTTGATGACAGCTTTGCACACTCTTGGAATTCTCTCAACCAGCTTTACCTGGAATGCTTTTCCAACGGTCTTGAAGGGGTTCCCACATATGCTGAGCACTTGTTGGATGCTTTTCCTTCACTCTGCGGTCCAACTCATTCCAAACCAACTCAATTTGGTTGAGGTTGTGGGATTGTGGAGGCCAGGTCATCTGATGAAGCACTCCATTACTCTCCTTCTTGGTAAAATAGCCCCTGAGGTGTGTTGGGTCATTGTCCTGTTGAAAAACAAATGATAGTCACACTAAGCCCAAACCAGAAGGGATGGCGTATCACTGCAGAATGGTGTGGTAGCCCTGCTGGTTAAGTGTGCCTTGAATTCTAAATAAATCACAGACAGTGTCACCACCAAAGCACCCCCGTACCATAACACCTCCTCCGTGCTTTACGGTGGGAAATACTCATGCGAAGATCATCCGTTSATCCACACTGTGTCAAACAACGACATGGCGGTTAGAACCAGAAATCTCCAATTCGGACTGCAGACCAAAGGACAAATTTCCAATGGTCTAATGTCCATTGCTCCTTTTTCTATGCCCAAGCAAGTCTCTTCTTCTTAGTGGTGTCCCTTAGTAGTGGTTTCTTTGCAGCAATTRGACCATGAAGGACAGTTGATGTTGAGATGTGTCTCTTACTTGAACTCTGTGAAGCATTTATTTGGTCTGAAATTTCTCAGGCTGGTAACTTTAATGAACTTATCCACAGCAGAGGTAACTCTGGGTCTTCCATTCCTGTGGCGGTCCTCATGAGAGCCAGTTTCATCATAGCGCTTGATGGTTTTTGCGATTGTACTTGAAGAAACTTTCAATGTTCTTGAAATTTGACTGCATTGACTGACCTTGTATTAAAGTTGTTAGAGCCGATTTGGACATATTTGTATAAAAGACTGAACATACTGAGCTCCATGTACATTTGTGTAAATATATTAAATATTAGTGTATATGATGAAATATTAGGTACGTACCTTTATGATTTATATTTACCTGATTGATATATATGCATTTGTTGTTAGTGTAACTCAGTTTTTGCCRCCCCCCTCTTGCCCATTCATTGTACTGTGTTAAWTGTGTTAGTATAAAGGCAGGAAGTTGGGCCTTCGGGGGGAGGGAGTCCTTGCTAGACGTGGGAGCGGTATAGTTTTTTGACCATACAGACATACATACAGAGAGGTCATATTTTGTATTTTCCATATCAAGTAATCTATGCTTTAAGTTGATTGGAGAATCATTTTTTTTGTTACATATAAGAAGAATAAACATTTTTGTTGCACCATATCCCCAGATTTCATTGAATGTTTGGCCGTTTGGAAACCTTGAYTGTGGACTGTATGCGTACGAAACAACCCCGCTTCAGGCTTGGGCAGTGGCTATGGTAAAGAGGAAAGGAAGCCACTACAAAAGTAATGATGGACTGTTTCTCTTTGCTTATTTGAGCTGTTCTTGCCATAACATGGACTTGGTCTTTTACCAAATAGGGATATCTTCTGTATACACCCCCTACCTTGTCACAACAACTGATTGGCTCAAACGCATCAAGGAAAGAATTCCCACAAATACATTTTTAAGGCACACCTGTTAATTGAAATGCATTCCAGGTGAATACCTCATGAAGCTGGTTGAGAGAATGCCAAGAGTGTGCAAAGCTGTCAAGGCAAAGGGTGGCTATTTGAAGAATCTCAAGTATATGTTGATTTGATTAACACTGTTTTGGTTACTACTGTACATGATTCCATATGTGTTATTTAATAGTTTTGATGTCTTCACTATTATAAACCCTTGAATGAGTAGGTGTTCTAAAACATTTCACCGGTGGTGTATATATAAATCAAACTTTTGACTGGTACTGTATATAAAGGATATATATCTTCCCTAAATAGTTCTTGCATAGTTTGGAGCTGTGCTTTGGGTCATTGTCCTGTTGTAGGAGGAAATTGGCTCCAATTAAGCGCCGTCCACAGGGTATGGCATGGCGTTGCAAAATGGAGTGATAGCCTTCCTTCTTCAGGATCCCTTTTACTCTGGACAGATCTCCCACTTTKCCACCATCAAAGCACCCCCAGACTAGAGGTTGACCGATTATGATTTTTCAACGCCTATACCGATTATTGGAGGACCAAAAAATGCCGATACCGATTAATCAGCCAATTATTTTTATATATATATTTGTAATAATGACGTTTACAACAATACTGAATGAACAATGAACACTTTTATTTTAACTTAATATAACACATTAATAAAATCAATTTAGTCTCAAATAAATAATGAAACATGTTCAATGTGGTTTACATAATGCAAAAACAAAGTGTTGGAGAAGAAAGTAAAAGTGCAATATGTGCCACGTAAAAAAGCTAACGTTTAAGTTCCTTGCTCAGAACATGGGAACATATGAAAGCTGGTGGTTCCTTTTAACATGAGTCTCCAGGTAAGACGTTTTACGTTGTAGTTATTATAGGACTATATCTCCCTATACATTTTTATTTCATATACCTTTGACTATTGGATGTTCAAATAGGTACTTTAGTATTGTCATCCTAATCTCGGGAGTTGATAGGCTTGAAGTCATAAACAGCGCAATGCTTGAAGATTGCGAAGAGCTGCTGGCAAGCACGGAAAGTGCTGTTTGAATGAATGCTGACAAGCCTGCTGCAGGCTACCACCGCTCAGTCACTGCGCTTCAAATCATAGACTTAATTATAATTAATAACACACAGAAATACGAGCCTTAGGTCTTTAATATGGTCAAATCCGGAAACTATAATTTCGAAATCAAAACGTTTGTTCAGGAAAATACAGAACCGTTCCGTATTTTATCTAACGGATGGCATCCATAAGCCTAAATACTGCTGTTATTGCACAACCTTCAATGTTATGTCATAATTATGTAAAATTCTGGCAAAATTAATTACGTCTTTGTTAGGATGAATAGTCTTCCAATTCCAAATGGAATGGATGGCACATATCCATCCAGGCATGGATCATATATCAACCGCAGTATTAAAAGGTAATGTTCATTTGTTTATTACCCGTCTACCTTCTCCTTAGCTAGCTAACGTTCATTTTATTTGGAAAGTTGGCAAACCAAGTTAGCATGCTAATTTTAACTAGGAAACTTTGACTTTTAGCAGTTAATAACTGCACGAACGGCCATTAGTTGAAAAAACTTGAACATCAAATCAAATTGTATTTGTCACATACACATGGTTAGCAGATGTTAATGCGAGTGTAGCGAAATGCTTGTGCTTCTAGTTCCGACATGCAGTAATAACCAACAAGTAATCTAACCTAACAATTCCCACAACTACTACCTTATACACACAAGTGTAAAGGGATAAAGAATATGTACATAAAGATATATGAATGAGTGATGGTACAGAACGGCATAGGCAAAGATGCAGTAGATGGTATAGAGTACAGTATATACATATGAGATGAGTAATGTAGGGTATGTAAACATAAAGTGGCATAGTTTAAAGTGGCTAGTGGTACATGTATTACATAAAGATGGCAAGATGCAGTAGATGATATGAGTCAGTATATACATATACATATGAGATGAGTAATGTAGGGTATGTAAACATTAATTAAGTGGCATTGTTTAAAGTGGCTAGTGATACATTTTTACATACATTTCCATCAATTCCCATTTATAAAGTGGCTGGAGTTGAGTCATATGTTGCAGCGGCCACTAAATGTTAGTGGTGGCTGTTTAACAGTCTGATGGCCTTGAGATAGAAGCTGTTTTTCAGTCTCTCGGTCCCTGCTTTGATGCACCTGTACTGACCTCGCCTTCTGGATGATAGCGGGGTGAACAGGCAGTGGCTCGGGTGGTTGTTGTCCTTGATGATCTTTATGGCCTTCCTGTGACATCGGGTGGTGTAGGTGTCCTGGAGGGCAGGTAGTTTGCCCCCGGTGATGCGTTGTGCAGACCTCACTACCCTCTGGAGAGCCTTACGGTTGTGGGCGGAGCAGTTGCCGTACCAGGCGGTGATACAGCCCGACAGGATGCTCTCGATTGTGCATCTGTAGAAGTTTGAGTGCTTTTGGTGACAAGCCAAATTTCTTCAGCCTCCTGAGGTGCTGCGCCTTCTTCACAACGCTGTCTGTGTGGGTGGACCAATTCAGTTTGTCCGTGATGTGTACACCGAGGAACTTAACTTTCCACCTTCTCCACTACTGTCCCGTCGATGTGGATAGGGGGGTGCCTCCTCTGCTGTTTCCTGAAGTCCACAATCATCTCCTTTGTTTTGTTGACGTTGACTGTGAGGTTATTTTCCTGACACCACACTCCGAGGGCCTCACCTCTTCCCTGTAGGCCGTCTCGTCGTTGTTGGTAATCAAGCCTACCACTGTAGTGTCGTCCGCAAACTTGATGATTGAGTTGGAGGCGTGCATGGAACGCAGTCGTGGGTGAACAGGGAGTACAGGAGAGGGCTCAGAACGCACCCTTGTGGGGCCCAGTGTTGAGGACCCTACTCCCTGTTCACCACGACTGCGTTTCCATGCACGCCTCCAACTTAGATTGAGAGTGCTTTATTGCTAGAAATAGTGTTAATGAGGTGTAATGTTCCCTAATGACTGACACCGTCGATTATTTAGCCTCGCCGTCTTTGGGCCCTTTCTATTGACAATAGAACATAAATAGAAAGGGCGCCAAAGACGGTGAAGCTAAATTATTGATGTGTCAGTCATTGTCTACAATCTTAGCTAGGCAGCAAAGATTAACTAAGATATTCAACATGGGAGACAATTTAGCGTTAACGTTAGTTTAATTAGCTTGCACTATCTTTTGGTTTAAAGTAATTGACGTCAACGTTAATGATATACTGGTAGTCTAGTTTTGTTAGCTGACATTAGCTAGCTTGGTAAATCATTCCTGCATTAACTGGAAAGGAGAGACAGTATGCTAATGTATCATGACCTATATCAACCTGACACTTTGCGTCTATAAACTATGATTTATTTGCTAAATACTTAACTATTTACCATGGGGTTAAATGTGTTTTTCAGCTGCTAATATAAGCACAGACATGCTGACCAGCCTCTCTAAGGAGGATTTACGTGATCTTTTCCCGGGCCAGAGCACTTCTTCAGAAGGAAACCATTTGGAGATTTCTCATGGTGAAAATGAGGTAATGTTAGATTTTGACATTTGGGAGACATGTAGTCTAACTATGCAGTGATTCCTGTTATCAAATTAGCATGTCCTGGCCATCATTGCAGTACATGTATCTAAATATGTAGTTGTTTTGGTGTTTGCTGTTAGGTTGTTGTTACAGTGTGGTGTTCTTTTTTTATTTATAATTACCATTGAATGTGGTATGTCTATAGTATGTCTTACACAGGGTCAAGAATCAGACCTGTATAGACCAGGCACCTCCTCTGGGACCTGTGATTTCAGACCCACTCCCACCCCTTCCACTCTCCACCCCCCTGTCCCCTCCATCCCCCCCCCTCTCCAAACCAAGAGACCAACATGGTGCCACCAGAATCGTACAGCTTGTCAGCCCACAGTACGTCTTATACACAGACACAGCAATCAAGAAGCACCTCTTTTGAAAAACAGCGTGCTGGACAAGGGGACTATATCCTTTCCAAAGATCTTCTCTGTCGACTAATCAGGAATACAGTAACAACATGATTTCCATTAGAGAGCAGCAGGGGATGACTTCCAGTATCCATGTAGCCGTGAACTCACTGTAATGGCGAAGCATGTCATAGAGTACTACCCAATGCTGCGGGACAGATCTACAACAGTGAGTGAGTGGGTAAGTCACTACTCAGGTATTCAACTCACTGTTTTCAAACCAGCACTGTTGGATACCTGGCAGCCAAAGTGCAAACATCTGACACTCAAAATAAGAGGGATGTGTTCTTCATCCAGATCAATCAGGGTAACGAGTGTCTGCTTGTATCGTTTCATTTCTGGATTCGATTTTGTTTAATGTGATTTATAACACAAACAATTTGTTGTTTTATTAGGAATCTGTGAAGAAGCAGCTTTTGAAAAGGATTCAGAATGTGACAACCCCCCAAAAGAAGCAGGGACGACCCCTTCAAGAAAGAGGCACAAAGCCTTAGATTTCAGAGCGAGCCAGGAGATGTCCACTGATGAGACTGATGATCCACCTCCTCAACCCTGGTCTTGGAGAGACCCCCACAATCTAGATGCAGCACCCCAGAGGTTGAACAGTTGGGTGGTAAGTACACACATTGAAATAGTGGATAGTGTTTCCGTATAAATAAAACTTCTACTACTACACTAAATGAGGGACTAGAAACAAAGTGACTATTTAGTCTTCAGTGTTTCCTGTGGAATGAGATGTTTAGGGGGTGGGGGGGTAGTACCAGTGGAATCACTGGTCTTAATTTTTAATTTCAGTCTACATTTTTAAATGTTAATTGGTCGGGTTTGTTATGTTTTCTGGCATCAGAAACTACTGAGAGCCTACAGAACCAGACAAGACATTATAAAACTCTACAGGAGATGTATAAAACTCTACAGGAGATGTACAAAACCAAGGCCAGACCCAACCAGAAGGATGTTTCCCAGCTCCTGGACCTTGAATTCCAAGCAAGACGGGCCTTCATCGACTGTGATGCTACTAAGGAGCAGGACAGGCCTACCAAGATACTTCAAGCGTATCCCTGCTTCAGAGAACTGGATCATGTAAGCAAATGTATTAATTTAAGGTAGGCCTATGCTTCTTTAGCCTGGTTAACACCAGACCGAATCTCAAATGAGATATGGTGTGGGAACTGAGCATCMTGAGAAGCCATAGCAGGGATMGGGGTAAACTACTTCGGGCAAATGTAAAACAGTGAGCTCGCGAGAATTCGGTCCAGGCTAAAGCTTCCTACGCCTCCAGCTAAATAGACAGAGTCTTACACTGTCTGTCTGTGTCAGGTTATGGATGAACTCCGGCGGATCCTCGATCCAGGGAACTCCTGCTTCATACCTGAACTGAAGACCCGCTGGGGGACCTTTTACAACAAGGCACAGTTTTATGGAGTGTTCTAAAAGGTCATGAAGCCACCGCTGCTGGACAAAGGTAATTACTAGCTCGGTAGACAGTGGAGAATCGCATGAACGAATTCATTTTTGTTTAAATAACTGGCTGCAGTAAKTCAAATGAAACTATTTTCGTTTTTAACAGTGAAGCACTCAATCGCCACGATGAAGGCTTTACCAGATATGTTCCCATCACCTGTGGCTCCACCGAAGAAGTTAGGACATACAAGTGAGGCTATGCTTCACATCCTTGAGGTAAGAAATGTGTGCATGTATTAGAATTTTCATTACTCAACCATAACATACAAAGAGTGTGAATTGTCTTTGTGGTCATATTTGTTTTTCTCTTTGTGTTTGTGTCAGTCTGCAGAAGAGCCCAACAATTTCTTCAGGCGAGACCACTCTTCAGCCCTGTCGTGATTGTCTGCGAAACCAACTGCGTACTGGCCATTGGAGCCATGCCTGTGGTGACCTTCCCAAAAGAGTACATCTATGCCAGCGTGACGTATCTCATGGCGTGTTATTACGCCTTTCACCTCACATATCCGAAGTGCATTGCGACACTCCTCTCTGTGCTGCAGACAAAAGTCCTCTCGGACGCCATCCACGACCTCTTCATATAAAAAGGATATGGCCGAGTGGAAAAAGTGAATTACTGACTAGGGTTGCACAATACAATTTTTTCATTTCCGGTCCCGACAACAGAACTGTGTGTATTGGCCCATCCGAGAACCGATCCGATAACCTTTAATAAATAGGTAGGGCAGGGCGTTTGTTGTTTATTATAAGAAGGTGTAAAGCACTGTTATGTTTGTTATCTTCCCATTGGTCTTACATTTTCACCTTGACCACCAATGCCTTTTGTTGTTTTTGCATCCTTGTTCTGCCCGTATCAGCCTCTGGATATACTGAGTCTTCAATAAAGAAGTGAAAAGAAATTAGATTAATTCTTTCTTTAAGCAAGCCAATCTCCTTTCTAGTAGTAGTACAACTACATTTATCTTAGTCAGGATTACTTATTTTAAGCACAATATGCTATTTTTCTGTAAATTCCTCGGAATATTGCCTTATTTCAAGACGATTGCAATAGCATTGGATTTTAAATTTAAGCACGTTTTCCTACATATTTAGATGATATTTCTTAAATATTTTCTTCGTATTCAGACTAATGTACTTGTTTTTAGTGTAGTTGTACTGGTTTTAAGATATATTTACTAAACATATAGCCTTATTTCAAGATGATGGCACTAGCATTTGCTAAATTTAAGCACATCTTCCTACATATTCAGAAAATTATTCTTAAATCTTTTCTTTGTATCCAGACAAAATACTTGTTCTTAGTCTGAACGCATTAGGTTTAAGATATCTGTGCGTTCTTTGAGACTAGATATTTTTACTTGTTTAAAAAATCTTGGCAAGTAAAATGTTCCTGTTCTGTTGGCAGATCATTTTGCTTATTTTATGTAATATTTCCCTCATTTTATTGCTTTTTTTTCTTGTTTTTGAGAGCTGACTTTTTGCAGTGTGTCATAATTATGTAAAATTCTGGCAAATTAGTTCGCAACCAGCCAGGCAGCCCAAACTGTTGTATATACCCAGACTCTGTTGCACAGAACGCAAGAGAAGTGACACAATTTCCCTAGTTAAAAGAAAATCATGTTAGCAGGCAATATTAACTAAATATGCAGGTTTAAAAATATATACTTTTGTATTGACTTTAAGAAACATGTTGATGTTTATGGTTAGGTACACATTGGTGCAACGACAGTGCTTTTTTCGCGAATGCCCTTGTTAAATCACCCATTTGGCGAAGTAGGCTATGATTCAATGATAATTTAACAGGCACTGCATCGATTATATGCAACGCAGGACAAGCTAGATAAACTAGTAATATCATCAACCATGTGTAGTTAACTAGTGATTATGTTAAGATAMAATTTTTTATAAGATAAGTTTAATACTAGCTAGCACCTTACCTTGGCTCCTTGCTGCATTCGCATAACAGGTTGTCAGCCTGCCACGCAGTCTGCTTGTGGAGTGCAATGTAATCAGCCATAATCGGTGTCCAAAAATGCCGATTACTGATTGTTATGAAAATTTGAAATCGGCCCTAATTAAATCGGCCATTCCGATTAATCGGTCGACCTCTACCCCAAACCATCACATTGCCTCCAACATGCTTGACAGATGGCATCAAGCACTCCTCCAGCATCTTTTCATTTTTTCTGCGTCTCATAAATGTTCTTCTTTGTGATGAGAAAACTTCAAACTTAGATGTCTGTCCATAACATCTTTTATTTTTATTGGCCAGCCTGCGATATGGCTTTTTCTTTGCAACTCTGCCTAGAAGGCCAGCATCCCGGATTTGCCTCTTCAATGTTGACGTTGAGACTGGTGTTTTGCGGGTACTATTTAATGAATTGCCAGTTGAGGACTTGTGAGGRGTCTGTTTCTCAAACTAGACACACTAATGTACTTGTCCTCTTGCTCAGTTGTGCACCGGGGCCTTCCACTCCTCTTTATATTCTGGTTAGAGKCAGTTTGCGCTGTTCTGTGAAGGGAGAAGTACACAGTGGTGTACGAGATCTTCCGTTTCTTGGCAATTTCTCGCATGGAATAGCCTTAATTTCTCAGAACAAGTATAGCCTGATGAGTTTCAGAAGAAAGTTCTTTGTTTCTGGCCATTTTGAGACTGTACTCGAAGCCACAAATGCTGATGCTCCAGTTACTCAACTAGTCTAAAGAAGGCCAATATTGCTTCTTTAATCAGAACCGTTTTCAGATGTGCTAACATAATTGCAAAAGGGTTTTCAAATGATCAATTAGCCTTTTAAAATGATAAACTTGGATTAGCTAACACAACGTGCCATTGGAACACAGGAGTGATGGTTGCTGATAATGGGCCTCTGTACGCCTTTGTATATATTCCATAAAAATATCGTCCGTTTCCAGCTGCAATAGTCATTTACAACATTAACAACATCAACACTGTATTCTTGAGCAATTTTGTTATTTTAATGGACAAAAAATGTGCTTTTCTTTAAAAAACAAGGACATTTCTAAGTGACCCCAATCTTTTGAACGGTAGTAGCGCCGCATTTTAGTTGATCATGTTGTGATATATGGAAGTTGTTTTCTGTTGGTTGTGAGTAAATTTGTTCACCAAAAATATAGAATATATTTGTTGTCTTAAGGGCGAAGGTGTTACAGGCTTTGATTTGTTCATTTATATTTTGAGGTTAGACATTAGCACGTTGGGCATGCCGATTGYTGTCACCTTGTTAGTCAGTATGGGTTACACCTGTGCTGGTTTGTCATCTCGGTAGTGGGAAGGTGTTTCACCTGTGCTGGCCCAGGTGATATTTAGAGTGGCTGGCCCAATGCTTCAGTTGTCTAGAGAGATGTGGAGGGTTTACACCTTTAGTTGGCGCTCCGTATTTGATGTCTAGAAAAGCCACCCTTTATCTGATCTTCCATGTTTTTGTTTTCCGCCACTTGTTCTTTTACTTCCTGTTTTTAAGTTTGGTGTGGGTTTTTCTTTAGTTTGCTGCCTGTTGGCCACATTTAGTGGGTGTTCCTGGTGGGTGTCTTACGTTCCGTTCCAGTGGTTGTTGCTAGTAAACTTTCAGAACCCCTCCTAAAACCCCACCTGTCTAGTTTTGCTTGTCAGTGACTTGTTGTTAGTTCCCCCTTCCCGCTGGGGAACGTAACCAGTGCCATTACTAGTTAGGCACTACCGATGCTTAGTGTTCTTTGCCAGCCCATTTAAATAGTAATTAAAATGAATGAGTTGTCTTCCATCTCTGTGTGGGAGAACGCACCTTAATTTGACAACAATTTTAGACATGATTATCATGCGTCTAGTCAGTCGCCACTTAGTGCATTCAGATTTGGTTCAAATGACTAAATGAAAATATGAATTGTCCACTAGGTYGTGACATTGCACTGTCAGTCAGTTTTATAGGGCCACGGGTATTTAGAATGTTAGGCTTCCTTAGCAAAAAAAATGCCTACACCCAAATATTGACCTCCACTGTTAAAATGGTTCACTGATGAGACTTTCATAGACCCATGCATATTGCTTGTGTGTGCATGACTGAGCACTTCTGTCCCTATTAACAAGGAGCATTTAGCTTTATGGAGGCTTACGCCACATCTTGCTTCGAGATGCGCCCAAATGGCACCCTATTTACTATATAGTGCACTACTTTTGACCAGGGCCAATAGGGCTCTGGTCGAAAGTAGTACACCATATAGAGAATAGGGTGCCATTTGGGAGGCAAGCCCGAGTACGTAAGACAGAGCGTCTTGTCAGGGGAAATTAGTTCTCTGATCAATGGGGGCCACTTAGAGTATTTATTACAGGCAGATCTTTAAAGGAAAATTCCACCACAAAATCTGCAGGCTTTGCAATACTAGCTGTGCAAGAAAATAATTTGTGACAGACCCACAGTTTTCCAAATTGTTTGGGAAATATGCAGCAGCARCCTGTTCAATGTGACTATTGCTACAACCCCTTTTGAATATCAGGAGGGAGGAAGGGTTTTAATTCCATTCAGACAATTCAGCTTATTTCAAGCACAATTAACTTGCGACGGATGCTTTTCTACCGCAGGCAGAAATGCATTTATTCTGGATCATTGTCCAGACCCATAGATGCCATTAATCATGTTTCTATGCCTTCGCCTGCTTTCTTCAGGGGTGTCCAAKATGTGCTAAAAGAAAGACCAATGCTATATTATGGGATGGAATGTGTCAAGTTTGTTTGACTTCCATTGGGGAACATTACTTTTACAACTAACTAGGTTTACACTGCAATTAAAAGTGTCGTTACTTTTGCGTTAGCAAAAACAGAAAATCCTCAAATGCCTTGTGCGTGTTGGTCATTCTTATGCCCAGTCGAGGGCGCACAATACTTTAGAATGGCTTGCCTGCTTGGTWCTTGCGGGATATTCAAAGTGGAATATTCTGCTAAGCACAAAGAGTTGTCAATGTGCCATCAGACCTAGATCTCTCAGATTTCCTTATAGTTGTTTCAGTAAATTAAACTGTGTACGTTTTAGTAAATTGAACCGTGTATATGGCAATAAAATGTTTTTTTTATCACTTTATTTGGACTTTGAAGATCAGCAGGCTATATTGAAATGTAACTGTTCCACAAAAAAATGCATGAAGGAGGAGAAATGTATACACATTATATTAATGAATAGCCTATGTCCAAGGGTTCTAATGAAATTCCATATTAAACTATTGAAATGTCGGATGAATGCAAAGAAGTATTGCAACACAACAAAATTATATCTTGATAAATCCAACGCATCAAAAGAACATTGTCCATAAATCAAAACCAATTGTATATGGCTTCCATATCACTTCCATTGAAAAACAGTTTGCCCTGCAGCCAATTCTGTCGAATCAAAAGAATTTGTAAAAAACAATCAGATTTCGACAGAAATATGGCTGAGACTCAAAGAAAATTCAAGGAGAGGGGGTACAAAAATTGTCAGATTAATACTGCCATTTTGAAAATTCAAAACAAAACGAGACATGACCTTAATCAAGGTCAGTTTCGCAAAAATAAGCATTCTTGCATTCTAACTACCCACTATTCAAAGTTCTCTGAACTAATTAAGGGAATCGTTCACAAACATTGGCACATTCTAAGGTCCGATGATAGTATCGGTAATGTGTTTTAGGACCTTCCCTTGGTCGTATTCTCGCGGGGCAGAAACCTCAGAGATCAATTGGTAAACTCTGATTTGTAACGGCACTTGTAGATCCTTCAAACAAGATCCTTCAAACACCCCCAAACAGGGAAACAGATCCCAATCAAAGGTGTTATCACATGCTCCACTAAGGCAGTTATTTATCTTATAACTTGTCTTTGTGGTAAAAAATGATGTGGGTAAAACAAAGCGCGAATTAAAAGTACGTATCTCGGKGCATCYTAGCACCATTAGGTGGAAAAACCCGACATACCCAGTTGCGGCCGACRTTTTGGAAGAAAACCACTRGATTTCATRTCTACGTTATATTGGCATCYYACATGTCACCCTCCCTAGGAGAGGGGGTGACCTCGACAATTTGWTAAAACGAGAGGCTGCCTGGATCTTTAATTTAKAGACCCTWGCTCCCTTCYGTCTCAACATAGACTTTGATCTGAAGCCATTCTTGTGATTTTGCTATTGTAAATGTTTGTAGGCTTATGTAGCGAAATTCTATCTATGATCGTACGCTATCCATTTATGTTTTTTGTATGCTATTTTAATACATGAGAATTAACCAATGATATCAGACTGGCCATGATTACAGACACCTGTGTGTGTCTTTTGACACTATTTAAATGAGTCATCTCGCAGTGTTTGTCATTATACCCTGATGAAGACAGTTTGTCTGTCGAAACGTTAGACATAAATATTTTAGCATCTGAGCTCCTAGAGTGTAAGGCTTTCCTTTATTATTATTTTTTAAGCGTGGTTGTAGTCAGAATTGTAAGCAGTAATATTGTTCCTCTATTCTCCGGTATTTCTCCTCGTAGTATCGCCGTTCCTTCTGCACTGTTTCCACCAGCTTCCATGGCAAGGTCTTGTCCCCTGCCATTACRTCCTCCCAGGTCCAGGATGTCCTCCACTCATTTTTCTCCCGGGTCCATGATGTCCACTCCTCTTTATCACGCTGCTTGGTCCTTTTATGGTGGGTTATTCTGTCACGTTCGTCGTAACGAGGAGACCAAGGCGCAGCGTGATTGGAATACATTCTTCTTTAAATTAAACGAAGAACACTTAAACAAACTAACAAAACGAACGTGAAGCTATAAACAACTAGGGCTGACATGCAACTACACATAGACAATAACCCACAAAACCTAAATGGAAACCTAAATAGGATCCCCAATCAGAGACAACGATAAACAGCTGCCTCTGATTGGGAACCAATTCATGCCACCATAGACCTACAATAACCTAGACTTTCAAAAACCCCATAGATCAAAAAAAATCWATAATTAAATAGACAACACAAAACACGCATACCCACCCACATTACACCCTGACCTGACCACAATAATACAGAAAACATATATAACTAAGGTCAGGGCGTGACACAGCTGGAGAACTGCAAGGTAATCCCAGGAGATATGACCAATATATATTGTCTTGCTAACAACAGGGTTAATAATATATCTATTAGAATATCCAAGGGGGTTTTATATAATTCTATATAATTGCTTTGGTTAAGAAATAACACTATTTTGGAGATGTTTTCAAATAATGTAAAATGAGTGAGAAAAGGGCCATTCTTGAACATGGGGTGAGACATTGTTACTGATTTGTAAATAAAGCCAGTTTGTTGTTTTAGAATGATTTATTTCTGTTTTAGAGGGAGAGAAACCAAAAACTACAGTCGTCTATCTCATGGGGTCTCCCAGTCAAGGCCAGCACAGGTATTGAACTAGCATCTGTAACAACACAGATTGCACTGCTATGCAGTGTCTTAGACCGTTGCACCACTGTGAGGCGCTGTACAACGTGATCGGTCGGGAGTGGGCTACACTACTACAGTAAGAGCAAAARAATCCTAACAAAATAAAATAATAAAAASCTTAAGTCGTGCACAATCATCAGTTTCTATTTAGGTTTATGTCYCCCATTCATTGTCAGTTAGAGACACAGTAGACCCAAAACCATTATCAGTGCTCTATCCCCCATACGCTGGTCTGGAGCAATGAAGTGGTGACGCAGGGTACCGTACTAAACCACAAATTAGCTCTAAGTACCGCAGCATAATCGAAAACTTTTAGTTGAGCAACCACTGTATACAGTTTTAGTACTACACGATACATTTGAGAGAAAAAAAATGCTCTAGACAGGATTACCTAGACAAACTGACCAGCTCAAATAGACAGAAGCGTTCTATATGGCAGATCAATCCCAACTGATCTCGCGTTATGTCAAGCCCACTCA
The DNA here is from genome assembly GCF_002910315.2 of Salvelinus sp. IW2-2015. Classification (NCBI taxonomy): domain Eukaryota; kingdom Metazoa; phylum Chordata; class Actinopteri; order Salmoniformes; family Salmonidae; genus Salvelinus; species Salvelinus sp. IW2-2015. Next base: position 51,389,889 of record NC_036854.1, on the reverse strand, counting down.
TTAATCTTTTCAAAGCCCAATCATTTTCTGTGGCTAAACCAACTAGGCTCGTAATTTAACTTCTCTAGGATATGTGGGACATAGCGTCCCACTTGGCCAAAATCCAGAAAAAAATGTAGCGCGCCAAATTCAAATATATTACCATAAAAATCAATCTTTCATGAAATCACACATGAAAGACACCAAATTAAAGCTACACATGTTGTGAATCCAGCCAACATGTCTGATTTCAAAAAGGATTTACGGGGAAAGCACACCAAACAATTATGTTAGCTCAGTACATAGCCACAGAAAACACAGCCATTTTCCAGCAAAAGATAGTAGTAACAAAAACCAGAATAGAGAAAAATTTATCACTAACCTTTGAACATCTTCATCAGATGAACTCATATGACATCATGTTACACAATACATTTATGTTTTGTTCGATAATGTCATATTTATATCCACAAATCTCGGTTTACATTGGCGCCATGTTCAGAAATGCCTCCAAAAATTCCGGAGTAATTACAGAGAGCCACGTCAAATAACAGAAATACTCATCATAAACTTGATAAAAAGATACATGTTTTACAATAATTAAAGATACACTTGTTCCTAATGGAACCGCTGTCAGATTTAAAAATAAAACAAATTTACGTAAAAACATGCAATAATCTGAGACGCGCTCAGATGTAACAACATTTCTCCGCCATGTTGGAGTCAACAGAAATACGAAATGACATCATAAATATTCCCTTACCTTTGATTACTTCATCAGAATGCAGTGCCAGAATCCTAGTTCCACAAAAATCGTTGTTTTGTTATAATATCCATTACTTATGTCCAAATAGCAATTTTGCTAGCATGTGTAGACACGTGTCAAACGCTCGCGCAGATGCAGGCAACGTCGGAGAAAACTTCTAAAAGTTATATTCCAGGTCGAATAAACTGGTCAAACTTAGTAGAGAATCAATCTTCAGGATGTTGTTATCATTTATATCCAATAAGGTTCAACCGGATAATTTTTTTCAGTCTCTATAAGTATGATTGATGATAAATTGATTTGATTTGATTTAATGGAACGCAAGACGATATAATGAGAAAGCGCGTGACCAAGAACTGGCAATCTGCCAGACCATGACTCATTCCCCTCCCATCCGTCCCACAACACAGCATAAGCTTCATTCCACGTTCTACTGACTGTTGACATCTAGTGGAAGGCGTATGAAGTGCAAACAGATCCATATATTACAGGGAATTGAATAGGCGATGACTTTAACAACGACCACTCTCCGAATGTTCACTTCCTGTTTGGATTTTTCTTCAGGTTTTTGCCTGCCATATGAGTTCTGTTATACTCACAGACAGTTTTTAGAAACTTCGAGTGTTTTCTATCCAATAGTAATAATAATATGCATATATTAGCATGTGGGACAGAGTAGGAGGCAGTTCACTATGGGCACGAAATTCATCCAAAAGTGAAAATGCTGCCCCTATACCAAAGAAGTTAACAATTCATATTTATAGATATTCGTTTTTTACAGACGGCATACAAGTTTGTATTTAAGGCACATGAAAGTTCATGTTCGAGAAGGCATTTCTGACAAAAATGCATTTTGACCCTAAATTAGTTTTTACGTTCAAATAGGCTCCTGTGAAGTATGACCTGCGACATGCGCCTAGTTTCCTGAAATGGTCACATTTGGCAACAATTAGGCGCTCATATCTCTGTCCGAAACGTTGTACACGTTCAAGTTGGAATTTGTCAACAAATTTGCATGGTATCTGAAGTGCCTGTAAGAAGAATCTCCCTCACCCCAGGAACTCTTTCTTTTGGATAGCAGTAAGTACCAGAAATATTCCCCTTCAAGTAAGGCTTCTCTCAGAAAGACGTTCTCCTTTTTAAATTCATTAACGTCTGTTTCAATCTTATTGACTGTCCCTTCTAGCTTGTTTGTTTCTTTCTCCATTGTCGCAGCTTTTTCGTCACTCATCTCGAGGCTCGCCTACAACTCCTATATATCGTTACTGTGTAATTCAAGTATGCCCAGTTTGTAATTTATTGATTTTCACAGATCGGTTTCCACCCTTACCATTCCCCGTTGGTAAAAAGCTTAAATCGTCTGTGTCCGTCGAGGAGTCGCGTTTTCTTTTGGAGATTGGTTCTCCTTGTTTACTCTCCATCATGTTTGGGTGTTGCTTGTTTTCGTAATATTTGTTGATACATTTCTCTAGCCTCATGACTTCTTTTGTGTTGTTATCCAGATTGAAGGTTATTACCCAACAGTATGTGAAGTGCTAATATTTAGTCTAACTTGCAGATATTGAATACWACGTGTTTATCTCGAGGCGATCTCCACCGCTGTGTTCAGTCCYACATCTTGTTCCACTCGTGGCTGTGGCTTGCTATCAAGGTCATGCAATTAATGAACTGTGAACATTTTCACACTGTGGAAATTTTACAACATGACAACAAAATCACAACACAATCAGAGCYATGGGGAACTATTTCATGCTGAAAAGATTTTTACATGACACCAAGTACTCATACAAAATGAGTATCATTACAGATATGAGAAATTACAATTTTGTTATGACATTATCCGTAATCAGAGAGTTGCTAAAAGCCTGAATTTATCATGTCACTCAAACCGTGTTGAATACTTAGCCTCAACCAGCTTGATTCGGCTGTCAGTAAAGACATGGGCGGGGTGTAGGCTGAGCCTGCTGCCATGATGGATTAGAACAATCCTCTCCTCTCTCGTTCTCCCAGACATGTCTCGCACACTTGCTACGGCTCCCAATTTCACTCACTTGTTGTCAGACACAACTCTCTCTAAACATTGTGAATCAGAATCCATAGRTAGCTAGCCATTGCTGTTCTAGCTATAGATCTAGTTATATTTTCTMTTGACTTCGCTGAGTGTATATCAAATCAAATTGTATTTGTCTCATGCGCCGAATACAACAGGTGTAGACCTTACCARGAAATYCTTACTTTACAAGCCCTTAACCAACAATGCAATTCAAGAAAMAGAGTTAAGAAAATATTTACTAAATAAATAAGTAATTTGTACATGTAGGTAGGGGTAAAGTGACCATGCATAGATAATAAACAGCGAGTATCAGCAGTGTAAAAACAAGGGGGGGGGGGGTTCAATATAAATAGCCCGGGTAGCCATTTGATTAATTGTTCAGCAGTCTTATGGCTTGGGGGTAGAAGCTGTTAAGGAGCCTTTTGGACTTAGACTTGGCGCTCCGGTATCGCTTGCCGTGCGATAGCAGAGAGAACAGTTAGACCATTTCTGGGGCCTTCCTCTGACATTGTCTCTCCAATCCGAACATCATATGTGAATCACAATCCATAGCTAGTCATTTTGTTCTAGCTATCAATGTAGTTATATTTTGTTGACTTTTATGTCGCTATATGGTTGTTTTTCTCMGTCTACTTGGTGTTGTTTAGTGGGCTTCTTGGTCAATCCGCATAGGCTACCTCATTGCTGAAGAAGACCTATTTTTGTGGTTATGCCAGGAGATAAGCCAATGCTTGCTTGTTGTTATTTRTCCCAGACATGTTTTCCTAGCYACAGAACATTAMAAGATAAAATTARAAATGTAAATAGTTCATTTGGATTGTACAAATGTTGTGCATTGGAAGTGAGGTGTTGGGAGAGAAGTTTTGTGSCTCTCGAAAGTGAAACAACGTATCCTGGGCTACTAGGATGAGCAAACTGGAATAAATGCAGGCAGCAGTATCCAGCCATGCATTATTTATTAACCTATTTTGTTGACAATTGGGACTATGCAAATAAGTCATGGGCATTTCAGATGTCCAGATCGTGAACAATGTGTGAAGGAACATCAGATGAGCTGTGATTGATAAGTGTAGCACTTGAGCAATTACTTTTTTTATACAAACCCAAGATAGACCACACCCTGTTGTTTCCAATGGGAGCCAAGTGAGCCGAGTACTTCACCACTTGAGGAACTTCATGCTTGATTTGATGTAGCTAACGTTAAGTAACTATTCGTTGTTGAAGACTTATAACGCTACCAAGATAGAAAATAGAAGTTACAACTATAAAGTTTAATGTTATAGATTTGATAGAAAATAGATATAAAAAACTTGTAGTGGGCGTTAACTGTTTGGCGTTAGCTAAGAGTTAGCTAACTAGTGTCAAATGCAAGAGAGAAAAACGTGTAGGTACAGTAGCTAGCTATCTAGCCATTTTCCATTWAAAAAAACATACTGAGGAACTAACGGCTAGTTAAATAAATAACGTTAAATTAGCTGGGCTCCGCAAATGCAATAAACTAGTTAACGTTAGCCAACTAGCTAACAGCTTGCGAATCAATACTGGAGACTATTGGTTAAAATATAATTGAGTGAGTTAATTATCTAACTAACCCATTACTCTTATCTTAATACATTTTATAATTACACATGGGCAAGAAGAGAAAAATAGTTGCTAGCTTGATATATACAGTACCAGTCAAAAGTTTGGACACACCTACTCATTCAATGGTTTTTCTTAATTTTTTTCTCACAAAGCGCAAATCAGATGGGATGGCGTATCGCTGCAGAATGCTGTGGTAGCCGTGCTGGTTAAGTTTGCCTTGAATTCTAAATAAATCACCAGTGTCGCCAGAGAAACACCATCACACCTCCATGCTTCACGGTGGGAATCACACATGCAGAGATCATCCGTAGCTAACGTAGGCTGGTTGGCTTAACTGCATATAGTAATGTTAGCTGGCTTTGCTAGATAACAGCATATAGCCAATGTTAGCTGCTGTATGCTAACACCTCCATCTCCATTAACTACACACAACCTGCCCAGACCCACAGATACACACCTCCATCTCCATTAACCTACTCACACCTGCCCAGAACCCACTAGAAAACACCTCCATCTCCATTAACTCAATACACCTGCCCAGACCCACTAGAACACACCTCCAGCTCCAGGCACTCACTTTTATTTATTTTCTGTCGCCCATCACTTTCCATTGAATTAAACAACAGAGGATTGGTTGATTTCAGTTTAATTAAGTATAATATTCATGGATTGACGAGAAAAGTATCGTCCAATTGTTCCTTCATGTAGCTTATCCTCACTGCTATTGTAAATACCGCTCTCTTGTTGCAATAGCTTTTGGTCGAAACTTATTGAGTTTGTCAGTTACAGTATCAGCATGGTTCTCTAACTTGTGTTTGTTTAAGGTGGGAATTTCTTACTTTTTTGTATACTGTACTTTCTGACAGCGCAACTTTCGTAACTCGCCCATGATACTTCTATTGACACTCGACATTAGAGCACTATTTCCCAGAAATGTGATTGTCTTGAAGTACTCTATTTTGTTTGGGGTTTATGCTATAGTGAGATCACAACGCATGTTAACGCATTGTCGACTCTGTGGTCTCGTATTGTGTCTTCCGCTCACGAACTGTTTTCCTAGCGATCATATGGATGATCATTTTATGATGCATCTTTATAAATAATTACAAATGGTAATACGGTGATCAATCATTGGATTGTGTCCACAAATATGGTTGACTAGCGCCATCTGGAAGAAGCTTGATTGGTTATGGGCAGATGTAAGAAGTTTCGATAGGTAGCTTCGAAAGTGTCACCACACAAACGTGTGTCCTGGGTCTGACAGCTATTGTATAAGGAGATCACAACTCGTGAGTGTTGTCTAGGCTTTAGAATAGTGCAGTTCTCCATCTCGCATGTTATTTCTAACTTAACCTATTGTTCCAATTGTTGAAAATTGGAGACTCTATCCTTAAATTAGAACGCTGAGCATCAAGAGGCGCTTACCTTCCAGAGAACAGGTGATCACATGATTCGCGTTAGAAATCGATTACTTTGTGTGCCGCGATCATCAAAGATGAGACTGAATGACTAGTTTACGTTTTGGTAGTAGTGGTACGCAGCGTTAGTGAGGTCAATGCCACTTTTTATCAAACCCAAATAGACACAACCTGACTGTCTCTATTTTTCGTCAAGTGTAGAGGCTCGGTCTACATTTCCACCACTTGGAGGAGTCACTTCAAAGACGTGATTAGGACGTGCTCATATGTTGATTATACGTTTTACGTGTATGTGTTATGAAGGACTTATGAATACGCTAACCGCAGAAGAAGGTTGATCCATAACAGGAGTCAGATGTGAAGGAGAAGAGGTATAGTATTCATAAGGAAGTACAGATGGTGAGAGGAGGAGAGAATAAGAATAACATCAAAGAGAAGTGCAGATAATAGAATGAGGTATTTTCGCGAAGGTTGCAATTCATATAAGTCATGTGAGTACGATGGTTGATAGGAGGGTATGGTTTGATATCGATAAATGAGAGTCAGAATGTGAGATAGAAGAAGATTGTTTGGTATCGTGCGTTCAAGCTGTTTGGGCGCTCTAGAAGCTGGATGAGATGTGAGCATAAGGCTAAGTGTGTAACAATACTGATCAGGCATAAGGATGAAGAAGTGAGAGTATCTCGAGTTCATAAGCCAGGAGCAGTTCTCATGATGTGTAGCCAGTTTTCCGCATATGTGTAAAAAAAGAACATATCTGGAGGGAACTAACGGCTCGAAGTAAAGAGTGTAGGTCTGTGATTCATTCAGAGGCTAGGGAGGCATTGGTCGAAAAGAGAGAGTAAGAGTATTGTTTGACTCATGTTAGCCAAGATAGGCTGTTAGAACAGCTGTATGCGAAGCAGAGATAGTTTGGGTAGATATTTGGCTAGAGATGTATAGAATGTGTGAGAAGTGAGAGGGAGATATTTTAGTTCATACCAGCTACGAACCTATCTAGGTATCTTGTCGCGCTCTAGGGCCTGGCGTTTTTCTACATAGTCTACCTATGCTATGAGATTCATACATTGAGGCAAGTATATGATACACATTAAGATATGTTGAGTTTGCACTTAGCTTGATATATAGTGAAAAGTTAATGCCATTATGTTTAATTTGTACGTTTCCGTTTACACACTGACGTACGCCTATATCGTATCTAATAATAACGATGGTTTTTCTTATAATTTTTTTCGCAACTAATGACGACATAACTGCATAGGATGGATTGCGGGTAAAGTCATCGTCGACGACACAGAATTGCTGTGCGTAAGCCTTAGTGCTTTGGCCTCTCTAAGTTTTGTTTGACCAACTACAGAATTGACACTTATTACAATATCACAATTGATTGAATGTCGTCATTTTTCGCATCATTAAAGTTAAACCACACTCACCCAATAATGCACCAATCGACATATCACCCCACCTATAGCTAGTCACTGCGATGAGGTATAGGCCACTACTAGACATGAATGACCCATGATCATATGACAAAGCAAAACACCGTATATCATCACAAACTAGCTAACAGCCGTTTCTAGAATCATATTAGTACCTATTGCCCAGGAGCTATAGACAGAAAATTTGTCCTAAGTGTACTTTGCGCACCTCATCCAGATCAAAGGACAGATTTCCACCGGTTAATGTCCATTGCTT
>NC_036854.1:51360048-51379188 GCF_002910315.2 Salvelinus sp. IW2-2015 | reverse complement strand
GTGTTTCTTGGCCCAAGCAAGTCTCTTCTTCTTATTGGTGTCCTTTAGTAGTGGTTTCTTTGCAGCAATTTGACCATGAAGGCCTGATTTACGCAGTCCTTCTGAACAGTTGATGTTGAGATGTGTCTGTTACTTGAACTCCGTGAAGCATTTATTTGGGCTGTAATTTCTGAGACTGGTAACTCTAGTGAAGTTATCGCTGTGCTCCCGAGTGGCGCAGCGTTCTAAGGCTCTGCATCTTAGTCACTACAGACACCCTGGTTTGAATCCAGGCTGTATCACAACCGGCTGTGAATCCAGGCTGTATCACAACCGACTGTGATTGGGAGTACCATAGGGCGGTGCACAATTGGCCCAGTGTCTTCTAGGTTTGGCTGTCATTGTAAATAAGAATTTGTTCTGACTTGCCTAGTTAAATAAAGGTCAAATAAATAAATAAAAATGTTGGCAGCAGAGGTAGCTCTGGGTTTTCTTTTCCTGTGGTGGTCCTCATGAGAGCCAGTTTCATCACAGCACTTGATGGGTTTTGCCACTGCACTTTAGAAACTTTAAAAGTTCTTGTTCTGTTCTGGAATGACTGACCTTCATGTCTTTAAAGTAATGATGGACTGTCGTTTCTCTTTGCTTATTTGAGTTGTTTATGCTAACCTTAGCTAGCTAAGTTAGATCAGTAAATCAGATTCTGCACGTGCCAGAGAAATAGCAAACTGTAGCTAGGTAGTTATGAGTTTAGCTATCTAATCATTCAGGACTGCACATCTGAGAGAGCACAGGAGATATTTGTTGACTCGAAGAGCTAGAAACAGTTAGAACGCAGATGAGCACAGACTAACAGCGTTTGCATAAATTATTTTACTATCTAGTGCATTAGTACACCTCAAAAGAGCTAGAACCAGGTGTTGGAGCTGAAGGTATTTAACAATCATTTTATTTGGAACAGAACCATTACCAGCTAGATCTTGGAATTTGTTTCTGAGTGACATTGAGGACAAAGCAGGGTTCCCACAACCCCTGGGCCGAATTTGGATCTTGGGTGGTTTCATTCGGCCCCTCAAGTTTTCTGAGAAAAAATATGTTTTTGTAAATTTGTATTTAAGAAATCTGTTCAAGTATCCATGCATAATAGAGACACACGTGATCATATACAAATGTAAGCAAGGTTTGAAATGATTGTTTTAGTCAAACATTTTATTCGTTCTGGCTTCTTGCGCTCTATTTGCAGTCTACAAATTGTTTGTAATTATATTACGGACCCACGGCTGTACAAGGATAATGAGATGGCGGGAAGGGGGGGGGGCAGTGCCATGCACACACAAAAACGACTTTCCGGTGAAACTGTTCAGTTCCCTGTGCTTTTGTTGTGTTTTTGGTTCGTTAACTTCATGATTTATTTTTCGAAGCTGTGCTCGCATTCTACAGATGTGCATTTCTTTATCATTTTTCCTATAGGGGGAAGCATGCTCGACATGGTCTTCCACCGTGCAATCAAAGGCATTAGATCTAAGTAAGAGGACTCTTAGTCCTAACACAATGCCAGTTTTTGCCCAGACACTGCTAAGATTTTTGTCAATTATGTCATCCAGCTTTGTTACCTTCACCCTCAACAGTTGAGTTGGCTCCACTAGCCTAGCGTCCTCAGTGTAGAGCTTCCTTTTGATAAAGGTTGTTYCATCAGAAGATCCTTTTGCATAGTTATGCTCAGAACCGATGTGGAKCAGCAGCCTCTCGCATGCCTTSCAGTCATAGATGATTGGCTCTTTCTGCACCTCATATGCAAGCCATCCGCTTATATAGCTCAGGATCTCATCCTTCAAACAATCACCATCTGCATCCCTTTTGGCAGTGTTGATCTGTGTATTGGGAAYTAATATTTGTGAATAATACAAACACCTCTTTTTAAAGTTGTTTACCATTGTAATTGCTGTAGGGTCACTGTCTGAAGCAGTGGGAAGATGCAACTGGCGATGACCGGTGTAGGATTCGGCCTTCATAATCGGGACTGGGGCTGGAGGCAAGWGGGGTAGGAGAAGTGAAGTGGTGTCTTTGCCGTGGAGTAGTAGGTCGTCAATTMAAGCACTTTTAAATGCTGCAGAAAACTCTTTGGCAGAGYGGTTGAATCTGTGCTCACCTTTCCCKCTAATAACTAAGKASAGATTCTAGAAAAAAATACAACGGAAACATTAAGCGTTTAAAATACCCTCTGATCTTTCAACTCCTTATCTTCTTTAATGTTGTCATCTGAAGGTGAATGCAGGAGAGGAAGGCCCAAGAAAACATGGGAGAGAACATTGGAGACTGATCACCAACAGCAACCAGCACAATGTAGTGGGCTGCGGGTCCCGACAGAGATCATTGTAATGTAGTCAGCATCTTTCATGCTGCAGGTGGGAGCTAGCGGTCAGACACACTACTTTTGGATTATTTTGTCCCGTAGATTATTTGCAAACAGTCGTCCTTCAGATTTGTATGTGTTAGCCTACATTGTATTGGATGWCACGCTGGCATAAAGGGTCGGGACACAGGCGCAGGAATGCGTAATATATATATATKTTTTTTATTACTGCGTGCCGTGTAAAGGCACCGGGACGAAGACCAAACAAACACGTATACAACACACAGGGTAGAAACCCAAACAAAAGAGCTAGGAGTACCTCAAATAAATACAAAATCGCACAACGATTATCACACGGGARGAGACCAGTAATCATCTGCACAGTATACGTGGCACAAAAGCCAAAACAACATAGCACAGSTACTCACACGAACRAACGGACATTGGAACAATAATCGACAGGAAAATGGTAAACGAAGGGCACACTTATACAATTACTAATCAATGGGTATAGGGACCAGGTGTGCGTAATGACAGTTCCGGAGGGATCCGTGACATTGGAATGCAGTTGGGTTTGGGAACTCTAATTCAATGTAAGAATCATTACGCTAAACACGATTTTACATTACAATTTACCTCGAAGCTGTCCTGATTTAAGTTTGGCTGTGCACAGACATTTTAAAGCATTTTCCTCTGCTTCATRCATTATTTTTAGGACACTGTACGYTTAGTTTGKAGCCTCGCTGSCGTGGTGGACTAGTTCCTGACCTAAAAAGAAATGGGTGAATATTTTTTATGATCCAGTTTTGGCTTTATTAWACTGTGTCAATTACACAGGAGGTTGTTATTACCTTAATTGGGGAGAACGGGCTTGTGGTGGTATCAAATAGAAATACGTATTTACATATGTATTCAGACCCTTTGCTATGAGACTCAAAATTGAGCTCAGGTGCATCCTGTTTACATTGATCATCCTTCAGATGTCACGATCGTCGTCAGGGTGGAAATGACCGGACCAAGGTGCAGTGGTCTGATGCGTACATTTTCCTTTATTTTTAAATGTCGCCAACAAAACAATAAACAACAAAATGAACGTGAAGCTCCGTAAGGCTATACATGCATTAACGTAGACAACTACCCACAACTAAGGCGGAAAAACAGGCTGCCTAAGTATGATTCCCAATCAGAGACAACGATAGACAGCTGTCCCTGATTGAGAACCATACCCGGCCAAAACATAGAAAACAGAAAACATAGAAATAAAGAAACTAGAATGCCCACCCTAGTCACACCCTGGCCTAACCAAAATAGAGAATTAAAGCCTCTCTATGGCCAGGGCATGACATCAGATGTTTTCTACAATTGATTGGTGTCCACCTGTGGTAAATTCAATTGATTGGACATGATTTGGAAAGGCACACACCTGTCTATATAAGGTCCCACAGTAACAGATCTGAGGAAGGATACCAAACATTTTCTGCAGCATTGAAGGTCCCCAAGAACACAGTGGCCTCCATCATTCTTAAATGGAAGTTTTGGAACCACCAAGACTCTTCTAGAGCTGGCCGCCCGGCCAAACTAAGCTATCAAGGTAGAAGGGCCTTGGTCAGGGAGGTGACCAAGAACCCGATGGTCACTCTGATGATGCTCTAGAGTTCCTCTGTGGACATGGGAGAACCTTCCAGAAGGACAACTCTCTGCAGCACTCCATCAATCAGGATTTTATGGTTGAGTGGCCAGATGGAAGCCACTCCTCAGTAAAAGGTACATGACAGCTTGCTTGGAGTTTGCCAAAAGGCATCTAAAGAACTCTCAGACCATGAGAAATAAGATTCTCTGGTCTGTTGAAATCAATAATGCCCAGCGCCAAGCCTGAATGCCAAGCATCACGTCTGGAGGAAATCTGTCACCATCCCTAAGGTGAAGCATGGTGGTGGCAGCATCATGCTGTGGGGATGTTTTTTAGCGGCAGGGACTGGGAGACTAGTCAGGATCGAGGGAAAGATGAACAGAGCAAAGTACAGAGAGGTCCTTGATGATAACCTGCTCCAGAGCACTCAGGACCTCAGACTGGGGCGAAGGTTCACCTTCCAACAGGACAACAACCCTAATCATACAGCCAAGACAATGCAGGAGTGGCTTCGGGACATGTCTCTGAATGTCCTTGAGTGGCCCAGCCAGAGCCCGGACATGAACCCGATAGAACATCTCTGGAAAGACCTGAAAATAGCTGTGCAGCGACGCTCGCTTGAGAGGATCTCCAGAGAAGAATGAGAGAAACTCCACAAATACAGGTGTGCCAAGCTTGTAGCGTCATACTCAAGGCTGTAATCGCTGCCAAAGGCGCTTCAACAAAGTACTGAGTAAAGGGTCTGAATACTTATGTAAATGTGTTCAGTTCAGGATTTTTTTTTTAAACAACAGGTTTTGCTTTGTCATTATGGGGTATTGTGTGTAGATTGTTGAGTGTTAAAAAACGATTTAATACATTTTAGAATAAGGCTTTAACGTAACAACGTGAAAAAAGTCAAGGGGTCTGAATACTTTCCAAATGCACTTTGGTTTTCATGTGTTTAATGCCATTCCATTTGCGTCGTTCCAGCCATTATCATGAGGCGTCCTCCCCTCAGCACCCTCCACTGGTCAAATAGTGTGTCTAGCGGTCAGAATGGGAGTCCAAATAGTACTGCATCACAGGAGTAATATAATCTTGGTTTCTACAAAGCGTGTCAGTAAGTGGGTCTTAGTCTGGAAGGGCTTGTGGTTGAAGAAGCATGGCATATTTAATATGTATTCATTTTAAATCAACTTGCTTAAATTTCTATGTCCATCATATTGCTTCCTGAAGGAAGTCCAACTTGAAGCTGTTCTCGCCTGAGAGCCCTCCTTCATGGATTTCTATCCCAGCAAGATGGAAGGAAAAAGCTTGTGTTGGTTTGATAGTGATTTCTATGTACAATGTTTTCAACTGTGTAATACACCCTGTACTGATTGCATTTACATGTGATTGAACATACCCTCAGTTTAGAACGTCAAACAACTTGTACATTTTTTCAAGAAAATTGGCTGTGCATTCCATCTCAGGTAGTTTTGAGTAAATAAAGCATTCGTTAGTACTACTACATAATTTTTACTACATGATGTTTTATGATGTTCCATCTTCCCATGTCAAAACCTATTTATACTTGAATCGTTATGTGGTAGTACAGGATTTGTAAATGATTGTATTTGCAGATATTATGATTGACTCTGTTAAATAGCATATGTTAATGTGCTTTTTTACCTGCAGAGACAATGTGGCATGTTTGTGAAGGGTGCTAGACGAATGTGTTTGTCCGTCGGCTTTGGCGCCATCCTGATTGGGTGCCTTTTGTCCGTGTTGTAAGACGACACCAGATGGTCCCGAAGGATTTCATCATCTCCGATTTGGTAAGTTAAAAGGAATGACAGCAGTCAATTTTAAATCGTTAAAAATGTATATTTTCTATTCAATTGTAATTCGAACAATTTTGAATCTACCTTCATCCGATGACCCTTGAAGTTGTTCCGTAGTGCGGAACATCAAAGATGATGGAGATTTTGTGGTTTTCAACTGTGATGCAGTTTGCCACGTCAGTGTAGTCCTCAGCGTTTAGACTTGCTCTAAGGAGTTTTATGGACTTCACATTACAGGGGGACTGGTCACACACCACATTGATGACCTGTCGCATTTCAAGTAATTACTGTACATTCCAAATGTATAGTAGTGATGAAACTGGAGTATTGTATATAGACATTGTTAGATAGTCAGTCCTATGCTTTTTAGTCCCTTTATTGCCTCAGCCACAATGTCAGTGGTCTCTTGGGCTGGCGTTGCCAATTTAGCCAAATGCCTGCGTGGGAGACGTAAACAAGACAGAGGTAAGTGAATTAAGTGTCTTATTAGGGAGTGGAATTTCAGGAAAGTTAAACAGTAGTCGTGTCGTTGTCTGATAGCTCGGTCCCATAATTACCTGTTTCCTCTTCGATGTGACACTCCTAACCATAGCAACCGTTGCCTGATTGACAACATCGGACTTGACGGTTAAGCCGTCAAGTCCGATTGTAATTCAAATGTTTTTTTTATTGCCATTTCCTCAAAGTTGAGGGACACATTTCTTTGTGTTGTGCTCATATTTCTGACTCGGTGGTCCATCTTCTCGATGACACGGTCATGGAATCCGGGCATCAAAATAAAAGAATAATGAATACCATCTTGTAGATAATTTCTGGAAACATGCAGTCCAACAAATGAATCCTCTTGTAAGAGCAGGCTATATAGGGATGGCGGTGAGAAAAAAATCTGCAGAAATCTACGTGGAAGAACTGTGGTGGTACAGCTGTATTTCAAGTTGTTTTAACTCCACAGAGAACCTCCACCCTCTCTTATTTCTCTGCACACTGCACTGTAGTTGGAAAGTCTTTTAGTTGTGGAGGTTGCAACTCCATGGCCTCCAACATTGGATCTTGTTTTGTTCTACAAACTATGACGAGTATACTGTAGATGCATGAGGACGAAATCCCCATATAAATGCGTAATCAATCCTATTGTTGTCTATGTGAAGTCAGCATACGTGTTACTCCAATCTATAAGATGACGACTTAGTTGGTTTTGATAGCTTTTAGTCTTGAGGCATGCCTGCTTTGCATTTCCTGTCGTTTCTCAGGAACTGTATTCTCTGAGATTAACTGTGTGATATTTTTGTTTCAATGGGTGTGCAATAAATCACTGTGGGTGTATTATTATTATTATACTATAGACCTTCAATTGGATGATGGCCTCCTCCTGCATGACATCTGTGCTACATGCTCCTTCCTGTATGCTCGTGAATACGCCACCTCTGTCACCTGAGCCTCCTCCTGTATGCTTGTGAGGATGCCTCCTCTGTCTCCTMTTAGTCTACTACGCCGTGCATCTGTTGCAGATTGAGGGGTGGGATTCCCGCAATTTATTCTGGTAAGTACTGCCTCGCAGGACAGTGTCTTCTGTAAACCCTGTTGAAAGATACATTTTTACCAGAAAAGTATCATATGACTGAAATGTATTTTTATTGATAAAGAGAGTAACGGTACCTTAATCAGAATAAAACACTCTTCAAAGTGCTCCTCGCACACAGCYRAACCCCCTTTCTTCAGGTCCTCAAAGGACTTCTGCAGKCTGATGTCCSTACGCCTGATGTTTGTCAACCACATCTTCCTCCTGAGTATTTGCAGGAGCAGCTTCTACCCTTTTCAGGAGCAGGAGAGGCCTCTGCAGTTTCTGGGAATCTACAACACKYGTTGTTTTTAACCTCTTCTCTGGTACTCCCAGCCATTGTTTATATAGGCTCGTGTTTAGTTTGAAGTTTATGGTTGTGTTCTCGATCCATGTTCTCTCATTTCTCTCTACACTACACTGAAGTTTTAAGAAGCCCTTTAGATGCTCGTAAACCTGAGGACACCTCCCCCCTGTCACCCGAACCTCCTGCAGACCACCCGAACGACATTTGGCGTCATCTGCTGGAGTTGAGTCTATGCTCATGGTCTCCTTTTCTATTTCTCACCTCTACTSTAGTTTCTGTTGGATGTTGGTCTATGCTTAAGGTCTCCTGTTTTGTAGTGGTTMTTATAACATCTGTGGTAGTATAGTGTCGTTTGTAGATAGTTTATGGTTATGTCCTCTATCCCTGTTATTCACCCTGATTGATTGTTTTTAARAGTATTCTACASTTAATTTAAACAGCAGCCATGTCGTTTTTCTCTCTGTGTGTGTAAGAGGAGTGTGACGTAGACTCCAGAAGTCATCAGAAAGGCAGCCTTTCTTGCTACTCCTGTGACCAGTACCCAAATGAGGACCTTACTGTCACGCCCTGACCTTAGTTATCTTTGTTTTCTTTATTATTTTGGTTAGGTCGGGGTGTGACGAGGGTGGTATGTGTGTTTTGGTCTTGTCTAGGGTTTTGGGTATGTCTAGGTGTGTGTGTGTGTAGTCTAGGCATTATGTAGGTCTATGGTGGCCTAGATTGGTTCTTAATCAAAGGCAGCTGTTTATCGTTTACTCTGATTGGGGATCCTATTTAGGTTGCCATTTTCCAGTTTGGTTTGTGGGTGATTGTCTATGTGATGTTGCATGTCTGCAATCGTTATATTTAGCGTCACGTTTGTTTTGTTATTTTGTATTAGTTTGTTTATTATTCTTCGTTATAATTAAAGAAGATGTATTCACATCACGCTGCGCTTTGGTCTCCTTCCTACGACGAACGTGACACTTACGRTGTTACCGATCGTGTCCTGCTATAGTTAGTAGTTTTATGTGGACTCCATCCCTGTAGTCACGCTCCTTCGCTTCAATCAAAATTGTAACTTTCCTCTGTGTGAGATACAACCATTGCCTGATTAGCAACACCCRCAATAACTAAGAACATACTATAGAAAAAAGACCCACACTTTATCCTACGAAACATTTTCTGTTGCTTCCCTCTTAAACCGCCTGATTTACCTTTTGGAAGCAATGCTCTAATTCTACACACGGTGTATGTCTGTCTGTCTGTCTGATTTAGAGGGGATGCGTGCACAACGTGTTCTTCCAGGTTGTGATCAAATGCCCCACATGCATGGTTTAGGTATGTTCCATGTTAACATGCATTTAATGTTTGTTAAATGTACAACCTTTTGAGTTTTGTCTATTTTCTGAAGACGCATATAATTATAGTAGACTATTTGATGGTATTCTGACCTAATCTGATCATAGGGCAACAGCACAAATGTAGTTGCCTATAAAATGTTTTACAGACATCTACCATAACATTTACAGACATCTACSTTAAGGTACCRAKTYGTGTTCTACGGCACAATAAATTGRTTTGKAATGACCCAGTGTCGCAAATGATGGGTTCTATTGATTGTGCAGCATACRCTGGGATGGCCTTGGATGTRATATAGCTGGACACGTTGGTCAACTAACGTTAGCTAGCCATGCTAGCTATAGTTTTGTTTCATTACTGGCAGCTAGCATGTTTTATCTATCAGTGAARATTGCTTTAGTGATTGATTAGATGGGCCAGGTTTCCTCCAGACATGACACTTGGCATGTCAGTGTTCAATATTGGTTTCATCAGACCAGAGCATCTTGTTTCTCATGTTCGTAGAGTCTTTAGGTGCCCTTTGGCAAACTCCAAGCAGACTGTCATGTGCCTTTTATTGAGGAGTGGCTTCCGTCTGGCCACTCTACCATAAAGGCCTGATTGGTGGAGGGTTGCAGAGATGGTTGTCCTTCTGGAAGGTTCTCCCATCTCCACAGTGGAACTCTGGAGCTCTTTCAGAGTGACCATCGGGTTCTTGGTCACCTCCCTGACCAAGGCCCTTCTCCCCCGATTGCTCAGTTTGGCCAGGTGGCCAGCTCTTGGAAMAGTCTTGGTGGTTCCAAACTTCATCCATTTAAGAATGACGGAGGCCACTGTGCTCTTGGGGACCTTCAATGCTTCTAAAATGTGTTGGTACCCTTCCCCAGATCCGTGCCCGGACACAATCCTGTCTCGGGAGCTCTACGGACAATTCCTTCGARCTCATGGCTTGGTTTTTTCTGCACTGCACTGCCAACTGTATATYGACAGGTGTGTGCCTTTCCAAATCATGTCCAATCAARTGAATTTACCAATCAAGTTGTAGAAACATCTCAAGGATGATCAATGGAAACAGGATGCACCTGAGCACAATTTTGAGTCTGTATGTAAATACGTTTTTTTCAGTTTTTTATTTGTAATACATTTCCAAAAATACATTTTTTACCGGTTTTCACTTTGTCATTATGGGTTATTGTGTGTAGATTGATGAGGATTTTATTTAATCAGTTTTAGAATAAGGCTGAAACGTAACAAAATGTGGAAAAAGTCAAGTTTGAATAATTTTGAATAATTTCCGAATGCACTGTATGTGCTAATATGAATCTATTGGTATAGTGTGGCCATCTTTGAATGCATTTTCTCGAACTCTTTAGGAACTGTTGTGATAGATTCACTTCAAATTTGGTATTTTGACTGTCTTCTAGTCCATGAGAAGATTGTTTATGATTCTTTTAAGCATTAGCGTTACATAGTCAAACAAGTTCATTGTTAGTAGTTCCTTCATTTTAAAGTGATCAATGGCAAACTTAACATGGTTCATCAMGTTAGGCCATTCTCGAGTGGATTTACAAAGSAATTAAATGGACACGTAAAATCTGATTTCATGATTTATCAATAACTCAGCCATCTCTTAACCAATCCKTGAGCTTTTCTCAAACTAAGTTASGGCCTACATACCYAATTTGGTGTTATTTGGACTTATGGTTCATGAGGATGTTTTTCCAAGATGGAGGAAAGTCTTTCCTGACWGACCTTACGGATCCTTGAGTCAAATTTGTTCAGCATGAGGAATGACACCTCCGTACACAGTTTCAGGGGCCTCATTTATAACCATTGCGTAAATTTTACACTAAATATCTGTGTGTGTCATTTCTGAAAAGACGCACGCACAACGATATTGAGATTTATAAACCTGGCGCGTGCAATACATGCACGTTTCCCGTTATAAATCAGACCCATCGTAAAACTGCCTGAACGAGCATTATAACGCCAGAAAAACACCCATCATTCACCTTTAACGCTCTCATTTGCTGTATTCTTTGGATGTATTGGAATTCAGCCAAGACAGTATCTAAAGGAAGTGAAGTGACTTTTGCAGTGACGCTCGCTGTATCTGACCGTTTATGAAAGAAAAACAGTTGCAGATTGCTGTGGACCAGTAAACAGATCGTTTGAATTCAATGTCTTGCATTTACCTCTTCCCAAACCGAAATATTCTGCACTACCAGCMAAGTCTGAAACGTTGTTTACTTGGAAAACATTTAAAACTACAGTAGCCTGCCGTGGTAGACACACTCCATTGCAACAGATCAACTGTCCGTTCGCCTGTACAATTCTACTGTTTAGGATGCATAGAGCCAAAACGTAAAATTATAATAGCCTATCTAATAGTCCCAATTACATGAAAGATGGTCATTTGTTATATGGCTACTTTGGGAATATGAACTCACCATTGCCAGAAAAGATTAGGAATTTCTTCTGTAATGTTTATGATATATATTGTCGACCCCAAAAATGTGACATTACAGTATTTAGACGTAGCCTATAAACAGCAAAGACAAAGGGGAACTTTTTCTGTTCTACCGTTAAACTGCGCTTCAGATCAGATCGCATAGTGTGAAATAGTTGAAATATACACTGAGTGTACTAAACATTAGGAACACCTTCCTAATATTGTGTTGTATGCCCTTTTGCCCCCGGAACAGTCAATTCTTTGGGGGATGGACTTTACAAGGTGTGCAAAGTGTTCCACAGGGACGTTGACTCCAATGCTTCCCACAGTTGTGTCATGTTGGCTGGTAGTGGATCTCTTCTTCGAATAGATCGCYCCATCTCATCCCACAGATGCTCATTTGGATTGAGATCTGGTGACTGGGCAGGCCACTGCAGTAAGCTGAATTCACTGTCGTGTTCGTGGAAATAATCCTGGAAAATCCTAGCCTTGTGCTCTGCACAATTCGTCGGCCTCCTTTGTCCTCTTTCATCAATGACCCATTTTTGACCACTGGCCTGCTGTTGGCTGGATATCCTTTGGGTGGTGGACCATTTTTGATACACACAGGAAACTGTTGAGGTTAAAAACCCAGCAGCGCTGCAGTTCTTGACACACTCACTCACGACTACCATACCCCGTTCAAARGCACTTAAATCTTTTGTCTTGCTCATTCACCCTCTGAATGGCACACATGCACAATCCATGTCTCAAAGCTTAAATAGCCTTCTTTAACCTGTCTCCTCCCCTTCGTCTACACTGATTGAAGTGGATTTAATAGGTGATATCAATAAGGGATCATAGTTTTCAGCTGGTCAGTCTATGCCAACGAAAGAGCAGGTGTTCCTAAGGTTTTGTACACTCGGTGTATGTACAAAATTATCCTCTTTTCCCAAAAGCATGATGGTCATGACTTTKTTACATGAAAGGGGAGGTTTACTTGGCCCCAGACGATCAATCTGATATCAACTGAAGTTTCAATTATGTGATTTTGTTTTGCTTTAACCCTATGTATCTAGCAGTCTTATTTTTGTATTTGTTCAATGCCTCAGTTTATTTCATAAACTATATTCTATATATGGCTGTACAGATTCCTGGTTGAGATTCCAGCTGTTCTCAACCCCCATATTGCCCCTTTCTTCCAAAAGCTCACGAGTTTATATGAAGACCTCCTACTGAGGTAAGTACACGCACACGTCTTGATATGTCRCTTGTCACCTGTCTTTTTACCCACAGAGTAACAGACCTTGTGCTCCCTGTCTCTCATACTATGCTTTCTTTTTCTATGCTTGTCCTAGGGGTGAGAAGAGCTGACGAATCCAAACCGAGGGTTGTGCCGTTGTGTGTTTTCAACGCCTCTGAACCCCTTTACCCTGGATATAGTTTGCTCCTGGAAATAGATCTAGGATTGTAACCAAACCCAATTTTAACTTCACCCCCCTCTCTCTCTTACTTTGTCTCTCTCTACCACACACACACACAGGCACTATCATTTTAAAATCAGTGTTGTAATGATGCTCTTCTTTGGTTATAAGTGTTAGCTGTTGTTACTTCTAGTAACAATTCTGRTAACAATTTTAATAGATCTATTCGATGTAGAAATGCATTGTTTTTCATATATTTTGATTTCAGGGAGAATTTCACTGTGAATGTACAACATTATACTGGCAGCATTACTGTAATTTTGCTTTACAGTAMAAGTGCTGTAATATATTTCACAGCACTATTTTCCATACTGTAAAACATATTCCAGCTGGGCTGGAACAAAAGCCTGKACACACTGTCACACTTGTTGACCACACCTGGTGTGTTATCCCAGGGAGCTACTTGTCCATTGTTATTCCAGGGAGCTACTGTGTGCAGAGCATATTTCTCCCTTTGCATTTTCGGGCACTTATAWTGACTAATGAATTAGATTTGCCTTGTAATGGTAACCTCACACAAAGGTTTCAATCATCAACAATATTCCTCTGTATTTATAGATATAATTGTTCCTTTCCATAATGATTTAYTCATCAACCATGCAGATACAGAATAAAGCGTTCCAATTAATATTTATGTTCATTTTCTCACCCTTCTATGCTCCAAGATGATTACATAGCCTGTACCAACGATTAATTCCCCCCAAAAAATCAATTTGGGTAAAATGTGTTAGAGAGTTGARGCTGGTGTGACATTTCCCTTGTCACAAAAGTGCCCATTTTTAGCCTTTCTTATTCATTCTCTGATTTCATTAGCATTTGTTAGGATCCCCACCTCTTCTCGGTGATTAGATTACCTTCCCAGAACAGACAAACCATCAGCACAGAGCACAGCCTAACCACCTGACCTGCTATCTCCTCCTTGTCATCACCTCTGCATGTGTKCGTGGATAGATCCACACTGCTCCTTCGTTATACACTACACGACCAAACGTTTGTGGACACCTGCTTTTTGAACATCTCATTCCAAAATCATTGGCATTAATATTGAGTTCGTCCCTCCCTTTGCTGCTATAACAGCCTCCACTCTTCTGGGAAAAATGTTCCACTAGATGTTGGGACTTGCTTCCATTCAGCCACAAGAGCATTAGTGAGGTCGGGCACTGATGTTGGGCGATTAGGCCTGGCTTACAGTCAACTTTTGGAATGAATTGGAATGCTTTCTTTGGAGTTGAGGTCATGGCTCTGTGCAGGCCAGTCAAGTTCTTCCACACCTATCTCAACAAACCACAGCGCTAAGATTTCCCTTCACTGGAACTAAGGGGCCGAGCCCGAACCATGAAAAACAGCCCCAAACCATTATTCCTCCATCACTAAACATTACAGTTGGCACTAACCATTGGGGCAGGTAACCTCTCCTGGCATCCGCCAAACCCAGATTTCTCCGTCGGACTGCCAGATGAAGTGTGATTCARCACTAAAGAGAACGCGTTTCCACTGCTGCAGAGTCCAATGCCGGCGAGCTTTACAGCACTCCAACTGACGCTTGTTATTGCACATGTGATCTTAGGCTTGTGTGCGGCTGCTCAGCTATGGAAACTAATTTCATGAAGCTCCCGACGAACAGTTCTTATGCTGATGTTGCTTCCAGAGGCAGTTTGGAACTCGATAGTGAGTGTTGCAACCAAGGACAGACAATTTTTACGCACTACACGCTATAGCATTCATCTGTCCTTTTCTTGTGTGGCCTACCACTTCACGGTTGAGCCGTTGTTGCTCCACTTCACAATAACAGTACTTACAGTTGACCGGGGCAGCTCTAATAGGGAAGAAATTTGACAAACTGACTTATTGGAAAGGTGGCATCGTATGACGATGCTACGTTGAAAGTCACTGTGCTCTACAGTAAGGTCATTCTACTGTCGATTTTTGTCTATGGAGATTGCATTGCTGTGTGCTCGATACACCTGTCAGCAACGGGTGTGGCTGATCTAGCCGGATCCACTCATTTGAAGGGGTGTCCACATACTTTTGTATGTACAGTTGAAGTCGGAATTTTACATACTGTAATGGCTGTCAAAGTCGTTCTCCTCCTCAGACGAGGAGGAGCATGGATCGGACCAAGATGCGGATTGATAATTGTACATGTTTAATGCTGTCTCTTATACACATCTAGATGTGTATAAGAGACAGGTTGACCGGGGCAGCTCTAATAGGGAAGAAATTTGACAAACTGACTTATTGGAAAGGTGGCATCGTATGACGGTGCTACGTTGAAAGTCACTGTGCTCTACAGTAAGGTCATTCTACTGTCGATTTTTGTCTATGGAGATTGCATTGCTGTGTGCTCGATACACCTGTCAGCAACGGGTGTGGCTGATCTAGCCGGATCCACTCATTTGAAGGGGTGTCCACATACGTACAGTTGAAGTCGGAATTTTACATACACTTAGGTTACAGCTGTCTCTTATACACATCTAGATGTGTATAAGAGACAGGACTACGGTTTGCAACTGCACAATAGGACAAAGACCGTACTTTTAGGAGAAATTTCCTCTGGTCTGATGAAACAAAAATAGAACTGTTTGGCCATAATGACCATTGTTATGTTTGGAGGAAAAAGGGGGATGCTTGTAAGCCATAGAACACCATCCCAACCGTGAAGCACGGGGGTGGCAGCATCATGTTGTGGGGGTGCTTTGCCTCAGGAGGGAGTGGTGCACTCCACAAAATAGATTATGTGGATATATTGAAGCAACATCTCAAGACATCAGTCAGGAAGTTGAAGCTTGGTTGCAAATGGGTCTTCCAAATGGACAATGACCCCAAGGATACTTCCAAAGTTGTGGCAAAATGGCTTAAGGACAACAAAGTCAAGGCTGTCTCTTATACACATCTAGATGTGTATAAGAGACAGGTGTGGCCATAATGACCATTGTTATGTTTGGAGGAAAAAGGGGGATGCTTGCAAGCCATAGAACACCATCCCAACCGTGAAGCACGGGGGTGGCAGCATCATGTTGTGGGGGTGCTTTGCCTCAGGAGGGAGTGGTGCACTCCACAAAATAGATTATGTGGATATATTGAAGCAACATCTCAAGACATCAGTCAGGAAGTTGAAGCTTGGTTGCAAATGGGTCTTCCAAATGGACAATGACCCCAAGGACACTTCCAAAGTTGTGGCAAAATGGCTTAAGGACAACAAAGTCAAGGTATTGGAGTGGCCATCACAATGCTCTGACCTCAACCCTATAGAAAATTTGTGGGCAGCACTAAAAACGCGTGTGCTAGCAAGGAGGCCTACCAACCTGACTCAGTTACACCAGCTCTGTCAGGAGGAAAGGGGCCAAAATTCACCAAACTTATTGTGGGAAGTTTGTGGAAGGCTACCCGAAACGTTTGACCCAAGTTAAACAATGTAAAGGCAATGCTACCAAATACTAATTGAGTGTATGTTAACTTTTTACCCACTGGAAATGTGATGAAAAAAACTATTTTTATGACATTTCACATTCTTAAAATAAGGTGGTGATCCTAACTGACCTAAGACAGGMAATTTTTACTATAATTAAATGTCAGGAATTATGAAAAACTGAGTTTAAATGTATTTGGCTAAGGGTTKTGTAAACTTCCGACTTCAACTGTATATTGTATTTCACCAGCTCAAACATGGTGACCTCGGCTGTCTCTGAACTTGGAGTCACATGCCATTGACAAAATAACCACAAGTTAGCAGAACTCTTTAAAGACTACAGTATTTTCACTAGAGGGGCCCTGTCTTAAACTAGTAAGTTTAACTTACTTACTAAAAAGTGGATAAGTAAATAGTAAGGCTATATCCATAGTAGGGTACAGTATATTCTATGCATTTATCATGGTTATGAACGTAACACGCCAATTAAACACAGTTTCAAATAGCCACCTGTACATTTTAACTTTTAAGGACATATTTCAGCAAATAAATGCCTCTTTCAGATAAACGCCAGATCTAAATTAATTGTTTACCAGGCTACTATGAATTGTTTACGAGTTTTAAAGTGGAACTGACANGCAAATAAATGCCTCTTTCAGATAAACGCCAGATCTAAATTAATTGTTTACCAGGCTACTATGAATTGTTTACGAGTTTTAAAGTGGAACTGACAGCATTTTAACTACTTTGCAGATATGAAACAGACAATCATAATCAGTAAAAAAAATATCCAATTCCCAGTTGATGCTACAAAACCAACTTTTTAAGAGGTTTTAAAATTAGGTAATATTTGACTGAACATTCCATGACGTACACTAAGGCATTATTTGAATAGATTAATGCAGTTTAATGTGTGATTAATATAATTCACCAATACATTTTTTTGGTAGTTCAAAAAATATTATTGTCAACAAAATATTGTTGTCAACAAAATATTGTTTTAAAGTCACAGCTGGCCTGGTACATTGTTTGCTGCTTCCATTTGGGATGCACTGTTTCAGTATGAATGACTCAATATTTTGGACAAAAACACACTTACTGTATGTAACTAAGGCTGGGAATGTCAGAAAAATCAAACTAGCAAGGGCAATGGTCAGAAGTCAGTCATAACTTGGCTAATAGGCTAGTGTATTTATACATTTTTGCGGTGGCTATTCACAGCTAGAGATGCAATTGTAATTTGGTTGTTATCCAGTTAGTATATCTCTTGCGTTCGCAAATTCACTCTGGCTATCTACTCCGATTTCAGAGCACTCTCGTCTTGAGTGTGCCGGAGCACAGAATAACTAATGAATTTACAAACGAGCAACACCTGCTGAATATGACCGGTGTCAGTAAAGGTAGGCAAAAAAAAGTAATAGTTGAACTCTCTAGATAACATGTAAACAGCCTAACACGGAACCCAAACCGGCTGCGCGCGTGCGCCATCGTGCATACTTTTATTTTGTCCCCCTACACAATACGCGATCACGACACACAGGTTAAAATATCAAAACAAACTCTAAACCAATTACATTAATTTGGGGACAGGTCGAAAAGCATTAAACATTTATGGCAATTTAGCTAGTTAGCTTGCACTTGCTAGCTAATTTGTCCTGGGATATAAGCATTGAGTTGTTATTTTACCTGAAATGCACAAGGTCCTCTACTCCGCCTATTAATCCACACATAAAACGGTCAACCGAATCGTTTCTAGTCATCTCTCCTCCTTCCAGGCTTTTTCATCTTTGAACTTATATGGTGATTGGCATCTAAACTTTCATAGTATTACTACACCGACCGGCAACACAGTTCGTCTTTCAATCACCCACGTGGGTATAACCTATGAGGAGATGGCACGTGGGTACCTGCTTCTATAAGCCAATGAGGAGATGGGAGAGGCAGGACTTGCAGCGCGGTGTGGGTGCAATATTTGAATAACATAGATTTATACATTTATTTTGAAAGAGCGGTGTGGTCAGCCTGTAGCTAGATCTGCTAGGGTGAATACAATGCACAGTATAAGGTGTTCTCTTATTTGTGTCTGGAAGTAGCAAGCTAGCTAGCAAGGTAACCAACTTTAGCCAGTTAGCTTGGGTGCATGGTTGGAACAAGTATGCATTGGCAGGCAAGCTGCAGAAGGGTTAGTAGGCTACAATTCCCCATCGTTTATCAATGCAATTTTGACAGCCAACTTAGCTGAAAAGGTTTAAGAGGGTTTATCTAATGTTCCTTCATTAGATTTGATCTCATCTTGCTCTGGCTAGCATTAGTTGTTTGTCTTGTTGTTGAAGTGCATAACTGAGGTAAAGAGTCTTTTTCAAATCAAATSAAATTGTATTTATTTTCATGGTTGTTTGATCAATAGGAATGTAAAGTTTCCAAATGTAAGAGGGCTACTGTCACGTGTGCTCCTTCTCCGGCCTCTAGGTCACCATGCTGCTCGTTATGGCACACACCTTTCACCAGCGTTACGCGCATAATGACACTCACCTGGACTCCATCACCTCCTTGATTACCTGCCCTTTATATGTCACTCCCTTTGTTTTCTTCCCCAGTCATCATTGTTCCTGTTTCATGTCGGTGCGCTGTTCGTGTTCATTTATTTATTAAACGTATTCACTCCCTGAACTTGCTTCCCGACTCTCAGCGTACATCGTTACAGAATTACGACTCAACAAAGGGAAGCATCAGGGAGTGTTTTTTTTTGTGTTGGAGGTGATGTCGAGTCAGGGTGTCCGAACTGGGGCTTCCTGGGAGGCCTCAGAGGGTTTGTCAGGTTCCCCTGTCTCAGCTGGCCCAACGGCCTGCCATACCTCGGTGGG
>NC_036854.1:51345129-51353569 GCF_002910315.2 Salvelinus sp. IW2-2015 | reverse complement strand
CTCAGCTGGCCCAACGGCCTGCCATACCTCGGTGGGTTCGATAGGTTTCCATGTCTCAGCGGCCTCGATAGGCTCCCATGCCTCAGCTGGTGTACAGGTTCCCGTGTCTCGCCCGAGGCAACCGGGGAGGTCTCAGCCGGCTCATCAGGCTCTCATGCCTTAGCCGGCTTGTCAGGTTTCTACGCCCCCACGGAGGCGACCGGTCCGCTCCAGATACCCAAGGCACGAAAACGGCGGGTAAACTCTGGGTAGTGCTCCTTCGCTGAGTCRGGGCCATTCCAGACTGCGTTTGCCCACTCCAGAGCACGACCCGTTAGGCAGGAGACGAGGACACTCACCCTCTCCGCTCCCGAGGGAGTGGGGCGAACAGTGGCCAGGTATAGCTCCAGCTGGAGTAAAAACCCCTGGCACCCTGCCGCCGCTCCATCATAATCCCTCGGGAGCGTAAGACGGAGCGCGCTGGAGCCGGGGGATGGAGAGTCCTGAGGAGGGGGAGCCGAAGGTGGAGAGAGGAGCCCACTCCTCTCCCATCGGTCCATTCTCTCCATCATTTGGTCCATGGGCGATCCGATCCGATGGAGGACGGTGGTYTGGTGGAGAACCCGTTCCTCCATAGATGGGAGAGGGTTGGCCGCTGCTCCTGCTGACTCCATTTCTCGGTGCGGGATTCTGTAGCGCTCTGGGTGTCGGGGGTGTGAAGTCAGGCGCAGGAACAGCAGAGAGTTCAATATAGTGCTTTTAATGCACACACGGTAAACAATGTCCCCACGAAAACACTGGGTGAACAAACAAATGCCCCATACACGGGGGACAAAAAACCAGTCCAAATACATACTACGAACGAAATAAACAATACGTTCGTCTACTCCCGATACCAAGGTACAACTGAATCAATCCCACACAAAGAAACGTACGGGCTGGCTGACTAATAAAGCCCAACTAATTATAATCACCTCAACACAGGTGTAACAAATAAACACATAAGGAGGGGGAGGAAAAAGAGTCAGTGGCAGCTAGTAGGCCGGCGACGACGACCGCCAAGCGCCACCCGAACGGGAAGGGGAGTCACCTTCGGTCGGAGTCGTGACACTGCCTAAATATGGCTCCCAATCAGAGACACACGACTAACACCTGCTTCTGTTTGGGAACCATATCAGGCCAAACACAGAAACAGGAAAACTAGACACACAACATAGAATGCCCACTCAGCTCACGTCCTGACCAACACTAAAACAAAGAAAACACAAAAGAACTATGGTCAGAACGTGACAAATACCCATAAATATTTTCATGTTCATTTTTCCCTTTTAAAAACACTCCTACATACCTGTCTAGGTTGGAACTGTTGCGGTTAAAATACAATAAATCATTTCATTCTGACCTGGAATATATGGATMGATCACATCACACAGATGTATAACAGAACACACACAGGCTTTTTGATCGTGCAAACCTAAGTAACAGTACAGATTTAAAAAAGTCAGGCCTACTGTACATCTTACTGTAGAAATGATTGTTGATAGAAAGTCTAGGTTGGAACTGCTGCTGTTAAAATGCATATGTTTTATTCTGAACTGGAATAAACTGATCATATCACACAGAATGTAGAAAAAAAACACACACATACAACAGTCCTAATGAGATGTGTTGTGGGCTTGAAGTTGAGTTTCAAACAGCATGCTCTACTATCTTTAGAGGCCACCTTCAATAGGCTTAAGAAGACGGAGTAAAGCGACTATCTAAGATGGTCTACTGCTCGATAGCATGCGGAGATGCGCCGGTATTACTGTACTACAAGAATCCTGCGATTATGCTAGTGTAAATATGGTGTTTGTAGGTTGAAACATGGTTCTGAAAATACCATATCTTAGTTACGTCTTCACCTATTGTACAGAGAACTATAAGTTTTCTTGTCAATCGGATTATTACTAAAACAGTCAGATGGAAAGTAGGTCTGTGGATATTACTTTTCACCCTACATGTCCAATGTAGGTAGTGATACACTCAGACCTTTGATGTGAGTGGCCGCTCATATCAGTAGCTAAGGTACATATGCTTTGGTCTTTGGCGCTATCATCTCACTGATGAGTTATCGTCTGGTGGGCTAGCATTTTATATACAGTTTTGACTCTTTCCACCGATGAATTATAGGCCAAGAGGGGCATTAGAGGAGTTGTGACGATACTGCTAAGCATCATCTATTGAAAGTGTAGGACTATATGAGGAGGATATATAAACATACTCCTTTCACTATCTGGGTACGGTATACATCTAACTGTTTATAAAATAGACCTACAAATGCCCCATTGACTATTATTGACACTACATTTCACAAATATTTATAGGAAGCTCGAAATAGCACACATATCAGTAGAGCAGATCTTCATTAGCCAGAGTCCACATGAGAATACAATATCCCTAGGGGTTTTTCCATGGAGTTGTTTCCTGAAGCTTGTTGTTGCCTAGGAAATGATGGCTTATCAGGTCGCAGTGCCAAGATCTGTAGTTGTAGATCTGTTTTTTCGATATAAACACTTTCTGACCCACTTAGATATTTGTATATTACTAGTTGTGAATATATTAGAGAAGTCATGAAAATTAATCTTGTCTTGTAAAAGCACATTTTGTCTCCGGATAACACATATATAAAAAACCTTGTGAATTAACCATAGTGTTGGCACAACTAGGTAGAACCTTGGGTCTCCTAACTCGCGACTTTAGCAAATTATCTCAGTTCTATATTTGAAGGGACAGTAGTCATTCACTTGTACAATGTAATATGGTTCATGGAGGTATAGCTCAGTCGAAACTTTTTCTTTAATAAGGCCATGAGTCACCAATACCTTGAGTCTAGCTGTGTGAAAGAGTGAGTGATAGGGGCTGGATCAATGGATAGATGATTAGAAACCAACATTGGCTGACACCAGAGAGATATATGTGTTTACGGGAACTCAAATAAACTGGCATGGAAAAAAGATAACCGGGTAAACGCGAGGCGGGACCCATAGAGACCATCACTAGCTCCTATCCATGCTCACGACCACAGACTGGGCTGGCTTAGGGCAAACTGAGATCAAGAAGAGATGAGTTATATCATAGAGATAACACTCATTTACTTCGGCACCACCGTGTAATAGAGGTAGTGGGTCCGACATTCATTCATGAATGGTAGTGGGTCACCGAGCTCACCCATTATAAGGTACGATGGGTCACGACTCACCATTAATAGGTACGTGGGTCACGACTCCCATAATAAGGCTCGTGGGTCACGAACTTCACCGTTAATAGTAAACGTGGGTCCAGACTACGTTAATAGGTACTGGGCACGACTCACCGTTAATGAGGT
Source organism: Salvelinus sp. IW2-2015 (assembly GCF_002910315.2). Taxonomy (NCBI): domain Eukaryota; kingdom Metazoa; phylum Chordata; class Actinopteri; order Salmoniformes; family Salmonidae; genus Salvelinus; species Salvelinus sp. IW2-2015. Next base: position 51,350,223 of record NC_036854.1, on the reverse strand, counting down.
ACTGGGTCACGACTCACCGTTATAGGTACGTGGTCACGACCTCACCGTTAGTAGGTACGTGGGTCACGACTCACCATTAATTAGGTACGTGGGTCACGACGACTCCCATTAATAGGTACGTGGGTCACGTCAACCATGTAATGGTCGCTGTACCGAACTCACCATTAATAGGCTGTACGTGGTATCACGATACCATTAATAGGTACGTGGGTCAAACTCCCGACTCAGCACCTTAATAGGTACGGTGGTCACGACTCACCATTAATAAGTGTATCACGTGGGTTCAACGAGACACCTACGGGTGAATAGGTACGTGGGTCCACGACTCACCGTTAAATAGGTACGTGGGTGACTCACGTTAATAGGTACATGGGTCAACGACTCACCGTTAATAAATGGTACGGTGGTGTCACGACTCTCGGCCGTGATAGTTAGAGTGGACCTACGGTGGGTCATCGAGACTCAAGTCATTAATAAGGCTACTGGGTCACGATTCAAATCATCTACTTAATAAGGTACGTGGGTTCACAGACTCAATATTTAATTAGGATACTATATAGGGTACACGAACTATTAACTCAATTATATTCAAGGTACGTGGGTTACCATGACTCACCTTTAATAGTACGTGCGTCACACGACTACATACCATTAATAGTACCGTGGGTTCACAGACCTAACCGTTAACATAGGCTCGTGGGTTCACCAGACTCTAACACGTTAAATTATACTTGGGTCATATCGTTATATACTAGTAGGGTCACTGACTCACGACTAAAATAATGTACGTGGTATTGGACTCAACTTAGGCATTCACTCTTTGTGACACACCATTTAAGTATAGAGTACGTTTAGGTCACGACTCACTCCATTAAATAGGTACGTGAGGTTCACCCATTATATAGGTACGAGTTTATTTATAATACGTGGGCACGCTGACCGTTAATATACGGTAGCCATAAGACCTCATTGATGGATTAGCGGTAGAGATACACAATGACTCATGTTAAATAGGTACGACATACAGACATCATAACCCTGTTGAATTTAGGTACGTGGGGTCCACAGAACTCACCTGGTATAACTTAGGAAATTATCGATGGGGATCACGACTCACGTTAATAGGTACGTATGGGTCATACGTGAAGCATTCAATCAAATGTAATAGGATAAAAAGGTTGGGGGCGTGTACTCATACTTTTAAAGACGAAACGCTGATAAATAGAATAAGTTGCGCTTCGTTGTCAAAAACTGCTGTTAAGAAACACATCACGAGTCTAGTTCTCAAATGTGAAATGATTTAGAGCACCGGTCACTGTGGGTTGGTAAAAGGCTTATTTGCATACAAGCCCTACTGTAACTCTGGTTTTGCTATGGCACACCAGTCTGCGTAGACTCAGGTCCTGGGCAAAGACAGATGGTTTTAATTTACTGCAGTGTCCTATAATTGTCCAAACGCACGGCCACTTCCCACTCTATATTGCTTAATAGATTTAATCACAAATGATTTAGTATACGTAATTCCCAAGCATTCAAGAATTTATGAAAATAGGAAAATGACCATAACTAAGTGCTCACTTTCTCAAAAAAAGTTTTTAAATAACTAGTCATATTTTTCCTGGGTGTGGTATTGTAAATATTCAACTGGCAATCAAGAATAGAATTGCATTTCCACAGCAGTAGAGTCCTTACTGCTAAACCAATTGTTTTACCTGGTCTTGTGCATAGATGGTAATGTAAGGGTTAAAAAAGCAATATTGTACTGTAGTGTTTTTCTTTGGATGCAAACACATGTGTGCACTTTGAGAAGAGGGAGAGAGGGTGTAAACTTGTGATGGGAATGGATTTTCTTCATTCTTCTACTTTTGCATTGAGTTTTGATCTTTCACCATGGAAATTACACTCTAGATAAATAATCTTTACAAAAGGTTTCTCCCTATGCAGTTTGTCATTTTGTTTTGGTATACTGGCTCTCGTGTCAAATTATTTTGATGTTGACTGATATTATTCACATCTAAATGCCTCTGTTTAAATCGAACATAGAACCGTGAAGCTCTGGCTCATTTTTCCTCTGCCCCTATCCTAAACTGTAACTCCAGCGTTGAGGACACTGAAAAATATGGCCTGAGATTAATCTTCCAGTTTCACAAATGGAGCCTTTGTGCAAACAAATTTAAATGCCCACAATCTGAACTCTAATCTCAAACAGAAACCTAATCAACTTGATATCCCACACAAAAGACTGAAGAAAAGTGCAAACAAAGGGGATTCAAGACAGTCATACAAGTCCTGCTTTCTCTCGCCTTAAATATAATTGTCTCCTGAAGAAACAGCCTTTGACATAACAATCGATAAACAATTAATTGTGCAGAATTTACGATTCATTTCGGAAGAGCTTTTATGCAAGTATAAACGTCTCTCTGAACCTCATTCGACGGGAAGCTTTGTAAAAGGTGCCACCTTCTTGATCATTTATCCTCCTCCTCCAGTTCCTCTGCAGTTGCTTTAAAGTGGCCGCCTGTGAGACAGCCAGGCAATACTGGTGATTGGAGGAGATAGCTGGGGTCAGAGGACTGGGAGTGAGTGTGGTCAGGCAGAAGTCAGATTCTTGAATAGAGAAAAGCAGACACTGACAGTAGGTGCGGATAATACCTGTTTGGCATGCGCAGGCGAGGCTGGAGCTGGGGGCGCCTGGGCAGCTTGCAACAAAAACGTTGGCTGAAATCGTCAATGAGAACTTTTCTTTATAACCCAGACCATGTCATGGGTGAAATTCCCCCTGAATTGCGCTGTAGGTTTATTCTCGAACTCTGGATAAAGGGGGGAAATAATTTAGATGTTTTTTACACAGAAATGGGCTGTGGTTAAAGAGTAGCTATGCTGCTGGTGCTGAATGATTATTTGCTCAGACCCTTGCTCCCTGCCTCAAGATAAGAACAGGCTCAACTGTGATATTAATCTATTTTCCATATACCCAGTCACCATCTTCACTTATGTCTGAGACAATAGAAGTTAGAACGATAGACTTCACTAGTAGCAGTAGTCAGATTTAACTTGCTAAGTAGACTAGTAGACTACTAGTCAGTTAATGACTTGCTAAATAGCGATTTTCGTTAAATTAGCTTTATGACCAAAAAAATAAGCAATGCAAAACGTTTGTCTCCACATTAACTAACATATTCTCTCTCTAAATTGTATTTTTTTTTTTTACTTGACTTGTTATAAAATACATTTTGGTTCCACAGTAATGTTTTGTCAGCCATCTTTGTTGAAGAACACCACCAAGGACCGGTGGCTCGTGTCCAAAATTTGTCATTGGAACATACTCGATATTGATTGGTCTCTATAAACAACCTTTAGAGAGAACCTGCAAATGCATTATGAGTGCTCTAACTCCCCCTTGTGGTGGTGTGGAGCAATGATGCCGTGACGCTGGGTACCCCGTTCAGTCCCGCGGTGCAAGCTCGCAACTTTTAAAGGAGGAAACCACTGTAGAAGGGCCAAGCACAGGAATATAGCTCTTTCAGTAGTTTAGTTGGAATAGGATCAGTATGCAGCTTGAGGGTTTAGAGACCACTGCCTATTGTCATGAATGTGTCAAGAGATACAGGGGAAAAAACTTGAATTGTCTCCATTGATCCTAGGTGTTGTGGCAGTGTTCGTACGTCGGAGAAACAGGCACAAACTGAGCTTTGAGAAATAACGCATGTTCAAAAGGAGGATCTGTAATTTGTGTTTTTCATCAAAAGAAGTTCATGAATTCACCCAACTGCTGAAAGTGAAAGCCATCCTCTCTCGTGGAATGCGCCTTTTAGTTATCTTTGCAACAGTATCAAAAAATACATTTTGTATTGTCCCTTATTCCCTCAATTAGGTGGAGCGACAGTTCTGTTCAAATTTTCTGGAAGCTTGCTTCAGGACCCTCTGTACATACCAGGAAGCAATTTCTTGAGAATTTTTTTTAGTTTTTTTGTTTTTAGGGGTGCGACTGCATCTAGGGTATTATGCAAGGTTAAATTTAGATATCCTCAGTTAGGTGGTTAACCATTTTTTTCACTCTGACGTCCTTGGGTAGGTGGAGGGAGTATCTGGAAGGGCATCTAGGAATCTTGTTTCTCCAGATTATATTGTATCACGGCTTTTTGATGATCCTTGGTGTTGGGGTCTGATCAGATTATTTGTTGCGATTGCATAACGTAAGAAACTGGTGGTCCGATAGTCCAGGATTTATGCGGAAAAACATTTAAATTCACATATATCTATTCCACGGGACAAAACTAGATCCAGGGTATGACATGTGGGCAATGAAGCAGGTCCGGAGACATGTTGGACAAAATCCACTGAGGACTATGATGGCTATCCGAAAGCCTTTGTGAGTGGGTCTGTGGACTTTTCCATGTAATATTAAAGTCACCAAAAAGTGAATAATTATCCTGCTATGACTACAAGGTCTGAATAGGAATTCAGGAGGAAACGCTGTATAGCGGCCCAGGAGGCCTGTAAACAGTAGCTTACAAAAGTGATTGATTAGGCTGCATAGATTTCATTGACTTGAAGCTCAAAAGACAAAAACAGTATTTTTTTTTATATATTTTATTGAATTTTGCTGTCGTAAAATATTAGCAAACACCTTTCACACTTTGCGGGATAACGCGGGGGATATTGGTACACTAATGTACCAGGAGGAGAGGCCACATTTAACATACACAGTAAATGTAATCAAGGTTTGAGACGTTTCAGCCACACATCAATATTATGATCAGTGATTAGTCTTCAAACTGACTATACCAGCCTTGGATGCTTCGAAACAGCGGTAAGCTACAGATGACATGTTTTTGTTCAGAAAAACTGGGCTTATACCAGAGGGGGATACAACATGCCCAGAGATCTTCGAAACTCTATTTTTTAGTATTCAAGACGTGTCTTTTGTAGCTTTATAGGAAGATTGGTTATTACCAAGAACAGAAGTCGCAGTCCCGTCTTCTTCTATAACAGGTGGAACATCTTGGTATCACGAGGAAGTATTTCGGGAATCTGAAGTATGGCTGTAGTGTCCTTGGATGTCCTTCTGCAGGACCCAGAGAGACGCCGTCA